>NC_081833.1:49041394-49362394 GCF_030867095.1 Alligator mississippiensis | reverse complement strand
CTTATATTCAGAAATTTTCAACAGCTTTAGCTGTAATATTTATTTTTTATGTTGTGTATAGAGAGATATAGATATATTTAGGCTGTAGAACACAAAGTCAATATCTTTCCCACATATAACAAAACAAGTTGTGTCTTATGTTGGCTGCATGCACTTTTGCACACTGATTTACAGTTAAACTGCTACCACAGAAAACTATAATAATAACCCCTAAAGCACAGCTTACATTTTTTCAACCAGGTTCTTGAAAGGTGGATATTAATTCCCCTCAGAGGATACTCGGTGGAAAGCAAACAGGTTATTTTATATGTTGATAAACTCATGACTTAAGCTGCCTTCTCGCAATTACTGATAACACATACCATACTATACATTAACTCAATTTCAAACAAAAGAATAGAGTTTATGGAATAGTAACTACAAACACCTTCTCATGGAGTTTAGTACTCAGCAAAAACTAATCATTGCGTCCTGTGACAATCTGGCACTTTTCACAAGCACTATGTTAGCTCTAATTAAAAAAAAAAACCCCAACAAATAAAAGAAGTTTTGGCATTTCCAGCAAGGAAAATAGCTTTTTGCAGTGAAAACAGTAACATTCAATTTGATCATGGCAGAAAGTAGCTACATTCACAGGAAGATGTCCTCCATTCTCACAGGAAAAAAATACTGCTTTCAGTAAAACTGTAATTTTTGGACAGCTATAATTGGACTTCAATGCCTGAAGCAACTATCCAGCCCTCTATGGCTGTGGGTGCACAGATTTTTGCAGATTCAGCCAGTGACAACACAATTGTTTCAGGAACTATTCTGCCAAGGGGGCCAGCAGGATACCATGGAAAATCTAGTTTTTGTGCCTATGAACGGAGACCCCTCTTTGTACATTGTTAGGCGCCATGAGATTAGCTGGCCTAAGAGCCAGCTCTTTCCACATTCCCCCAAACAACTCCCACCTCAGAAAACAGTCACTGGAAAGCATATATAGTCTGTATATAAAGTATATGGGGCCTTCTACCTGCTAGAGGCTTTCACTTGGAGGGAAGATGTAGCACCTAATATTACTTAGCCTTTAAATTTGGAACCTTCCTTCCACTTGAAGATCTCAATTTCCTTTGCCATCACTAATAAATGAACCCTCACAGCATCCCTACTAGGTAGATTAATATTTTTGCAGAAGGAAATAGTTAGGCATAGAAACTTATTAAATAATACAGTAGCAGCCTGTGGCAGTTAGAAATTGGGCCCTGAATGCCGATTCCTCAGTAAGTGTTTTAACCACTATATTCAAAGTGCAACTAAAATGGGAAAAATTTCTAAAGATGAGAGACTTAAAAACATGTTTATGTTATTTCAGTACAGGTACCTATGTTAGTATCAAATCTTTATTACTCTCAGTTATGACTCAGCTTTTCAATGGCTGTTCAGCATTCAGAAATTAGAAGGCTAGAGTGTTGTGTCAGATAGAAGGGGCATTTATACACATGCTTTTTCATGATACAATACACCAGAGATCTGGCATGATGGAGCAGACTCAGTTAATCAACTCTGCTCCACATGTGAGCTGATACACACCACACCGCATCACTTGCAGTTGTATAAGTAGCAAAATGTATGTCATCTTGGAGAAAATGGTGGTGGTGCCCTTTTGAAGTAAAATACCTTCAATGTGTATTAGTTCAAGAGTAGACTGCTGCCATTTCCTTCATGCTGACATGCATTTCGCCACTTAAGTAACTGCATGCATGGCAGTGCCAGGTGCTTTTCAAAGCATCCAGTGCTGCAGTGCATCCATGTGTAGAAATGCCCAAGAAGGTCGGGGTTCTGCTGAATATTTGAGACAAAAAGACTCCTTCCATGTGTGATGGATGACAATACACTTACTGAATAAAAACCACTTATCTATCTCAGGTATTCCATGCATGTGAATCCATTTGAGGTAGTAACATTTAGAAGATCCAGAAGCCTCTTTAATGACCAAAAAACTTTTGACAAATTGTAACATCAAGCCTAAACACGTTGACTAGGAACAGAAGTTACGCATGAACCGGTTTATCATGGGCAGGGTCCTACAGGAGGACCGTGATCTCCTTAAGGCCCCTTCCTCCGTACCAAGTCAACCCAAGGGCACCCTCCGATTCTCTCCCACCACGTCTTTGATGTTTAGCTAAGGTTGGGAGGCTGCCTTACGCCCTCTTGGTCACTTCTCCGTGTTGATTCAGACCCCGTGGTTTCCCAGACTCTTCATGGGTCTCACTCTACGATGGGTGCTTCAGGGGCACCCTAGCCTTAAGGGCTACGCGTGGCTCCAACCACCCCTTATACCACACCCCAAGCCTTGCAGCTGGAATAGACGTTGGTCTGTCAAGTTTACACTCGCCCTCTCTCAGGGACCTCTCTGCAGCGCCGCCCTCTCTCGGGGACACTGCCCCCTTCTCTGGGGCTCTTCAGTACTGCTGCCCTCTCTCGGCCTTCTCAGTGCTGCTGCCCCCTCCTGGGGCTCTCCATGGCCACCCTGGGCCTTCTCCGGAATGCTGCCCCTTTCCTAGGGCTCTCCATGGCCACCCTGGGCCTTCTCAGGAATGCCACCCGCTCTCCTACCCCCTTCCTCCGGGGCTCACCGCACCCACACTGAGGCTTCTCAATAGCACCCCCTCTCCGGGGCTCACCACACCCACACTGGGGCATCTCAGTAGTGCCCCCTTCTGGGGCTGGGGTCTATGCACCCCATACACCATGCCCTCACTGGTACTGGGGTCCCCACGCTGCTGTGGGTTCCCTATGAGGCCTCCTCCATCCCCTTATTGCCTCACCCAAACCACCGGTGTAACAACAAAACAAAACACAAGCCCCTAGGCTATAACATAACTTAAAGCCACCCAGTTAAACCCATGTTGCTCAGACATCTTAGAGCTGCCATCCTTTACTCTGCTTGAGCAATACCTGCAGTTTTCACATCTTTGTTCTGGAAGCTCCTCTATCTCTCCCTGCTAGCAGGGAACTGCCTGGCCTCAGCTCCTGGGCTTTATGAGAGCCAGGCCCTGCCCCTTGCAGACAGCTGACCACTGGCAGGTGTGGGTCGTTTGCTGACTCCAGTTGCCCTGGCAACCACCAGCTGGGCTCCTTATTCACTGCTAGGGCTCTTTTCTTTCGCAGTTTCTCCTCTTTAGGAGCAGGGCACCCCGGTGCTCTGCGATATGGTTTAAGTGATCAGGAACCAGTTTAAACCTGTAACATAACAGAAGTTCAGTGCACATAAACCATTTTCAAAATGGCCAAAAGTAGTTTAAGATAAGCCTGGTTGAACACAGTATAAGATTTAGCTGATTTCAGTCAAACCAATTTATGGAACTTCTGTCCCAGGCCCCTCCATAGTTCAAGGTAACTCACAGTTCCCAGCATTCCAGGGTGTTTTGCAGCCCTTGGTTGGGCTATACAAGTCTGTCTGCTCCAGTGGACTAGGGTTGGCCCCATCCCTCTGCTTCCTAGCCAGAGCACTACTCCAGCTGACTGAGAAGGAAATGGGGATGGGGGTGAGAGTGGGAAACCTGGCTGGGCATTACAACTGGGTCTGCCTGGTGGGGGTGGAGCAGTCCCTGCCAGGCTTTTCCCCAGTCACTGCTTGAGCAGAGAGGGCAGGGATCTGGCCAGATGCCAGCCCCAGGTTGACACACTAAGGCAGGGGGGAGGAAGGAGGGTTTAAACCAGTTTAGACATGAGACCCCAGAGGCACAGTAGCCCCTGCCAAGCAAACCCCAGATGGGGTCCTGTGTGGGTGGGAGAAGGGGTTTAAAACACTACTCAACCTCTCCACCTCAGCTTGCCAGCCCTGGCCAGCATCTGGCCACATCCTCTGCCCCCTACACTTAAGCGGCAAGCAGGGAAAAGCCTAGCAGGGGTGCAGCAACCCCTGTCAGGCAGATCCTGGCTGGGTTTAACCCCCCTCCCCTCTGCCTCAGAATGTTGCCCTGGGCTGGGATCTGGCCATATCCCCACCTTCACTCCAGTAGAGAGCAGGGATAAGCCTGGCAGGGGATGCTTCCCCTGTTCCCTGCCAGGGACACCCTGGTTTGGGTCTGTGCAGGCCAGGGAGGGGGTTTAACCCCCCCCCCATCATACTCAACAGGCGTCTGAGGCCTGGCCACAGGTCCCTCCCCTCCCTACTCAGCTCAAGCAGGGAGCAGGGAAAAGACTGGAGAGCTTCCCTCCCAACTTTCCTCTAGCCTTCTGACCACTGCCGAAGGAAAGGGAGGAGTTGCTCTAGCACCCCCTGACTTCTAGCCTGGGCCACTGCAGGCATGTGTCTGCCTTTCCAAAATCAAATGTGAATGTCTGTTCACTTGCTTCTCAGTTCAGTCTACGCAGTTTAGACTAACCTGCAAAGATTTGACTGTCTCTACTTAGATATTTTGACAGCTGATACACTGAGCTTTGCTTTCACCTGTGCAAGTGCAAATTCAGCAGTTCAAATAGAACTGGTGCAAATTTGAGCCAGGGCTTTTTGCCTCAGCGCATGTGCTTGGACATGCACTTTGCTGTGGAGCAATTGTGCCACTTGGGACAAAATAACCCTGCCTGGCTCCTCTTAGATCTGCAGCAAGGGAGAGCTAGAGGCTGGGGCCAGCACCTGTGCTGGCTCCAGCAGTATAAAATCTGCCCTGGCAAGTAGCTCAGGGCTACTCTCTCTCAGGAGCTTCTGGGGCCCAGCCAATTGGTACCTGGGGACACTACCCCTTGTGCCAACTGGACAGCTGAAGCAGCCCTGAGTGTTCCCTGCACCCTCTACCCACTGCAGCACTCTGGCAGTGTGGGCTGTGACCTGCTGCCACCTGTGACAGCACATGGCCCCAAGGCTGCATGCCTGACAGACCTAGATGGGGACTGCATGGCCATTAGAGGCATCTGCACCTCTGGGCCAGCTCCCAGTGGGCTGTGGCTACACAGTTGGCCTTTGTGTGGCACTACTGACATGTATGCCACCGCCCAGCCATTTGGGCAGCTATCGCCCAGAAGATGCTCTCAGTACAGTGGCCTGGAGGCCAGCCAACTCCAGCTGGGTCCCAGGTATTAGCTCTGAGCAGGGTCTTCTGCCTGGGTCCTGCCATTTGCCTCACCAGCAGAAATTCTGGTGTTCCCTATTTAAAAAATTGCAAAATCCCTGATAAAAACAATCCCAAAATCCATGGTCTTCCACAATTAAAACAAAAGACAACTAATACACACACATACACACACACACACATATATGTATATGGAGAGAGAGAGAGAGAGAGAGAGATCAAATCAGTTGTTTTATCAAATCAAATGTTTTATTGATATATTTACAATTTTAAAGAAATTTGCCACTGGTAGCAAGCAAGCCTACCAATGTCTCTATTATCATAATAAAATAAATGCTAAATATCTATACCATTTGGCATCTACAGCCCCCCAACAGGGGCCCATATCCCCAACATGGGCTAAAGCCCCCCTGCAGGGCCCCCACACCCACGCCCATCTTCAACCACCTCTGCTTATTCACGCATCCCCTCACTCCCCCAACCCCATGCTCACTCCCCTGCACTGGTCCCAGCCCCTCCTCAACCCCACCCAGCCCTAGCATCTCCACACTCACCAGCAAAAGCAGTGGCCACCAGGACTGCTCTGGGCCTTATAACACAGCCCCCAATGTGGCGTGGGGCATCAGGGGGCAGTGGGGCCATGCATGCAGTTACATAAGTGGCAAAATGCATGTCAGCATGAAGGAAATGGCAGCAGTCCACTCTTGAACTAATACACATTGAAGGTATTTTACTTCGAAAGGGCACCACCACCATTGCCAGGCAGCTCGGGGCCACTCGGACTGAGCCGTGCTGGGCTCCTAGTGACAGCTGCAGTGGTCCTGAGCTGCCAGAGAAAGGGGTTTGAGACACTGCAAGAGCCACGTGTGTGCTCGTGTGGACACGCCCCATGTTGCTACAGCTATGCTGTAATTTGTACCCAAGCCTAAATTAAAGCTAATTCAGGTACCCCAGTACATGCTGGAAGACCCCTATTTTGGGAGTGTTATAAGTTTTGGGGGTTTTTTATTTCACTTTCGAAGAACACTCACAAGGAAAGAGAGTTGTAAATAAGTCGTGTTTCCCAAGCAACAATTCTACTATATCTAAAAATATTAGTAAGATTGCATAATGATTTTTCAATTTAAACATGTCCATTTCTAAAGCAGAAGAAACACTTTAGATTAATACATAGGTCCAACATGTATTAAAGTTCCAGAGTGATCGGAAAAGGACTATTTTTTGCTAAAAAAAAATGTGTATAACAGGTAAATATTCCTTGTTGACTGTATAAAAAGACAAATACAAGTGTGTACAGCTTGAAGATTACCCCAAACATGAAAAAAGCCAGAACATTAAAACTGTAGACTTGACAACAGGTGAAGAGAGAAATGCCCCAAAAGAAAGAGCAAGCCCTTATTAACTGCTCCACTGAGAATGGAAATTAAATTGCCTTTAGCTATTGAAAAGTGGCTTCAAACCCCAGCTAAATGTCCTATATTATTTTGTCTTGTTAGAAATCAGAAACAAACAAAAATTGCACTAAATCTAAGCTGAGCCTGATCATGTGTTCTTTATAACATGTGAAGAGACAGAAAGAATATTTTGGACACAGCTAGAAGAAAAAGGGAAACACTCTGTCAAGGAAAGAGGTTTCTCATTTCCTTAGTCTTAACTATGCTACACAATCTAGGAAACAGAAGGGCTTGTCTTTCAAGACAAGATGGAAGACAAGATTTTCTACAAATATGTTCTGACAGTACTTTTCCCTATCGCATGAAGTTAAATGTGTTTTTCAAAGGGACAAAGCATATAATGCTGTGATTTTGATGTTGCTAAGATTTTCATAGATTCTTGTAAACTTTAGGAAAACAGAAATTGAAACTAAACTGATGACAGAAGCTAAAAGAAAAAGAGATTTATTTCTTCTGGATTTTTATGCTTATCAGATCTCTTGTCCTTTTCTCTTTTAGAAATTAAACATAGACTACAGTATAATATACTCACAATGAATAGGGAAATTAAATCTAAATGTCTATATAGGACACAGTACAGTTTATTGCAGGGAGAAGGGGCTTATGAAATCATACAAAACTTTTGGACAAATGGCATACTAAATGCATTGGGGAGCAATGAAAATGCATAGACATAGAATAGAATAGAATAGAATAGAATAGATGGTGGAAAAGTTTAATGTGATATTGGCCGCTTTTAATTTATTTAATTACCTATTATTGTTGTTCGTTATTTATTTGTTTTTATATAAGCCAGAAGAGCATATTTTATACTTTTTTTATACAAGTTTTTTATTGTAATTAATAATTTATATATTTTTTATACAACTATTTATATTTTTATAGCATACATAAAATTTGTAGCATGCAAATAAGGGTTTACATTTATAAAGTTCCATCCAGGTGTGGTGTATTTTTTTCATAAGTGGTTTGGTATGGGGCTCCTATATGGGTAGCTATGGCTTTGGGGACAAAACTGGCACCAGGATGAAACTGGTGGCTGCGCCAGCCCAGGCATGTGCCATGCAATGACACATAACTGTAAGGGCCTCCCTGACCACCAAATAGGTGGATTAACACATGGGCCAGCTGTACGTGACACGGTGGCTGACAGGTACCAGGTGGGGTGTGGGGGTGGTGCAAACATTCCAGAGCCCTAGGAGTGGCCAGAGCCCCCAGCAGCAGGGACTGGAGCTGGGCACAAACAGTCTGGCATCCTGCAACAGTGACAGTGTGGCCCAGGGCATGGCAGGCTGCAGATCGCGGCTCTGCCCCAGCTATGGACCATGTTGTCACTGTTGTAAGATGCCAGGCAGGCTGTGGTGCAACTCTGCACCATGCTGCATGCCTTGCAAGGAGGGCTAGCACTAAGGGGGGTCTATAGCCACCCCAAAATTGTACATAGCTGCATGCACAGCTGCACACACTGCCAGTGTATCTTGGTTAGTCTCTATGGGCAACCCAGGGCCACACTATCACAACACTGCTGCTGCTGAAATCTCCGTGAAAACCAGCCCAAGCCACATGAGCAAGGACTGCTGGGAAATGTAGTCCTGCTAAAAAAAAAATGGAAGGACAGACCATAACATACCCCCTCCCCCCATTGTGGTATACTAGCCATACATGGTGGTAGTGGTGGTCCATCCACCACCACCTGTGATTTTCATGCTCCCCGTATCCCCCGCTGCACCCCTCAAGTGTGCACAGCAGCCACTGTCTACTGAAAGGTAGAGCAGCAGCAGGTGAAGCAAATGGTATGTTTGCAATTGAAGGGGTGTGTCTTCACACAAGTTGTTATTTTAATATCTTGGGGTAACTTGCATCTTTCTTATAATTGCCTACAAGAAACCCTATGCATGGCAGATGCTGCTGCCAGACCTATACCCTAGGCTATGCTGCATCCGGGATTATATTTAGTAGGGCTGTGCAAAACTTTGGGAGCTGATTTGATTTGGAAGGAGTGGGGGAAGGGGGGCTACAGGAGGAGGGAGGGGGCCATGGGGGGGCCCCCTACCAGGCCCCATCCCCTGCCTGCTCCCCCAGCCTCCTTACCTCCTGCCACTCCCCCAGCACCCCCTCCCCCATGGCTGCCCTGCCCATCCCAGCTCCTGGCCCTTTAAAAAAAAATCACTGTGCACCAGGTGCTGCCTGGTGGGGGGAGCAACCACCTCTGCATGAGCCCCACAATGCTCCAGCCCAGCCCTACTCCCCCAGCCCAGCCTCACCCATTGCAGCTCCCGCCCTTTAAGAAAAAACAATTGAAAAATCCCTCCCAGACTCACCGGTTCCTGCAGTGGCCTTGGGCCTTCAGGGGGCTTGTTGAACAGCCCCCCATGTGGCACAGGGCAGTGGGGAGCAGCAGAGATCACCCTGCACCTGACAGGAACCAATAAGTGTGGGGGGGGTTCTTAAAGGGCCAGAGCTAGGGCAGGTGGGGCAGCCATGGGGAGGCTGGGACATCAGGAGGGGTATTGTGGGGGCTCATGCAGAGCCCCCCCCACACAGTGCGGGGCAGTGGGGGGCAATGGGTATTGCCCCCCCTGCTTGGCAGCACACGATGAGTCAGGGCTTTTTTTTTCCTTAAAGCGCCAGAGCTGGGGTGGGCAGGGCAGCCATGGGGAGCACTCATGCAGAGCCCCCCATGCAGCGTGGGACAGTAGGGGGCAGTGGGGACAGTGAGTTGGGGCTTTTTTTTTTTTCAAAGTATCAGGAGCTGAGGTGGGCAGGGCAGCCATTACCAGAGCTGGGAGATGGGCAGGGGTGGGCCTGGGTTTTTCAGATATTTGGCAACAGCCGAATCTCCAAATCACATTTGGCTGAATCAATTTGGAACAGTGATTCAGATCACTGAATTGAATCACTGTCCCCCAAATCAGCTGAATCCAAATCCAAAGCAAATACTAGCCACTTCACACAGGTCTAATATTTAGGTAATGACAGACATAATGCTTGGAGAAATCTCCCATGGAAGACTTTGTATCCTGCAGGATAGAGGAAAAGAAGGTGGTTTTAGGGGTGTGGGTCAAAACCCATCTTCTTTCTTCCCCTGCTGGACTCTTAGAAGAAGAGAGATAGAAGAAGATACTGAAGATTAGAGACAATAGAAAAAGACAGACAATAGAAGATTAGAGACAATAAGATTAGACACAGTAGAAAAATAGAATAGAAGGTTATAGACTAGAAATAGAAATAGAACAGTAATACAGTATAAATAGAATAGAAATAGAGTAGAATAAAATAGAGTAAAATAGAGTAATAGAGCAATAAAATAGAATAGAAATATAAAATATGGTATAAGAAATAATAGAATATAATAGGATAAATGGTGGGACAGTTCGTTTTTTACGTATCTTGGATTCTGCTTGTTATTTATTTATTTATTTATTTGTAGTTATTTATATTTTATATAAGAAACAGCATTTTATATTTTATACTGTGTTTTATACTGTATTTTTTACTTTTAATATTAAAATGTTAATCATAGTATCAAAGCTTTTACATCATGGAAAAAATATTTTTTAAGTGAAAATAAAGGTCTACATTTATAAAGTTCCTTCTGGATGCAGCATGTTTTTTTTCATTGGTGAATTGGTGTGGGACTCCAAACTGTGACCTATTATAGTTCAGCACCCAAGAATAATGAAGTATAGTTGCACATGTATCCAGGACAGCTGTATTATTTATTATGATTCTATATTCAAGAGGATGAAGTAAACATGGTGTTTATTAGAGCTCTATAATGCATTCATACTGAAACCTGGAAACCCGTGGAACTCATTTGATAGTTGCAAACTTGACCCTCAGATCAGCTTCATCCAAAGATTCAACAAGCTCTGTAAGCTGTTCATGGGCACATGGGTTGATTTCAGGTAAGGCTGAAACCAGGGAAAATGTAAGATATTTTCCCATAGGACTCTTCTGCCTCATTCAGTGGACTATATGGATGGATTTCAATGAATGAGGCACCAGCTCAACATGTCTGTTGAAGTCATTCAATGCATGTCACCAAGCATTGCTTGCTGTATGCAGCCCCCCAATGCATATCCAACATTTCCTTCTGATCTCTTCTGGGGTATTCATAAGCAAAGTATTTTGATGCCTTATGAATCATAATTCAATTATCTTCCCAAATCCCAGATCCCAGGATTAGAACTGAAGTACTGCCAACCCCATACTCAGACCACATTGGCTTTGCACTAAGGTGAAGATATCAATAACCCTCACTGATTTCTGTTGTAGTTTTGAGCCCTTGTTCATTTAGCCCTTGTTCAAATCAGGCTCTAAGTATCTTAGGCTAGGTATCCAGGAAATGAGGAATGCATGAATGTTTGCTTGTATTTCTAAAATCTGAAACAAGTCAGAGATGTCAGAACTATTGTAGTCATCTCAGGGGGACTTAATTCCCATACCACTGCCAACTATGGTGACATGTAAAGTATTAATTATTTCTTGCTCAGAAAAGCATGAGAAAAAGAAAAGGACCATATTCTATCTGCTTGATCTACACTAACAAATCATTCCAGTACTTTAAAGTGATGGCAGTCAGAACTTCTATCTTTTCCTAGTCCCCTCCCCCAGTCAAGAAAAGGCCAAACACAAGTCTATCAGAGCTCATTTGAGGGGGGAATTAAATGATGTTCCAGAAGCCCCACCCACAATGCTACCATGACATAATGAAAGCAAAGCATGAGGAGTCCAGCAGACCTCATGGATCTATTTGAACTTCAGTGATGGTGTTGCAGAGCACTAAGGTACCTGCTCCTTTAAGAGCTGAAACTACCTAAGGAGAGGGTCCTAAGAGTCAACCAGAAACCCCACAGGTGCAGGTTACTATGGCAGCAGGCTAGCAAGGGAAATAGTCTGCACCTGCACTCGGTCAGCTGACCAGAAGAAGGCAGTAGGGCAGCCTCCTTATTTTTGATAATTAAAAACAAGATGTGGCAGATGAGAAAGAGGGTGCCTGTTGGGCAGGATTGGCACAGTCAAGGAGCCCTAGGGGTATCGTGGCCATCCCTGGGAACCCCATCCCGTGACAGAGGGAGAGCAGAATCAATGGATCATAGATAGCAATACAATCAAATCTACTTGGCATGTCTACACATGAATATTAATGTGATGCAATAAGCTCTGGAACAGTTCATGAGAGTTGATTGCTCCCAGGTGCATTGTTTACACATATGCCCAGGACCACATTGTGTTGAGCTGGGGAAGTTCAGCCCCAGTGGGCAGGGAACCTGGGGTCAGCTGCAAGCCTGGGGCTGCTTCAACCTGGCTCAACATGCTGTGGAGGGGCTGGCTGGGCACAAGGGTGCAACAGCATAGGACTACCATCAGGCAGCCCTGCACTGTAGCACACTTGTGCCCCAGAGAACCGTGGTCGCCATCTACACATACGTTGCGGTAGAGTAAATAACTCCACAACAGAATAGCACTTGTGTTGGTCAGTACAATCCTACAGCACAGTTAATTAGCTTACTCGAGCCTAATAGCACCACTCGTGTACACCAGTGATGCTTTACTGTGAAGCTTATTAGGCAACTGCAGTAAATGTCTTGCGTAGATACACCCACTATGAGCAGAATACCATGTAGGTGGAGCTTAGATTCATAGATTCATAGATGTTAGGGTCGGAAGGGACCTCAATAGATCATCGAGTCCGACCCCCTGCATAAGCAGGAAAGAGTGCTGGGTCTAGATGACCCCAGCTAGATACTCATCTAACCTCCTCTTGAAGACCCCCAGGGTAGGGGAGAGCACCACCTCCCTTGGGAGCCCGTTCCAGACCTTGGCTACTCGAACTGTGAAGAAGTTCTTCCTAATGTCCAATCTAAATCTGCTCTCTGCTAGCTTGTGGCCATTATTTCTTGTAACCCCTGGGGGCACCTTGGTGAATAAATACTCACCAATTCCCTTCTGTGCCCCCGTGATGAACTTATAGGCAACCACAAGGTCGCCTCTCAACCTTCTCTTGCGGAGGCTGAAGAGGTCCAGTTTCTCTAGTCTCTCCTCGTAGGGCTTGGTCTGCAGGCCCTTGACCATACGAGTTGCCCTTCTCTGGACCCTCTCCAGGTTATCCGCATCCTTCTTGAAGTGTGGCACCCAGAATTGCACACAGTACTCCAACTGCGGTCTGACCAGCGCCTGATAGAGGGGAAGTATCACCTCCTTGGACCTATTCGTCATGCATCTGCTGATGCACAATAAAGTGCCATTGGCTTTTCTGATGGCTTTGTCACACTGCCGGCTCATGTTCATCTTGGAGTCCACTAGGACTCCAAGATCCCTTTCCACCTCTGTGCCACCCAGCAGGTCATTCCCTAGGCTGTAGGTGTGCTGGACATTTTTCCTCCCTAGGTGCAGCACTTTGCATTTCTCCTTGTTGAACTGCATCCTGTTGTTTTCTGCCCACTTGTCCAACCTATCCAGGTCTGCCTGCAGCTGTTCCCTGCCCTACGGCGTGTCCACTTCTCCCCATAGCTTTGTGTCATCTGCAAACTTGGACAGAGTACATTTCACTCCCTCGTCCAAGTCACTGATGAAGACATTAAAGAGTATCGGTCCAAGGACCGAGCCCTGCGGGACCCCACTGCCCACACCCTTCCAGGTCGAGACCGACCCATCCACCACGACTCTTTGGGTGCGACCCTCTAGCCAATTCGCCACCCACCGGACTGTGCAGTCATCCACATCACAGCCTCTTAGCTTGTTCACCAGTATGGGGTGGGATACCGTATCGAAGGCCTTCCTGAAATCTAGGTATACGACATCCACCCCTCCTCCTGTGTCCAGGCGTTTCACAACCTGGTCATAGAAAGAGACTAGGTTGGTCAGGCACGATCTGCCTGCCACAAACCCATGCTGGTTTCCCCTCAGCATAATTTGTCCTGCCGGGCTCTCACAAATGTGAGCCTTGATAATTTTTTCAAAGACTTTACCAAGGATGGAGGTGAGACTGACCGGCCTATAGTTGCCCGGGTCCTCCTTCCTCCCCTTTTTGAAAATGGGGACCACATTGGCCCTTTTCCAGTCCTCCGGGACTTGGCCCGTGCGCCATGAGCGTTCAAATATTCCCGCCAGTGGCTCTGCAATGATGTCGGCCAGTGCCTTCAGCACCCTCGGATGGAGCCGAGCTTGGAAGAGACTTGTATATAGTAAAGTGGATTACAGCATTAAAAAAAAATCAGTATGTCTACAAAGATAGTTTGGTTAAAGTTAAATGAAAATGCAATGGGAAGAACAAAGGCATCGATGTTCAGCAGAGCCAAGTTTGAAAGAATACAAATAATATTGGGAAAAATGTAATGAAATAAAGTAATGAAGAAAAAGAACGCTAAGGATGATGGGAAAAGCCCAGAGACAGGAAAATGTACATGAAAGATATGTATGCCTTCTAGCAATAAATACACTAGGAATCAAAATATCCAATGTGGGTAAACAAGGAAACACAAACTAATAAAGAAAAAAGAGACATCTGTGAGATATGAAAACAAGATCCTAGAAAACTTAGGGAAACTACAGAATAAGTTACAAAAGTATAAAATATATATGTATATAGAAAGCAGGGATGGAGAAATTAAAAAAAAATAATTGCAGAAATGTCAAGACAAAGAATAAGACATTTCCCAATTACAGCACATGAAAAACAAGAGGTCAGTGCAGGAAACAATAGGGCCTCTTATAGCATAACAAGGATAATGTATTGAGAGAAAAAATATTGCTATGCATATTACATTATTTCTTTAAATTCATGTGCTCAGAGGAATATAGGACGTCAATATCAGAAATGTCCATAATTCCCAAATGATGCGAATGACAGGAATGATTCCTGACAGGAATCCATGCAGTAGGAAAAAGGGATCAAAAACTCTGAAGACCGACAGTCAGGCTTTGTAATAATGTAATCATTGTAATAATGAACTGCACAACGTGTACAGACAGAGGGAGGAAAGAGCAATAGCTACATACTATATTTTTTAACTATCCTCTGCCTAGATTAGAAAATGAGAAACATTGTCAGAACACTTCATCTCCCTTTTTCAATTCAAAATTTCAACATTTTAATGTTTTTTGACCAACTCTAGCCCAGATACATTGGGAACAGGTATCTTAGACATGCATACAAATATGCACGTAAAATACCTTGTGATGACTGAGTATACTTAAACAGATAGCTAGGCAATAACTTTGAAACCAAACAAACATGTTGTACTATAGGAGTAGGAAAGGAAGTGGAACAGAAAATGGAGTACCAACTGGAAAGCTTTATTTTAATTGAGGATATTCAGCAAAAGGGATCTAAGCTGCTTGGATTTTGGAAAGGTCACTTTGAGTCTGCTTCCTCCTCCATTCACTTACTGCTATTTTTTTTCATTCTTTTATTTCCCTCTGCACCATACAATTGAAAAGAGCAGTTGGTCCAAAGTCATTAAGCATGGTATTGGTCTGAGCCACATGTGTGGATAGGGAACTGGCTTAAATGTCACAGGCAGAAGTGGTTTATGAGAGTGAGCAGTTTGGGAAAGAAGGGATTATTGGGATGCCACAAGAATCAGTATTAGGTCCATTTTTGTTCACTATATATATATATATATATATCGGTGACCTGGTACATGAAATATGTATGAAGGTGAAGAAATTTGCTGATGAAACAAAACTGGAGAATGGAGCCAGTAAAGACAAAAGGAGAATGGCAATAAAATTTGGAATGACAAATAGGCTGAGATCACAGGCTGATACTGCTAGTGGTTTCACTGGCATCTGCAATTCATTGTAAAGAAAGATAAGGTTATGAGATTACAAAAAAAATAATAAAAGTTAATGTTCTCTCAATATCCACATGCCACAAGACATTTAACAATAGTTGAATATGTTCTTGGTACTGGATAAAACTTTAAAACCATCTGCACCAGGATTAACAGTATTTAAATTAAAGCGGAGAAAAGGATTCCAGGATAGCTAGAGTAAACAAAAGGAGAACTTGGAATAAATCATTCTAATACTACATAAGAGACTGAGAGCCACATTTGGAATTCAGGGACAGTACTTGTCCCTTTAGTATAAGAATATTACAGAAATGGGGAAGATATGAAAAGGGCAGTCAGAAATTATACAAAAACCTCTAGAAGTATAGGTCATTCTACACACGTAACAGTAGCCAGCACTCATTAAGAAAATATTTCTAGGGGATGGTGATCTCTTTGAAGTATACAAAATATAAAGGAAACAATATAATAATCTAAATTAAAGAAGGATCATTAACTAAAGGAGATTATGAATATTTTATTTCCTTTCTCATACAAAATATACAACCAGCAAGAGTGATAGGCTGGAATATGGTGACCAGAACTATCTGCTGAGTGACTGCCCTGGATGATTACAATACTACTGAAAGTCATGCAGTCATACTATTATACTCAAAGTCATTTCATGTTACCATATTTACTCAAATATAAGATCAGGTTTTCCCCCAATCAACAAAAAAGCTCCTCATCTTACATTTGCATACAAAGAAACCTCTTTAAACAAATTATTTATATTTGAACTGCTCTAAAAGCAGCATGTGCTTAGTAATGGAAACCACCTATGAAGTTGATTAAATACAGCCAACACTGCATGATTATAAAGCACATGGCCCACATGAAGCAGACATTGTGATAGGAACCTTTTATTTTATTTTTTTTAGGAAAATTTTTCATGCCCCAAATCAAATCAGCCAAATCAATTCCAAATCCATGAGTCATTCAGGAACCATATGTGGCCCTGCTACCAGCAAACATCCTCCATCCCCACCTGGGGCTTCTGATGCTTTCAATTCCTTTGGCGGGCATCCTACATGCCAGCCAAAGCCTGGAGACTTGGAGTTCGGATGCCTCCGAGTTTTGCTTGCCCTCCACCGTATGGCCACAGGAGCAAGCTAGGGAAATGATTCCTATTTCCATGAAGTGGGCATATAGCCAAGATCCTCCCACTGGAAGTGAAAGTGGGAGGCTAACTATGCCTTACCTCAGTCAAGGTACTACCCCTGCTAAGGAAGTGGCTTTCCCCTGCAACTAGGAAAGTCCCTTAGTGGTCATGGTATTTCCCCTGCCAGGTAAGTAACCCCAAATCCACATTTCTGTGATTAAAATGAAACATCACTAATATATGTATTAGTGATGTTTCATTTTAATCATGGAAACATGTGGATTTGGGGTTACTTTTTTAATCCAAAAATTGGGGATTTTTTTTTTAATTAGAGAAAACCAGGATCCCAGATTATAACAAATTTATAATTTTTCCATATATAGAATCTAATTGTTGAGGGGTCATCTTATAATTAGGGTTATCTTATATTCAAGTAAATATGGTATATCATATGAGTTATCTGGCAGATAATGAGAATCACTACAGATACATGGATTTAAAAAATATAGTGGGACTGAGCTACTAAGTCATAGATAGGGACAAACCTACAGTAGTGTCAGATATTAATAGCGCTGATATGACAGAAACATAAGCCCATTACCAAGTTCTAGAAATTGCATGATTTTGTTTATGACTTTCAGATAATACACCCTGTCACAAAATAACCACAAATATACATTATTTCACATGAACTCTGTAGTTTCCTTGGGCCACAATTGGTCCCCTCATCTTACTGGCCATTCTTCTGTCCCAAGCATCCTTGTTTTTTCTGTACATTATAGGTCTGATCTGACCCCCTTTAAATTAAGTAGGAAATTACTCATTGAATTAAGAAAGAGATGGCTCAGGCCCAATTTGTTCATGAATTTTCTGAATATATATAATCCCTTCAGAATTACTAAAAGACTTAATTATGTACAATAACTATATGTATAAAACTTTCTGTGGCTTCCTCTGCAGTGGTATGAACACTGTTTAAAAATGATCTATTTTCCTAGCCCGAATAGTCTTTTCATACCAACCTTAGTAACTACCAAAACCGTTTAATATTATTAGAATATCATCAACTTTCATTATATTTAATATGAGAATCTGACAAGAGATAATTTTAAATACATTTCCACCAAAATTAAAATCACAAGTTGTAAAATTAATCCTAGAAGTGTCAGTTGTAATGTAATGTAATTTCAGTCTTCTTAAAAATACTTTTTATTAACTGCTACAGATGGGATTCCCAGCATAAAACCAAAAATGTAGAGAAATGATTTCAAATACCAAACCAGCTACCACCAGACTGACAAAAAGTGAGCTGGGGAGTAAGATAGGTTCATTTGATTTGATAGCCACCTGCAAATATTCAGGTTGGGTTCTGCTGGCTGCATTAATTATCTAAACATGGCTGGCTTCCGCTAGTTCTAATATGATCATATAGGAATTCAGCAGTAGTGCCACATCTGAAGTGGGGTAGAGAAGGAAGAAAAGTCAGAAGGGAAAAAGATGTTGCTTAACTCTACTGTCAATTGTATCTTTATTAGAGCCCCTTCCTGAGAAATTGTAGATGCCACAGGAAGTGGTGCTGGTGATTCAATAGGGGATACTCTTCCCTTAAACTTCTGTTGAACCTAAGGCCCAGTGGGTGCATTTACATGTGCCCCTATGGCACTGTTGTTACTGTACCTTTTGGAAGTACTCTGTGACAGCTCAGTAACAGCCCATACTGTGCCATGCCAGCAGCACACTTTTATTTTTAGCCACTACATTGCTATAGCTCTGGCATCGCGGTTTGTGCCTGCCAATGCTACGTCGCCATACTGTGTTACTATGGCAACATAACGTCATGTATAAACACGTCTAGTATAGGCAACGTGCTATGAAGAAGGCTCAAATATAAAAACCCTCCTAGATATCACATTCTACACAGGAACGGAAGAGCACATCATGGATATACAAATGGAAAAAAAGTCTGCCTAAGGCAGATGCTTATGGCAATACGCAGATTAACAAGCCCCTTTATAAAATGTTCTCTTTTGCAAAGCTTTTCTGTGTTGATGTCAAGGGCAATGTTCCTGTGCTTTTTTATACTTAGACTGTGCTTCACATTATGCCACATCTACACTGTTGTCCTCTTTTGTCCTGATTGGATCGTGAAATATTTGGGGCAGGGATCTATTTTTTTCATCTTCTGCAAAGCACAATGTTAACTTACAGATTCATATTATGTATATAAGTTATTGAGAAATTGATAATAATTTAGAAAAATTTTAGACTAGCTTCTTAAAAAATGATATCAGTATTCTATTAAGCACAATGTTTTTGGTCTATCACAGCCGTCATTGGGAACAATGAAGATGCTAGCTGAATAGTGCTATGTGGTGGCCAACTCAAAGACAGCAAGTTTACCAAAACTGGATGCAGACAATTTCACGATTGTTCAAGCAAGCAATGGTCTCACCCAAGACCTGGAAAATATTTTTTTATGAAAATATTTTTGCACAAAAGTGAAAAATGCTGGAGGGTGTTGCCCAACTCTGAGGATAATGATAGCCTCTAGATAAGTTAGCTTGTTAGCTGTTCTCAGAAACTAGACACTAAAATGTGTTTTTGCTGATGATTCTTGTTTATGTTGCAATTTTATTTAGTAGCTTGTATAATTTTAGGGCTACTTAACAAGTTACTGTGGCAGTGATTTCTTTGCTATCTAGTGTGGATGGCATGTTATACAAAGTGAGAAGTAAAAATATTATACCTGATAGGCGGAAGCATGTGGTTACACCTTGGTCATTATTGCTGACTTCATAAGAAAGTAATTTAAACAGGCAGAAGACAGCATCAGGTTTCCTCCTAGTGGAGTGGAAGATAACTTTCTTTCATAGTATATATTTCTTACCCATCTCTCTGACCAACATGATAACACCAGGCACCAAAAAGAGTAACTGAGTGAAGAATCAATTACTGTCTAATATGATTTACATAGGTTGGGAATGACTTCACAAGGTGCAAAGCATTGGAGATTCATGGTTTAAATACACTGGGATTGCTCCACATGCAAACTTTTACAAATCAGGCTTTTGTGTCTGTGGAGAAAAACTCACTCTTGATTGCAGATGCCTTATCCAGATGTTTGCTTATAGGCAAGTGAGCCCAAGAGACAAGGTGAGACATAGTGATACATATCAAACTTGTCAAAAACCAATTTAACAGCTTTTGATCAGCAATTAGAGATGACAACAATTGAGGACTTCATGTAAGCTCTTCCAAAATGCATCATGACATAATGACTAAAAATAAAAAAAAATATTTCCAAAAATACAATGTCTGTCCTTAAAACTTTCCAATTTATGCTTACCCTAGTAATTTAAGTATTCCCTAGAGATTCCTTACACTTCCTGTAAGATGGAGAGCTAAGGTAATTTAGCTCTTTAAAGCTGGTATTTCCAACCTTTTCACTTAATTTGCTACAGAGCCTTTGGTGGACAACTCTTTCCCCACGCTCCCAATTCCCATATATGAAAGTTCACCATGTATATGCTGTTCATCACAGAACCTATCAAACTAAGACTAAGTATTCTTCATTGTCTAATGTATGCAGAAACATTTAGAACATTCCAGTCTAAATTGTCTTATGTCTGAGACAGATTTACCAAGTTCTATTACCTTTATTTCTTTTTCCCATCATGCCCCTAGTCTTGCTAGCACATTAACCTACTTATATTTGCTCTGAGTAACGTTAGGTTTCTGGCTAAGCCATTTGCCTTGCCTTGCTCCCCGTTGCTGTCACAACACGACTACAAAACAGACTTCAAGTCTACTAGCATCAGGCTACTACGATGTCCTGTGATGTCCAATCTTCTGTGTCCTACCCACTCGCCAAGCACTCAACACCCGACTGAGTGCAGGGTGGGGGGAGGAGTATGGTCTCTCTACTGCTCCTTTTCTTACCCCACAGATTACAGCAAAAAAACCCTGAGCTCTTTTATCTTCCTCATTCTCAAAAGGTTTCCTCTTTTCTGCCTGGTTCTTTTCCTCTATCAAGAATGTCAGTATAATACCATAATACCACAGAGTACCCTAGTATTAAGGAACTAACCATACAACTGCTGTATGCTCTAGTTTGCCACTCAACCCAGAAGGTATCCTAACCTCTGTTAAAAACAAGTGACCTCCTTTTGAAGTGGCTTTGAAGTAAAGACAGAATTCCGCAAGTTGTTTAGGACAAATAAACTTACCCAAAAGAAAGAACAGTATTGACAACAATGACTGAAAGAGATGACAAAGAAAAGCAGCCAGTGACTGTGAGGAAGAAAAAACAGAAACATATAGTCATTATTGACTATATTGTACCATTTCCAGAGATAATCCTTATGTCAGAGTTGACTAGTCAACTAGCTATTACTAAGCTGAAGGCAATTTTAGCTCTCTACAGTATCCCTGATAAGCTAGTGATTCAATATGCCACAGTTTGAGAGTGATGAATTTCAGAGGTTTCAGAATGAATCCTACAGTATATTATACATGTCATAACAATCCCACACTCTCCAGAAGTTAGTAGTCATGGAATATATCACACAGTTTGACAAGCAAATCTCTCAACAAGATCCACTTTTATCTCATATGACCTACAAAGCAACTCCTATCACAACGAATGGAGCAAGCCCAGAACAACTCAATATAAAGACAGATTGAGACACATCTATTTACATTAAGAAACAAGAGTGGACCAACCTCCTGGGAGCAGAACAGTGGTTAGTTTTTATATATAATCACTCTTCAACCAAAATAAACATTGTATTACTTTATATATCTATAGTATGCATATAAACTACATATATACATATATATATAGTAATATACATATATAAACTATATATTTATACACATTATATATATATACAGCAATACAATGTTCATCTTGGTTGAATAGTGATAACTTTTGCTGGCAGAATATATGTACACATGCTGTATGATTTGCTGGCATGATATAAATGTGTGTGTGAGAGAGAAAGAGCATTTTTCTTGTTAAGGGCTTCTAAATGTACTTCAGCTAAAATCCTTTTAATATCAGCTACACTATGAAAAAAAAAAGCAGTGTAGGTGCCAGAAACTGATTAGGAGCAAGTTCTGAACTTGTATATACTACATATTGTATTAAATAAGGTCCTACACCAAGTCCAGCACGGTGTTTCCCCTAGTGGGATTGTATACCGCCTGCATTAGGTGGAGGTCCTGGATGCAGGTTAAGAACCTACGTGAGCGGTTAGATTCGGCTGATTGCTCCTCCTAGCAGATGACAAGGTAGTTTAGGTCACCATTGACAACCATATCTCTTGACTGTATGGCTTCTGAGAGCTGTCTGAAGAATTCCAGGTCTAGCTCATCCTCCTGGTGTGGCGGTCTATAGTAGACTCCCATTACCAAGTCCTTTCCCCACTCTGACCCCTTGTATCCTGACTCTCAGTACCTCAGCTTGGCCCTCCTATGATTCCATCTTGATTATAGTGGAGGTATACTGTTCCTTAACATAGAGAGCAACATCCCACCCTTTTTCCCGACTCTGTCCCATCTGTACAACCTGTAACCCTCAATGCCTACTGCCTAATTGTAAGTAGGGTCCCACTAGGTTTCAGTTAGTCCAACCAGATCAAAGTTGCTGCTTGAAAGCAGGTGCGTAAGTTCCTACTGCTTGTTCCCCATGGTCCTAGCCATAGTGTAGAGACATGTAAGTCCCCTGATGGGTGCCCTTGGTACCCCTGTGTCCTGATGTCTATTGGATCCCTTAGTGCTTACCTTAGTGCTTACCTGGGCTGATCTAGTGTATTGCTCATTCATACTCAGAAATACATATGTCCTGCCATCAAAAATGACCACTCTTTAACCAAGGTGAGCAAACAAGATCAGTCAGGTTAATGGAACCACTGACTTGAGAAAAGGCTCCTAATATGAATAAGAATAAAAGGACCTTACCTAGCAAGAATGTATGGGAAGGCTTTTTCATGTATCTAACTATATTTCCTTCCAGAAGAAGACCTCAGTATGGCAACCCATGCTTCAGTTACCTCAAGAATGAGTTCCTCTAATATATCTTCTTAGAGCTATACTGGAAGATTGCTCAGGATGGTTGGCTGGTTCAAAAGACCCTTAATTAGAGTCTGATCTACAGTCTACCAAGTCAAAGAGTACCTTTGTGGTGTTTACTACAGATTTAATTGTAGGAGCAATTCAAATAATTGCTTTTAATTTATAGAGCTCCAGTTGTTTTACATCCTTAGCTATGATCCAACACTACTGAAGGCACTTGATAATTTTTCCATTGACTCCAGCAGGAAGCTGAATAGGCACATATAATAAAATTTGCAGAAGTACCCAGGCTTTTAGCTCACAACAAAAGCCACAGGACTCAGGCATTTAACTACCTGTAAAAATCTGGGCCAAAGAGGCCACCTTTTCTTGAATCATTCTAATTGAGATTTTAAACGATTCTTTTACTAACAATTTCCCTACTCTGACCTGGCACAGAATATATTGTTCATCTTTACCATGCCTTCAAAACCATGACCTAATGGCCTTTATTTCTTTATGTGCTAAGTGATTTTATTGGGCAAGGTACCTTTGTGAGCTAAGAGAAACCTGAATTTGAACCATTTTGTTATCAAAGATTTTTTTCTAAAAATATTTGAAAATATTCCATGAAAAATTAAGTGGCTCATATTGTTTATAAAATGATAACTATACAAATGAGAGAATTTTCATAATGATGGTGTTTAAATGCTATGATGTCTAATGTAGGAACAAGTAGTTAAGAAGAGGAACTGTTTTATTGGTTGAACCATCATTAGGATATCTTTATTTCAAACTTGAGAAAAAAAATTAAAAATACATTACACCACCAAAGCTGTATTGAAACGGAGAGGAGAAGGAGGGATGTCACCATGCAAATTCACAAGCAAAGGGAACACTTTTCAAGAACTTAAAGCCCAGCTGCACAGCCAATTTGCCAAAATATTTTTTTTTAATGCCCAGTGCACAGCAGCCATATGTGACCACCTCCCAACTTCTTTCTGCCTGACAGTATTATTCCACTCCAAACTATCCACACTGCACATTTAGCCATGTAGATGAAGTGAAAACAGAAAATCAAATCATAACAGAGGGAGCAAAAACCTGCAATGAATGATAGAGTAGGTGTTGTATGTAATTAAATTGTCAATGTCACAAAAGGAATGCAAAAATTGAAAAAGGTATCAACATCATAGTGAAAAAGAGAGAAAATATGATTGAAAATACATTTATGGAGGTGGGGGGAAGGGGGTATACCCAGATTGCTCATTTTTTTGGCCTAATGAATAAATCATCTCTGTCCCCTCTTATGCACCTGCTGCTTTGAAAAGCCCCTTCCACACCAACTGAACAGCAAATGCTGCACAATGCCTCAAATGTTGCTGGAGTCATGCCAGTAAAAATTACCACTCTTCAACCAAGATAAACATCATATTACTTCATTACCCTTTTAAAACATATGCAAATTAAATCCATTATTCTTTTTTCTCACAGAAATGAAGTTCGTTTGGCTGGAATTCAACGGCTCCCTTTGTCATCATTGACCATGAATGGATGAACTTCATGTAGATGATGCCCATTTCCCATCTTTGAATCAAACATTAATACCATTTGACAGTAATAAATAACATTTATCACAATGGGGATCTAATAATGATTTTCCCACTAAGCTGGCTCATCAGAACCTATCAGCTGACAACTGCATAAATGAGATTAGCATAACAGCTGCCTATGACAAATGTATCTAAATCATTTTAATGCCAGCTAGCTCTTTGATCTCCCTATCACGTTGTTGCCAAAACTAAATCCATTTCTTCAAGATACATGTTGTTTATTATAGATACATGTGTATATTCCACAGCATAATGTACTCTTGAGATTTAAGTAATTAAAAGAATTAGGAATACTGATTGGACACTGTCTCTGTAATGTAAACCTTCAACACTGCACTTCAAAATATTACTCTATTTTTAGTAATTCTTTTTCAGAATTATAGACTATAAAATATCTTTTTAATAGCTACTGTTTGTGTACATCAATAGCTTATAATATATTTTACAATACAAATAATTATATTAGTTTCAATTTGTGAATGATGCTCACAGAGCTATCAGATTCATACAAATTTTAAACTGACTCCCAGTAATATGAAATATGGCCTTTTATATACATACATGCATTAAAATAAAAACTCATTACATCTGGGTGTACAAATGAACATATGATGAGAGGCAAATAGTTAACCAAAATTGTAATGTATTCCTTAAAAATAAAAAATGAAATTATAGGGATGTCACTGTGTAAAGGGTATGCCGTAAACCCACCAAAGAAATTCAGAATAAAACTGACAAGTCATGTGACACTTTAGGTTTAACCAATTTGATGGAATTTTAAAAAGCATCTAAGTAACTGATGAATACATTGCACATAAAAAGGCAAAGATAATTTTCAAAGTTTTTGTTTTAGGTACCCATAGATTCAGAGAGGTGTCCAAGTATCTTAAATACCTTTGAAAATCTGGATTTTGGTACTTTAAAAAAATCCATTCTGATTGCATAAATTATAGGGTGCCTACAGATATTCAGGCTCCTGCTCTAACTCATAGTGCTTTACATAAAGTGCCATAAGTTAGTCTCCCTCCCAGCCCCCCCAACCCAACAGATGTTTGCCTGTTGGGTTGGGGTGGGGGGGAATTGAGCCTGCCTGCAGCAGCCATAGCCAGCATATGGGGGTGCTCTAGCAGCCTCAGAGGCTGCTGAACAACTTTTCTCCCAGCCCTGCACCCTGCCCACCCCCTACCCCCGACTCCAGAGGTGTTAGCAGGACAGGGGAGAGAGAAGTAAGCAGTACAGAGCTGACATCTAGTCTTTGCCCAGCATGAGCTGGAAGGGGTGGGGGGTGGAACAGGCCCCCTTGCCTCATGCCTCCCACTCCCAACTCCCCTAGCTGGGGTACTGAGGGGAGCCAGGCTGGGCCTACAAGAGGAAGGGGCTCTGTTCCACCCCCTACTCCAGCTCAGGCTAGGCAAAGCAGCCAGCAGCTGCTGCTCCCACTCTCAAGAGGCCCACCCAGACCTGGGGGTGGCACACAGTGGAACAGAACTCTATCATCTCATGGGCCTGGTCTGGCTCCTCCCAATACCCCAGTTGGGGGAGCTGAGAGGGGCCTATGAGGCTAGGAGACTCTGTTCCACCCCCTGCTCCAACTCAGGCTGGGCAAGCCAGCAGCTCCATGCTGCTCCCTCTGCTCCCTTCCCCCTCTGCAGTGATAGCACTGGGGGTGGGGCTGAGCTGGGCTAGTGCTTGCATGGTGGTGCTGGTGCCCCTCCATGAAATATTTATCCACAAGAGACCGCAAGTTCTCTAAGGCACTCGAAAGCAGCCTTAATGTAATACCTGATTTGATAAGGGTTAATTTTTCATGCAATGGTGATTTTAAAAGCCCTCTACAGCCATGCATGTGTGTTAAGTCATGGCTGTAGAACATTTTCAGGGGCCAGATCACACAAAAAATGTCACTTCTGTCTGAGCCCTTAGGTTACTTGTGGTGCAATAGTATCATTATACATGAAACAAAACCTCTCATGATACTGGGGCATATTACAAATCACAAAATGAGTTTTACATCTGAATATCCTTTCTGAAGTGAATGTATATATCAGATGTGTAAACCTAGAATTTCAAAGGGAATTAGGTACCTAAAGGTACAAATAGAATTGTCAGAGATGTCTATGGGAATCCAGTTGAGTACAAGTGACATCAGTAGGAGCTAGGCATATAGGAATTCCTAAATGTCTGATCCAATTCACAGTTTTGGAACCTGATCCAAAACACACTGATATAAGCAGAAAGATTCCCATTGCCTTCCCTGGAGTTTAGATTAAGTACCCATTGAGGAAGTAGAATTAAGAATGTGGCCAAAGTGACCTAGATTTAATGCTTAGAAATGTGTGCATCTCCTTAATTAAAGGCCTTCACATGCTTATGATCAGTTTTCCTGTTATGTAGATTATCATAAAAATTGGCATACATTTTCTGGACAGTGCTCACAGGCAGCTCCCAAATGCTAATGATAACAATTGCTTGCACATATCTGGTTATTGTTTTTATCGTTATTCTGTGGAGGGGCAAAATGGAGACTGGGTGTTACTGTTTGTCTTTAAATTGAAAATACATACATACATGCATACTGTATTTACGTGAATATAAGATGACCTTGAATATAGGATGACCCCCAATAATTAGATTCTATATATGGAAAATTTGTAAGTTTTTTAATAATTTTCTAGGTGTAGAATCTAATTATTGGAGATTTGCCTTAAATTTGTCCCCTTCCCACTGCCAAAACAGGGAAAATAAGTCTGGGGAATCAGATAGTCTCCTTGTTCTCTGCTCCCCGCCCCCAACTTCTTCCCCCTGCAGCCCTGTTTCCCACCTCCTTACTTTCAGACCCTGTTCTCCCTGAGTGCATGGAAGTGAGGGGCAAACTTGAAAACACTTTGATATAAACATATCTGTAGTAACTTGCATGTAGGGAAATTATTACAGGTACCCATAAACTTAGTTTATCCAAAATTGATGCAGTTTACCCTTTTTTGAAATTCTTGCAAGTTTTAGCACACTTATAAGCAGAACTTTTATACCTACTTGTATATAGTACAAATTATGCATGATATTTGTCCAAAGCCAAAAGGCTCATGATTTACCGTATAGTTAATTGGGTTGGATCCCAACAGAGCCAACAGCACTCCAAGCTTTGGTGACCCCATAGTTCATAGAAAGGATGCTCTCTATTCATATGCTATAGGCTGAGAGAGGAGGCTACAGAGGGATTCTGGGTGAACTGTTTAGGGCCCCATTTGGTGATGTTTGCCAGACAGTTAAGGCTGGTGAAGGAACAGGAAACACTGGAAATAGACCTCACGAGAACATCAGGTCAAGCCCCCCTGCACTTGGGCAGGAAAGACTGCTGGGGTCAAATGACCCCAGCAAGGTATGCGTCAAGATGTTTTTTAAAGATCTCCAGGGTGGGTGATTGTACCACCTCTGGAGGGAGTCTGTTTCAGACCCTAGGCACTCAAAGTATAAAGATGTTTCTCCTTATGTCCAATCTGATGCAATCTTCAAACAGTTTGTGGAAATTGATTCTTGTCTTCTCTGGGGGTGCCTTGGTGAACAGATGCTCCCCCAGGCCCTGATTTACACCCCTTATATACTTTTAGGCTGCCACCAAGTCTCCTCTAAGTCTTCTTTTCTCCAGGCTGAACAGTCCCATGTCTTTCAGCCTCTCCTCATATTACCTGCTCTCCAGACCTCTAATCATACACATGGCCTTCCTTTGGACTCTCTCTCTCTTCACATTCTTCCTGAAGTGAGATGCCCAGAACTGGACACAGTACTCCAGCTGCAGTCTCATCAGGGCTGAGTAGAGCAGGAGGATGACATCCTTAGTCTTGCTTGAGATGTATCACTAGATGCAAGCCAGTGTTTTGTTCATTCTACCAGCTATGGCATCATATTGGTGGGTCATGTTCATTCTGTGGTCTGTCATGACCCCCAGAACTCTTTCAGTTGTGGTGCTGGGAAATGTAGCACCACCAAGTTTGTAAGTGTGTTGCAGATTATTAATCCCCAGATGGAGCAGGTTAAATATCATCAGGTTTTGATCTGTCCACTTTGCAAGCCTGTCCAGGTTAGCCTATATCTCTAGGATGTCCTCAAGTGTGACCACACTCCCCCATAATTTGGTGTCATAGAATCATAGAATCATAGAAGTAGGGTTGGAAGGGACCTTGTAGTTCTTCAAGTCCGACCCCCTGCCTTGGGCAGGAAGAAACCTGGGCTCAAATGACCCCAGCCAGGTAGGCATCAAGCCGCTTCTTAAAGACCCCCAGGGTAGGAGCCAGCACCACTTCCCTTGGAAGTTGGTTCCAGATCCTAGCCGCCCTAACTGTGAAGTAGTTCCTACGGATGTCTAATCTAAACCTACTCTCCAACAACTTGTGGCCATTATTCCTTGTTATCCCAGGGGGCGCTAGGGGAAACAAGGTCTCCCCCAAACCCTTCTGGTCCCCCCTAGTGAGTTTATAGATGGTCACCAGGTCCCCCCTCAGCCTTCTCTTGTGAAGGCTGAACAGGTTCAGGTCCCGTAGCCTCTCATTGTAGGTTCTGCCCTGCTGTCCCCAGATCATGCGAGTGGCTCTCCTTTGGACCCTCTCAATGCTGTCCACATCCCTCCTGAAGTGCGGCACCCAGAACTGGACACAGTACTCCAGCTGCAGCCTGACCAATGTCACATAGAGGGGGAGGATCACCTCCTTGGCCCTACTTGAGATGCACCTGTGGATGCACGATAGGGTCCGGTTAGCCCTGTCGACCGTGACCTCACATTGTCGGCCCATGTTCATCTTGGAGTCAATGATGACTCCAAGATCCCTTTCTGCCTTTGCAGATGACAAACTGCCCTTTTTGCCCTTGCAGTTTGTCATCTGCAAACTTTGCCGGTATGCTTTTAACACCTAAATCCAAATCATTGATGAACATGTTGAAAAACAATGGTCCAAGTACTGAACCCTGAGGGATGCCAATGGCCACCTTGCACCATATTGACTCAGTTCCATCTATTAATACTCTCTGGGTCCTACCTCAGAGCCAGTTTCCTAGCCACTGGACCATAAAGTAGTCAAGCCCACATTTTTCCATATTTACCATGAGGGCATCATGGGAGACTAAGTCAAAGGCCTTTTTGAAATCCAAATATATGACATCAGTCTCATTTCCCTTATCTAGGTGGTAAGTTACCTGATCATAGAAAGAAATGATGTTAGTTAGTCATGGCCTGCCCACCGCTAAGTTATGTTGGCTGTCATTTAGAATACTGTCTTCAGATAGCCTATCAATAAGGGATTCTTTGATAATTTTTTCCAGGATTTTTCAAGGGGTTAAGGTCAAACTGACTGGCATGCAGTTCTCTGGGTCTTCCTTTCTCCCTTTCTTGGATCCTTTCTCCCTTTCCAATCTTCTAGGGCCTCTTCTGAGTGCCAAGAGTCCTCAAATAGCTTTGCCCTAGGTCACGCAATAATGTCGGCCAATTCTTTCAGCACTCTGAGGTGTAGTTCATCCGGTTCTGCTGACTTGTAAATATCCAGCCTCTCTAGATGTTACCCCACAAGATCTTCGCCAACTATGGGAGGGTGATCACCTCTACCTTGATCATCTTGTATCCTGTCAAGCAGGCTAACACTCCTGGACTGGTGGAATACCGATGCAAAGTATTTGATTAGGACTTGGGTTTTCTCCTGAGTGTCAATTATCAGCTGTCCCATTTCATTCAGCCAGGGCCCTATGTGTCCCTTAATTTTTGTCTGACTTCCTACATATCTGAAGAAGGACTTTTTATTGTCCTTGATTCTAGTTGCCAGTTTGAATTTGGTTTCTGCCTTTGCTTTTCTAATCCGTGCCTCCCCCTTCCCCCCCCCCGGCCCTGTCAGGTGCGGGCTATTGCTGTGTACTCTTCCATGGTAATAATTCCTGACTTCCATCCCTTATAAGCTTCTCTTTTCAATTTCAGGAGGTCCATTACTTCCCTATTGAGGGGGTCTTCCATCCCTTTTGCTGCCTTTCTTTCAAAAGGTAATAGACTTCCTTTGTGCTCCAAAGATCGCATGCTTGAGGAACAACCATTCTTCTTGGACTCCCCTCCCCATCAGATCATGGCCCCATAGGGCCTCACCTACTAATCTCCTAAGCTTGTGGAAGTCAGCTTTCCTAAAATCAAGGATTTCTACCCTACTGACTGATTTCCCTGTCTTACGGTGGATGGAAAAAAATGACCATCTCATGGTCACTGTTGCCTAGCTTCCCTTCAATCCTCAGGTTGCTCACTAGATCATCCCCTTTGGCCAGAACCAAATCCAGGAGTGCCTTACCCCTGGTTGGCCCATAGACTTCTTGAGTCACATAGAGCTCTTCAATGCAAATGAGAAAGCTTTGCGAGTGATCAGATCTTGCTGAGTGCTCATCCCATAAGATGTCTGGGTAGTTGAAGTGACCTATGACAACCATGATCCAAGAGCATGCAGCCTCTACCAGTTCTCTAGAGAATTCCTGATCAAGCTCTGCCTCCTGGCTCAGAGGTCTGTAATGAACTCCTACAGTCAAATCCCCTTCTCTGTGCTCATATCTTGACCCAGAGGGTCTCAAGTTGTCCTTCTTTAAATGGGAAATAAAGGTGCAGCTCAGCAGTTAGAGTGAAGATGAAGTCAAAATGTATTCAATTTTGTGGCTCACAATGACTTGAAAAAAAGAGTTGACACTAACAAGGACTGCACACAATAGGTACTACCATATATCTTATTCAGATGGGCTGCACTAATCTATCCTTGTGGTAGGTTCCCATCAGTATGTTTGCCTAATATGGGCCATCTGTTTTATAGTCATGCTTAGTGCTGGCTGCATTTAATCAGCTTCATAGGTGGTTCCCATCACTGAGCACGTGCTGCTTTTGACAGCAATTTAATGATAAACCAAGTATTTAATGAGGTTTCCTTGTATGCCAATGCACTAAGATCCTGATCTACAATGCAGTGGTTATTCTCATACTCCTCTACAGGTATGAGATGTGGGTGACATATCAAAGCCATCTTAAGCACCTGGAATGGTTCCATCAGCATTGCCTCAGGAAGATCCTTCACATTAGATGGGAAGACTACTGCACCAATGCCAGAATCCTTTCTACAGCTAACATAACCAGCATTGAGGCAAAGAGCACTAAACATCAACTCCACTGGGCTGGCCACTGTGTGTGGATGGCTGACACACATCTCCTGAAGCAAGTCCTCTTTTCTTAAATCATTCATGGCAAGAGGACCCATAGAAGACAGAGGAAGCATTTCAAGAACACCCTGAAAGCATACCTTAAGAAAGGTGGCATCATACTTACAAACTGGAAAGTGCTGACTGGTAACAGGTCTCAATGGTGCTGCACTACATCAACTACAGCCCATTTTGAAGATAACCATCTTGCTCAGGAAGCCAAGAAACAGCAGAGAAGGAAGTAAAGTGCACAACGTCCTGGCCAACAGCTGTGTTCCCCCCCCCCCCCCCCCAACAAGGCATCACTTATCATATTAGTGGAAAAACTTGCAGAGCACATATTGGACTATTCAGCCATCTTAAAACTCTCCAATAATACCCACCCCCCAGTAGATATCATCGTCATATCGAGGGATAATGAAAGAATGATAAACCATGTATTTAATGAGGTTTCCTTATATGCAAATGCAAAACAAGGGGCTTTTCCCCTCATACTGATTGGGGGGAAAAAAACCTCATTTTGTATTTGAGTAACTAGGGGTGTGGGTAGGTGGTGGGTGTGTGTGATATATATATATATATATCCACAATAATCCCAATAAACTCTTAATAGAAGTACTTCCATAGGCTTTCATGTCAGGTAGTTTGGGCTTACTAAGTGAAGAGGAAGATAAGGCAGATGGACCAGAATCTTTTGACCATAAGGGCAATGCTAATACAACTTCTATGGATAGAGGATCAAGATTCATGTCTCTAAACATCATACCTACAGAGTTTTTCATGCACATTTTTTCACTGTTAAGTATGAGGAATAATTAAACTTAAGTACAAGAATGGTTACAATATCCTAACATGTTAACATGTTCTATAGTAAATAGCTTGCCTGCTATTGCCATTGTGTTCAGGAACATTTCCTTCTTTCTAGTATATCAATTAGAATTCATGTGATGTTTTCTCCAGCCAATCTATAGTGTATTCTTCAAGTCAGCTTGCATTTTCCTATCTTAGAAAAATTTCTGTCCATTTATATTTCATGTAAGATGAACAGAAGGTATGGTCTTTTGTTCAAGCCTTTTGTTTTGTAAAGCAAGCCATTTTTCATGGCTGAAACTGAGGTACGTACATTCAGTTTTGACAGCATTTCTTATCATTCCCTCCAGTTAACGTTGTCACCTTTCATTATTTAATTTTGAAGTACAAGGGAGGCTGATTTATATCCATGATGTATAATTACAGACAGATGGAGGGTTTGGAAAGTAGAAATATTGAATTAGAACTGCAATAAGTGTCTGCATGCTTTCTGTAAAAAGTCTTCAGGGTGCAACCATGTAAAAAAAACCAACAAATAATATTTGAACTAAATGAAGCCGTGTTACTGTAAGCACTAATTTAATGAAAATGAATACAAAACTAACATGTATACTGCTTGTGGTTGCAAGGTAATTTAAAATGTTTTCAAGTCCAGATGATGAAATGTGTTTATATTAATCAAAATGGTCTTTGAATATGTCCCTGGTCAAACAGGCTCCTTTCATAATCTCCACTTCACTTGGAATCACTTTGAGACAAGGCCACTCTGCATTTTGAAGAGAGAGGCACTTTCTGCAGTTCTTTCATATGATAATGTACAGTATATTTCCAGCCTGCCTTTTTTGTTTAAAGTTTAAACAAACGGAAGGCTTATTAAGAAGATATCATAATTACACGCAGCTATTTTACTGGCTCTTATCTGAAGCGAAAGCAAGCAATTAGTTTAGAACATAAATTCATTCAGACATTTACAGAACAAGAGGGAATAGACCAGCATGAGAGAGAATAGGCCCACTTTAGTGTTTTATCTTTCCTGTTGAAAGGAATCAAACTTACTGGAGAAGGCTTAGGAGCACCTGGAAAATAGACTTGGGTGATTTGAATGTTCATTTTTGCAAAGCTAACTGAAGTGTGGTAAGATTTTCAGAATGTATTACAAATGGCAAGCTATCAAAAATATACACAAAAAACCTCCCCAGAAGTCTAGTATAGAAAAATCATGATATAAACTCATATTATACATGTGTGATGCTCATTTAGTAGAAACTGACACAACTGAGTTTGTTGCATCAATTTACACCAGTAGAGAAATTAGCTTCTTGCTTTCTTCAAACCCAATTTACTTCACAATTGTGAACTGCTGCTAAGTAGTGCCTGATTCATCTTCATAATGGATTATTTTGCTTTGTGCAATATACAGCCAAAACATTAACTATATTAAGAACAATATTAGTAGGGAGCTACTGAAACTGAGGATGCAGGTGGCCAATTTCACAGGCAGATCATGGGGCTGGCCACCATTTTTATGGACTTACCATGGTGAGGGCCTCCACACCTCTGATTGGCCAAGGGCCCCAATGGCTCCACCCTTCACTGCTGATTGGTTGAGAGGGCTGTCAATCATATAGCCCACTCTTGCTGTTGATTGGCTCAGAGAGGCTGTCTATCATGGAGCCCCACTCCTTACCACTTATTAACCATTAGGGCTACGGACAAACATTACACATAAACTGGTTTAAGTGATCAGAAACTGATTTAAACCTGTGACAGAACAGAAGTCCAGTGCACATGTAGCCCGGGTACACCTAGGGGGTGTGTCCTGTCCTCCAATGACAGTGGTGGTGGTCAGGCAGGGTGCTGAAGAAGGGGACAGCTACTAGAGCGGCTTCCTCCCCTCTCTATAGAGTTAGACCAAAATCAAATACTTAACTATGTACAATTTATTATAAGAATAAATACAGATGCTTAATCTAAAACATAGAATATTTACAAGGCTTAACATATAATACTATATATAAGATTCCACAATTCACATATAATACCAAATATTAACCAAATAACTTTCAACCTATACAACGCAATTAACACATAGGTATGATAACTTAACCATAATATTTCTTTAAATCTTCACAAATAACAATACCAATATACACATTGAGACATTAAAACACATAAACTATATAACCCCCTTAAAGAATACCCCTAGCTATATAGCCCTTAACACAACAACCTCAAAATAGGGAGTGCACTCAGCACCTCCCCAAGGCTTTTTTCTGAAGACCCTCCCCTTTAGAGCACTGGGATGTGGACACACCCCTCCCACAATGGAGGGTGGAGGTGGCAGACCCTTCTCACCTATGTCAGCCTCCCCTGTGGGGCCTGCTTCCCCAGTGACTCAAGCTTCCTCTCTGGAGAATGCAAAGCTTGTCCCCTGGTGGCTGATCCCACAAGAGCCTCTCCCCAGTGACACCTTCGCCTCTCCTTGACAGCCCAGTGCCCTGCACTGGGCACCCAGGGCTCTCTCTCTCTCTTTTGCGGGAGCCAAGCCCTTGCAGGCTCCAACTACCTGGTCTCACACTGGGGGTTCTTCCCTTTCCCAGGCCCTGCTCTGGGCACTGGGGCTCTTTTAGTTAAAAGTGGAGCCGCACTGCAGGGCTCCAGTCACTCAGCCTAGGGCCGGGGCTAATGTGAGCAGTCACAAGCTGCTTCCAAGGCAGTTATCTGTGTGCAGACCTGTGCACCGGGTGAGGCCTGAGGAGCCATAAGCTGCTCTCAGGGACAGCTTTCCATGTGCCAATCTGCACGCTGACTGCCCACCCGCTTGCTGGGTTCACAGGCTCAAGCCTTGTCATCTCTCCAGCCTGCTGAGCATACTCCCCTTTTATACTCTTCAGGGGCTCCACCCCCAAAGTTCTCCAGACCTGGCTGGTGCAGTTCTGATTCAGGTCCAGCTGCTTCTTGCCCCCTCCCTTTGGAAAAGGGCAGGCCATTGCTTCCCTTGTGCTGCCTATGGATCAGTGAGTGGGATCCACCTATCAAAAAGCAGACCCTTGATCCTGGGACTCAACCCAATGTCCAAAAAGTTAAGCCTGCTACACACATAAACCAGTTTCAAAATGGCTGAAACTAGCTTAAGATAAACCTGGCTGAATGTAGTATCAGACTTCACTGATTTGGGTCAATGAAACGTCTATCCCAGACCCCTTCTTGGTTCAAGTTAAATCAGAGTCCTCCAGCATCCCAGTATTTTTCAGCCCTGGTCTGGGCTGTGTTGTCTGATCCAGAGAACAGAGCTGGCCCCACCCCTCTTCTCCCTAGCTGGAGCAGTGAGGGCTGTCTCACTGGCCTTGCTGCCCCCGCCCCCACAGACAAACCCTGGCTAGGGTTTGGGGCCAGGGAGGGGAGTTAAACTCACCTTCCCCTGAGTACAAAGTTTCCCTGCTAAAACTTAGTTCCAGCTGTGACTGTGGACTACAAATCCCAAGGGCATCTGGAAGCAGGAAGAGGAAGTGACAAGGACCCCTGAAAGTCCTGCTCCTTTGGTTGTGACTGAAAATCCCAGACACCTCAGGGACATCCAATACACAGCCCATGCTGCATTTCGGCTTATAGTTTTTTAGAGAAAGAATTATTTTTGTTTAAGCTTTTATGATTCAATGCCACTACCTTCACCCCTCCCCCCCCCCCAACCCAGGCAGAGCAGGGGATAGGGCCTGGCCATACCTCTCTGTTTCAGCAGGGCTTTCTCTCTCCTCTCCACTTTAGTACTGTCTGGCTGGCATGCTTTAGCACCCCCTGGCTTCTGGCTTGAGCCACTGAAGGCATGTGACTGAATTTCCTCAATAAAAAGTGATTGTCTGCTCATTAGCTGATTGGTTCAATCACTGCAGTAGACTAAACTGCAAAGAGTGAATCAATTCAGCCTCCGGCTTCTTGATTGTCTGTACCTAGCCTAGAACTGCCAACATTTTATTTTTAGTAAGTTTCTTTTATTTTTCTTTTGGGTTTTTTTGGGGGCGTTTTGAGGATTTTGTAGACATTGCCTGATTTCATGGACAATACCCGATTTTGTGATTTCTGTGAAATCCACGAGATCATGAATTGAATAGTTCCCTAATTATTAGTGCTTTTTAAATGTTACATTCTGAAAGGCTTCATTCTATAAGGTGCTGATATTTCCAAATCCATCACACTTCCCTCAAGCAAAATACTTCACCCTATACTTCACTTGAAACATGTGAATAGTTCTGGTGAGGTCAATAAGGTTATTTATGACTTCAAGTTAAGCATGTGCTTAAGTGCTTTGCTTGATAAGCAAGGAGGGTATTCAGCACTTGCAGGCTTGTACCCTTGGATAGCATCCCTAAAAGTAAAGTTGATCCACTTAATGACCCCCAACATAGCAAACTAGTTTTATGTTGCCCCCCAGAAATAGAAAAGTAGTTAAATATATATACCAGAGAAATGTATATGTCTCTTATCTTGACAACAAACTACTGAAGGGTCAGTTTTTGTTTCCCAGATCATTTCAGGTTTAGTTCCATATACCCCAGACCTCTTTCACAAGACAGTTTTCATATAAAAAAGTTGGTCTCAATTCTTTTTCCCCCTGTTTTTAATAAGATCCACACTTTTCAGCCTTTGCACTTCCCCCTCCTCAAGACTGCAGTCTGCTATGAAAGTATCTCAAGACTCTCCTAGGATTGTCTTAGGTCAGACTCTGGGTTCAGTAAGTAAAGGCTTGAACAGAAAGAGACATGGGGGACCTATTTTTTCTTTTCCAAATCCATGTTCTAGTATCTAGTTTTGAAATATTAGTATTAGTCCTTCAAAGAATACCAATACAGAACCACTTTAAATAGCTTGACTTTTCTATATGCACTTTTGACATATACAAATTTAATTAACTAATGATTAAGGCCCCTGGTGCATATTCACTAAATGGTGTGATGGGATCTGATACCTGATCTCAACAGTCAAACCTTGTGCCATGCCACACATGCATAGCAGAACACATGATTACAGGATTAGGATCAGATCTCAATCACTCACTACTTGCCAGTGCAGAGATCATGATCCTGGGCTCCCCCTGCAACAGCAAGTTGAAAGCTAGATGCCTGCAGTTTGACAGGAACTAGTGTAGTCCTGAGTCTGGGACTGAACATCAGCTGATTATTGGTCTCATCCCCAGAACTGCACTGGAGTCAGTTTGAGACTCTGATGTGATCCCAGGATGGACTATCAGCTTCTTATTGGTCTCATCCCTGTGTACTAGGATGTCAGAAAACCTCATATGCAGCCCAGATATATACACAGGTTTTTTAAGATACTGGTGTGCCGGGGTCCTGGATCCCAGAGAGGTTCCCTGATCCTGGGGATCCTGTGTGCCATGGATTTCACAAAACCATGTGTGTAGCTGGCATGTACATGAGGTTTTTAGAGGTCCCGATGGCTAGGGAACTTGCAATCAGGGAACTTCTCCTGGGTCCCAAGGTACCTGTGGCATGGATGTGTCAAGTGTCAACATGCTAGGTCACAAGGAGCCCCACAGTTCCCTGCAACCTTGCACCCCAGGCCAATTTATGAGCTCCCCTCATCTCACCACCCTGGAACCAATTCAGGGTTGCACCACATAACTGTCAGCCTGCTAACATGGGTGAGCTGTCAACCAAACCCCTACATGAAGCTGGTGCAATGAAAACCAGCTACTAGCCTCTGGGCCAACCAAAGGAAATGCCTTCCTATATTTAATTTTTCCAAGGGGGGGGGGGTGCCCTGGTGAGTGATCTGACAATAGAGGGTAACCTAGGCAATAGTGACCACGACACTATCATTTTCACTGTCCATCATAGGGCTGGGAAATCTGCCAATAAGTTTCCAATAAATTCTTGACTTTAAAAAAGCTGACTTCAATAAGCTAAGAACTTTATTGTGTAATGTTCTATAGGATCATGGACTTCAGGGAAAGAATGTGGATGAACAGTGGTCATTCCTCAAGGACATGATCCTCAGTGAGCAGAAGTTGTCCATACCCGTACGCAAAAAAGGTGACACAGGGGCTGGGAGGCCATCTTGGCTCAAAAGGGAAGTCACAGAAGTTCTGAAAAAGAAAAGGGAGGCTTACCAATGATGGTAGCTAGGAATATACCCAAAGGAAAACTACATAAGATAGGCCCACACCTGTATGGGACAGATTAGAAAAGCAAAGGTGGTGACCAAATTCAGGTTAGCAACCAAAATCAAGGAAAACAAGAAGTCCTTCTATAGGTATGTAGGTAACAGGAGAAAAACCAGTGGAAGCATGGGACCACTGCTCAATGCATCTGGAGAAAACTAAACTCCTGAATGAATACTTCACATCTGTATCCCACCAACCTAAGAGTGATTGCCCATCAAATGCAAATATGACACAGAATAGTCACAGTAGGGACGATCACCTACCAGCAGTCAATGTAGAGCTGCTGAAAGAACAGCTAGAGAGGCTGCATATCTATAAATCAGCAAGACCAGATGAACTCCATCTGAGAGTGCTGAACAAATTAGCCAAAGTCATCACAGGACCACTGGTGAACATCTTTGAGAATTTGTGGCACTCAGGAGAGGTCCCAGAAGACTGGAAGGGGGCCAATATGGTACCTATCTTCAAGAAGGGGAGGAGAGAGGACACAGGGAACTACAGACCAATCAGTCTGACCTCAATCCCAGGAAAAATCCTCAAAAAATTTCTCAAGGAATCCATATGCGATAAGCTAGTAGAAGGCAAAATTCTGAATGAAAGGCAGCACAGTTTCGTTACAGGTAGGTCATGTCTGACTAACCACATCTCCTTCTATGACCAGGTTACTCACCACCTGGATAAGGTAGATAAGGTCAACATTATTTACCTAAACTTTAGGAAGGTCTTTGATTTGGTGTCCCATGAGGCTCTCAAAGTAAAACTAGGGGACCATGGGCTCAATGATTCAATGGTCAAATGGGTGGGAAACTGGCTGTGGGGTCAGACCCAGAGAGTATTAATAGACAAATCTGTGTTGACCTGGCAAAAGGTAGCCAGTGGGGTCCCCCCAGGGTTCAGCACTTGGACCAGTGTTTTTCAACATCTTCATCAATGATCTGGATGTGGGGGTGAAAAGCACACTGGCAAAGTTTGCCAATGATACTAAGCTGTAAGGAAGCACAGCCACAACTCAGCATAGGCTGACTATCCAGGCAGACCTAGACAGATTACTTAGATGGGCAGACCAGAACCGGATGCTGTTCAACACTGAGAAGTGTAAAGTGCTTCATCTGGGGAGGAAAATTCCACAACAAATTTACAGGCTTAGTGGTGCTACACTAGCTAGTACCATGTCCGAAAGAGACCTGGGGGTCAAAATTAATTATAAAATGAATATGAGTTACCAGTGTGATGCTACAGTTAGCAGAGCAAACAATCTTCTCGCATGCATCAACCGATGCATCTCAAGCAAAACTAAGGAAGTTATTCTCCTGCTGTACTTGGCACTGGTGAGGCCACAACTGGAATACTGCATCCAGTTCTGAGTGCCACACTTCAAGAAGGATGTGGAGAAGCTTGAAAGAGCCCAGAGAAGAGCCACTCATATGATTAGATGCCTGAAAAGCAAGACATTCAAGGAAACGCTGACAGAGATGGGACTGTTCAGCCTAGAAAAGAGAAGACTTTGGGGGGATTTGGTGGCAGCTTACAAATATATCAGGGGAGAGCATCAGGGGCTAGGTGAACAGCTATTTACCAAAGTGACCCAGGGGAAAACCACGAGCAATGGTCATAAAGTCCTAGAAAAAGGTTTCTGACTGGATATAAAGAAAAACTTCTTCACAGTTCATGTGACCAGACTTTGGAATAGACTCCCAGCGGGCGTGGTGCAGGCACCTACCCTGGAGATGTTCAAAAGGAGACTGGATTCACACCTTGCTGGGGTTATTTGAGCCCAGAAGTCTTTCCTGCCCAGAGCAGGGGGGATGGGCTCAATGATCTCATGAGGTCCCTTCTAGCCCTAACCTTCTGTGAATCTGTAAAAATATTACAACTATTTTGTGGAATCATTTTGTGGCTGTTTTCTTGTTTTGTTCCTCTATTAAATGCCTGAGCATGTGGCCAAATAACTATTTAAGTTGCAATTAATAAATACACCCCATTTTAAGTTTAACGCATGCATGGGTCTAAGCTACATGTTGTACTAACACTCACTCCTCCCCTTGTTATGAGTGTCATTTGGAAGAGAGTGGAAACAATATTAAAAGTATGGTGTGGGAGTTTTATTCATCATTTGAAAGGAGTGAGTGTTAGTGATACATGTATATTTAGTTCAGACACTTGTAACGTACTTTAGGTGCCATACAAATATAAGCAAATCTCTCCACAGAGGGTTTTAATTCAGCAGAACTGTAAATAGTACATCCTTCTAAGGGTTGGTGCCTGAATTAATGTAATGCTTCCAAAATACTGAGTTTCAGGGATCCTTGTTTTCTCTGATTAAAAAAAAATCCCCAATTTTTGGCTTTAAAAAAGTAACCCCAAACCTACATTTTTCCATGATTAAAATGAAATGCCACTAATATATACCTGCTGATTTTCCAGTCAGAAGATGGCATGTAGGTACAATAACACTTAGTTCTCCTATGGTCCTTTTCCATCTATGGATCTCATCAGGTTTAATACATTAAGGAGAAGCAATCAGTAGGGTTTTTTTTATTTTTTGCATTTCTACAGTATCCAGTGGACCCTGAATGTTTCTTTTAATATATGCAACATAATTCATGAATAGTCACTGCTGTACCTAGTAAATTCATAACAACTTACAGTTTTGCACCTGTTGTCATGGGAAGATGGTATTCCCTTTAATTTTGTCTGATACCTTGATTACTCATTGGGAACTGTAAGAGACAGTGATCATTCTACATGTTTCCTTAGAAGAACAGTATCATTACAGCTGGGTGAACACAGCTGAAATGTATTTCCAAAACTCCTTAATAATCAAGGCCCTATCTCTTAAGGAATGTCAGAGTGCTTTTTTGTGAGAAATGTTCTCCAACAGGTAGCTGTTCCCTCATCCCCTGATGCCTCCATTTCCATTGTCACTGACTGGCTTTCTTGCCTGCATTGCATGCCAGCCTCTGGCTTCTTTACTATTCCTTCCGTCCAGGAAGAGCATACGCACACACTAACTGCAGGGATGACAAGGTCGAACGGTCACAAACTCCTCCATGACCGTTTCAGTCTGGACATTAGGAAGAATTTCTTTACTGTCTGAGCCCCCAAGGTTTTGAATAGACTGCTGCCAGAGGTGGTTCAAGCACCTGTTTTGAATGCCTTCAAGAGACATTTGGATGTTTATCTTGCTGGGATCCTACGATCCCTGCTGACTTCCTGCTCCAGGGAAGGGGGCTGGACTCGCTGATCTTCTGAGGTCCCTTCCATCTCTGGTGTCTATGAATCTTTGAATTCCTGCTTTTTTATCCAAATCTGCCTTAACACACACACAACATGAGTTTTGCTTTCAAGACTTTAAGGTGCAGTTTCCCAGAAACCCCTATACCTATCTCCTTGGAACTTGGCAGGCTTCATGCACTCAGAAGGGGCTACCATGCTTGCAATTTTTCACCTGAATCATCCCAAAAATGACAACGTTATAGGTATTTCAGTGATTCCCCATTATAGTCTATGGCTGAATCTCCAAATGTCTCCGAATCGGCACCAAATCTTCTGAAGCTGATTCAACTGAATCGATTTGGGACAGTGATCTGAATCTCCAAATCAAGTCCTCCCAATTGGCTGAATCTGAATCCAAACTGAGTATTTCCCTATTCACACAGGCCTAAAAGATATCACCTTAAAAAATCTTTGCCTCTTGCATAATTTCTGGACCATCATAGATAGCTATATCACTTTTATACTGTGTGTATACATGCATCTTTATGTATCAAAGAAAAACATAATAATTTGAGCTCTGTAAAGATACAGAATATAGCAGGAGTAGTAAGATTGTGGCCCCACTGTTGCAAAAGAGCAGTGGAAGATTTGCAGCAGTTCTAAATGAGCAGGTCTACTAAGTAGAAAAAATAAATAGGTGCTTAGTCAACAAATCTGAAAAGCTGTGTGGTATGTGATTAATAAAGGCAAAAGAAGCCTTAGAGAGGACTACATATATGGGGGATAGAATCTCTAGGCCAACTGGGCAGAAATATCCTAGATCAGTGATACCCAACCAGGGTGCTAGGCTGTGAGTTCCTTTTATGGGTGTTGTGGGATACCATGCAATATTAACACAAATACAAACACCTACACATGATTAACAAGATGCACCTAGCAATATTAAATAGAAATCTATAATGTCAAAAATATTCTGACCTGTTCTGGTCTTTCTGAGTTTTTTTGAAGCATGGGGAGGGGGACCAGGGAGTGAGTTAAACCTGAATCATCCACTAAGTGGTGTTAAACCAGGGGTGAGAAATTATTTCAGCTTGAAGGCTGTTTAATGAATTCTGGTGAACTGTTGAGGGCTGCAATGGTAGCCCCACACCTTGACAGGTGCTCTGCCCCCTGGTCACTATCTTGGGACTGGAAGTCCTGCCCCTAACCCCTGACCTTTGCCACTAGAAGTCCTTCTCTTTGCCCCCAGAAGTACTCCTTTGTGGGGATTGTCATCTTGGAACCAGAGAAAAACCAAATCATATACTAAAAGTAAAACACCTACTATAATATATTTTAATTTTAATACAAAAAATATTTTTGTCGTGATTTTCGTTTGCCTAGTGTATATAGAGATTATTGCATAATAGCTGAAAAATACAGTCTTACTCTTGTGTGCTGTGTGTGGAGGATTGTGTGGGGTGTGGATGGGGGGGTATGTGTATATGGTAGGGTGTGGGGGGTCCATGTGTGTGGGGGGAGGGGTTGTGAGAGAGTGTGGCTGTGGGGGGACATAGGGTATGTTACAGGGGTGGGTATATGTGGGGAGTCATGGTGGCAGGGTGTGGGTATGTGGGGTTTGCAGAGTGTGGGGAGAGGGGACATGGGGACTTCTCCACATGCTCCCCCACATGGCACACAGCTCCCGCCACCACTGGCAGCAATAGGTGGCAGGCCATGGAGGCACTCATGGCCCACACAGGCATTGCCACACAGCGGCACACAGCTCTATCCAGAGCTGTACATGGCAGCAAGGAGTGCAGCAGGTCAGCCCACCTCTATTGTGCAGGGCTCCCCACAGTGCATGTGTAGTTCCCAGCACTCGTGCACCACCACGGGAAAGCCCTACACGATGGAGCCAGCTGACTTCCTTGCTCTCTGCCACCATGTGCATCTGCTGGGACTCCAGCAGGAAGCACAGGGCAGGACTTCCCACCTCTTCCAGTGGAGTCCCAGCAGCTGCACATGGTGGCAGAGAGCAGGGAAGGCAGCTGGCTCCATTATGTGGGATTTCCCCATGGTGACATGTGAGTGCAGGGAACTGAACATGCACCACAAGGAGCCCACACAATAGAGGCGGGCCAGCCTGGCTGCACTCCTTGATACCACACATAGCTGTGGCTGGAGCCATGTGCTACTGGGCAGCAGTTTCTGAGTGGGCCAACAGCACCCCAGGGGCCTGCCACCTGCTGCTACTGCCTGCAGCAGGGGCTGTGCACTATGCAGGAGAGTGTTTTGGCAATCCCTACACTCGTCCATCCTCCCTCACACCCATACCCTGCCCACCTGAGCTCTGCACTCCCACCACCACACTGGTCATGAGTTCCATGATCCCACCAGCCCCAGCCCATGCTTCCCGCCCCGCCCAGCTGCTACTCCCTCCCCCACCCCTGCTGCTTCCCTACTTGCTTCCCTACCTAGAGCGAGCACTGCAGCAGGGAGATAACGAGGAGCCACTGGACTCCAAGGAAACCAAGTAGGTCCCCCAGTGGCTGCAGCAGTGGCAGCAGCAGCACTACCCGTAAACTATGTATGCCGGCTGAGCCAGGCCCTTCTGTGCATGAAGGTGGGAGCAAGGCGCACAGGTTGGGTGGGGTACAATTAATTGGTAGGAGCCTGTGGGCCAGATGAAATTGCCTGGTGGGCCAGTTTCCGCCCATGGGCCATAGTTTGTCCACCCCTGTGTTACAACATATAAAAAACATATGATATGTAATCAGTGGCATAAATAGCTGTGTGAAGAAGACAATAGAAAGCTGTATATACTTAAGTATTTATGGCTTTATCAAATCAAGGATCAAATCCTATCCTTGTGTAATAATAAAATACAAATCAGGGTTTTTTGAGTTATTTGTTCATTTGTTTTGTCATTTCCATGAAGATATTTCTGATAGACTACCACAGCTGTACAGCTTCACTATAGAGGCTGCCTATATACTGCTAATAAATAATTACAATGTTAATAGACTTTGTAAGTTTTATAAAGAGCAAATTAACTCAGTAAAAGCATATTTTTACTTGTAATCTTGTAATCCTATTTACATCACTAATGCATCCCAAATGTTAAAGCCAGGTTAATATTATAGGTAGTGCTTGTTAACTTTGAACTGTCCAGTATAGTACACTTGTCATTTAAAATCCTAACTGCATTTCAGAGAGTGATTGAGCATGGGCTGATTTCTGTAGCTAAGGGGAGATAAGAAATGAGAGTCTGAACAGCTCCCTCTCAGCTGCTGCCAAAGGAAGAAGAGAATAAGAATGGATATTTCTGCACTTCCTTAAAAGAAAAGGAAGGAGAGAGAAAGAGGGAGAGAGATTACAGAAAAATGACTTTCTGGGAATACTCTAATGGGCCTCAGTAAACTCTGTACCTCTTGAGCCCTTACCCTACTCTCTCTGCAGCACTCTTCCAGGTTTGAGGAGCTTCTCAGCCTGGAAGAAAGAATCTTCAACTCCAAAGCAAAATCAGTCCATAATCAGTAGCATTCATTTTACTTAGTACTACTCTAGACATAACTCGGTGAGCCGTGTGCATTGTTTGTCCCCACATAAGATGTGAGTTTGTAGGCTCTCAGGTCATGTGACCATCTGTAGCTTAAATTGTAGAAATTCATACTTTCAGCTCTGATGATCCCTAACTCTAAATCAATCAGTCCTACTGGTGAATGTTACCTACATTGGGATTTGGGTTTGTTTCCACCATTAGCAATACATGAAATTTAATTTGACATGCAAGAAGCAATAATATGCTCTTCTACAGATATCTATGTCCAAAAAGGACCTACATGCTTATTTCAAATTAGAAGAATTAGAAGAAAGCAAAACTTGTGTCATGCTGTAAATGTGTTAGAATTAGGCTGGTTTTGGTGTACTCAAGAATTCTGTTATTGTCTGTATCTACTGTTGGAAAAAATATGTGTATAGTTCCTAGACACCTATTTAAAACTTTTAATCGAGACAAAAATGAATGCAATGAGATTTAAATTCCTTTAAAATAGGAGGTTGTAGTGAACACATGACCTCAACAATAGTGGCAGTAATGGAAAACATGATAAATGAAATACTGTTCAAATTCTCACATCATGTGTTTTGGGATGGTGTAACAGGGAACCAAAAGACTTCTGTTACTTGAAAGGAAACTGCAGCAGGTTAAGCTGACTCAGGGAAAGCTAGCTGCTAAGGAACTAGATACCTGCTAGCTGAATTATAGTAGCAGTAACAGGCACAAAAGACACACAGCCAGGCTGCTTGGGGGCTAAGAGCTGCAAACAGCAGCTAAGCAGCCACAAGGGCAGGCAGGCAGGACCTTAGGGTCAGAATGAACACACCTGTGATGACTGCTTAGTCATTTGACCAGAAGGGGGCAGGGTTTAGCATGTGCAGAAGCTCCGGGCCTGAGCCTACACAGTCAGTCTGACCCAAGGAGGCTGCAGAGGCAAGAGCTCCAGAGCAAAGGGAATGCAGGAGAGCTTCTGCCTGGCACCAGGGCTATCTTAAGACAGGCAAACCAAGTGCTGCTACCCTATAGGGGGATATTACCTGGGGTAAGGGGAAGACTTGTTATCCAGGCAGGTAGCCATTATTTATGTTTGGACCCAGATGGGATTTTGTTTGTGTTAACCAGAAGGATTACCCCTTGCTTACAGTCTCTACTGGTGGTTTGGGGTGCAGCTGAAAGGGGAGTGTGAGGAGGGTAAGGCAGGATGCCAGAGGGGCATATTGTAGGCTAATACACAGTGGATCAGCGTTTTGAACCTTGTTAGGGTCTTTGGTTTAGGACAACATAGGCTCAGGCCTCAGGGACAGGCTAAAACCTAGAGACAATCTGGGAGGGGAGCTGAAGCCTGGTACAGGTGAAAGCCAGATATGGCTTGTGGGCCCAGCACCCAGGAGGGGCAAAGCCAGGGCAAAGGAGTCCTGAACATTTGAAGGACAGAAACATGGACAGGGGGTCCAACACCAAGAAGGTCATAGCCAGGACCAGGGGGCTCTGCATACAGAAGGGCAGAGACCAGGATCAGGGATCCTGATCCCTGAGACCAGGATCAGGGTAGAGATGGGGCTAGGAGCCCAGCAACTCAGAAGGGCGGAGACAGGACTGGAGACCAAAGACAGATAACACAGTGGATCTGAGCTAAGAGGCCCCACAAAAGAGAAGAGACACAGGCCAAGTGGCCTGAAGTCCCAACAAAGGAAAATGATTGGACAAGTGACTTCCACGAGGCTTGTGCATGGTTAAAAGGGGAGATGAGACCAAAAAAATGCCCTTAAGGTAGTAAGCAATTATGCTATAGCCCATGAGTGGACAATGTCTTGTTCAGGGATCCCTGAGGCTGCCTCCCTTTAACAAATGCATATTTACACCAAGGTGTGGCCAGTAAGTAGAAGGGGAGGATGCTCAAAGGATAAGGTGAGACAGAGGCTGAGTGGCCACCAGGGGACATCACAGCCACAGCCAGCCCTTTGTTACAGATGGTTCATGATTTTCATTATATGATATACCTGCCAGTTTATATCTTTGTTTCTATAGTGGGAAAAAGATAGCTTCAGTGATGAACACTAACTCCTATTCCTCTTTCTTCCATTACCTTGGGGTGATCTCAAGTCTCAAGGAGCGCAGCAATTAGCTTTGTAGCTGTATGACGTTAGATCTAAATATAAGTGATAGCTACCTATTACTTCCTTTGCTACACAATTAGGGATGTGTTTGCCAAATTAGTTTCCCATTCTCTTCAGCTGAGACAAAGGGAGGGTCTGAATTATCTTTATCTCACCGTGGAAGCAATAATGAAATAATGAAGGCACAATTTGAAAGAATGGAGCACTTTAAAATTCTGGGAAAAGATGTTTAGGATTCATCACCCCTCCTTTTATTCAAGGAATAATCTCTGTTTGAAAAAGGTTTCTTGGGTTTTGTAGATCACTGAAACAGCACAATGGCCCTTAAAATTGCTGTATATAGAGCTAGAAATACCAGTAACATACTGTAGGAGAGTGATTAAGAGCCAAGCAGAGCAGAATTTCTCTCTCAAGAAGTCCTTGGGTATAGTGATTAGAACAGAGAATTGGGACTCAAAAGCCTGTTGCTGGCTTCCCAGCAACTCACTATAGGACTTTAGCCAATTTTCTTAACCTCTTGGTGCTTCCACTTCCCCATCAGTAAAATGGAATTAAAAATACTTAAATGTTGCTGTGTAGCTTAATTAATATTTGGAAAACACTGGGGAGCCAATTCCAAGGCAGACTGTTTCAGGGTGAAAGGGTGGAATACGGTAGAAAGTGCATTTCTACTGCATGAGGAGAGCTTTTCTGTTATTGAATTCTGCAGAAAAATGCAGGCTACTGTTGGTAAGAGGTATCAATAGATGTGCGTGGTTCCATTTGCAGAAGGAATCTATGTCTAAATTTTTGGGTATGGTGGGTAATTCTGGTGGGGCAGGATCACAGTCAGTAGTACCCATGCTGTCAGACCAACTTTAATATTCAAGTAGATACCAGTGTTGAAGAGTAAGTCAATCAGCCACATTTTAGTGCTGTGGCATGCAGTCTTTTTTTTTTCTTTCTTTTTTTTTTCATTTTGGCATTACAGTTTTATGAGTTTCTATCCTTAGTGGAAGAGCAAAGTATAACACAAAATGACACTATAGCATTATGGCAAAAATACATTGACTTTGGCTAAGTGTACAGGGTACAGAAAGTGACATCCTGGATTCTGACAGGGAAAGTCCTAAAAATATAAACGTCTGCTCATTTTAGGATTGTACATTATCAGTGTCCATCTTACACATAAAACGTGGTGTCTGCTTGTGGACCTTTCATTTTAAACTGAAGAATTTGAAAAGGCATAAAATCAAATTAGGCAAATTCACCCCCTGATTTCCACTAATGGCATTTCACCAAAAATCAATTTGGATCACTTTTTTTTTAAATTTGGGTTTCATACAATTTTCCCATCACTCCACTCATGCATGTTCCCTGACTTCCCTGAACCTTAGCCTGTGTATAATTGTGATAACATTTCAGAAGAGTTAGGCTACAAACAATAAATGCCAGAAGAAAATGGATTATATCAGCAAGTAAAACCCAGGAGAGAGCTATAGTTTGCTGTAATTAAGGCCTGACAGGCAGGAGACATCACGTTGTTACTTCAGCAATGGACAGCTGCTTCCAACTGTGTCATGCATATGGTTTTTGTGGAAAAAATAGACCTGATATACCCAGTGGTTTCCAATGCAGATCTGAGGGTTTCACTTCCATGAATTTTGATGGGACTCTAAACAAAATTCTTCCCTGGCCACTTGAATCTGTAGGTTTTGTTAGCCTAAAGTTACCTTTTCAATTGCTTGCCTAAGTAGTCAGACCCAGTGAAGGTGAGTAGGCAGCAGCTCAGAGATGCTAAGGGACTGACAGTGCTACAATTTCTACCATAACTTAACTGGGATAGGAGAAAGTAAATGCTTAGTAAAAGGGGGACAGCGGGCAAGAAATCAATGATAAGTACAGGAAAGCAAGGGAGAGATGAGTTTTATGGACAATTTTTTCTTAGCGTGACTCAAAGGAATCATGAGATGGCTCTCTCAAATACATCTTCAGCAAGAAAAAATGCAACACAGTACTACACAGAATAATGGGAGGAGGTAATATAATACTTGGTTCCAGCCACCCATGTATCATAGAAACTTTCCCAGGCCTTGGGAGCCATGTGAAGTGGCTTGGGCCTCCAACACCTGGCACACATCCAGGGCCTGGTGCAGGCAGTGCTGCACAGTGGGTCCTGAGTGGGGACTAAGACCCTGGGAGCTGTTCAAGGTGGCTCAGGCCCATCACTCCTGGTACATGGCCAGGATCTTGTGCAAGCAGTGCACAGTTAGTCCCCACTCAGGGGACCAAGCCCCGGTGTTGCATAAGGTGGCCCGAGCTTCCGACTCTGGACAAAGGGCTGAGCCCTTGGTGCATGGGGCCACGGGTGGACGAGGCCCCAGGAGACTCCTGCCAGATAGAAGCAACATGCCTGTGGGCAAAGACCATCCACATGGGACCCTTGGAATCATGAATTGCCTGGGAAAAGGGATTCCCACACGGGAAGGGGAGTTACTCAGGCAGTAAGGCTGAAGGGGAAGGCCAGATAAGGGAAGGCTTCCTTAGGTCAAGAGGTGCTCTGAGTAGATGTCCCTAGAGATCTTGTTGGGGCCTGGGGAAGCACAGGAGGGTTATGGGGACTTCATATTGCTTCGCCTCATATTTTGTATATTATTATATTTGTAAATTTATAGTGATCAGGTCCCTGCTCAGCCTCTACTGGACCCTGTACCAGCTATTTGTATTTAGTGATTATTCCCCTATACTTACCTGAACATACCTGTACTTATTTGTTGTTCTCCTGTATTTCCCTATGTTTATCTGTTTACCCTGATGCCCTTTTGAGGTAGCATATATTTTTGGGATATAGCATCACATTAGAATTATGCATTTTATTTATAGAGGTGTAAATATGTATTAGTTTTGATATTTTTATTATATTGTGTAATATTGTGCCTTATATTTTGTGTACCTCTATATTTGTGTATTAGTATTTTAGTAGAGTCTGTAACCCTGCTTGGGAATCTGCTGGGACCCCTTGCTGCCACTTACCTGTGTTTATCTGTCACTTACCTGAAACCCCAGTGGTGACCCATTGTAGAGGGTAAGGTTTATGTGTGTGTGTGTGTATCTGAGAATATATACTGTTTTATATATATATATATATATATATATATCTGCACCGATGTTTATATTTATGTCTATTTTTGTCCATTTATGTAAATATTAATAAATTTGTATATAGTTTAATATTGTCCTGGCCTGGCTCTATAGGGAGTGAGGAGGCTACGTTTAGTTTGCAGTTCTCTCCCACAGCACCTCTTCCTGCTGCCAATCGCCTTCTATCAGATAGGGGAGTACATACGCTGGGTACACCTGGGCTACATATTTAACAGTGAAAGTGCTAAAAGTCTCAAATCAGGATCAGGTGCCTGTTGTGCTCAGCAGTGTAGATCCATATGAAAGCAGGAAGAGCTAGAATTAGTATTCCCAACCTTGAACTCCTAGAATTATGTGCAGGACTGAACTAGAAAATCCAGAAAATCCTTTCTAACCCTAACAACTTGATACTTTGCCTTGTGAACTCGGAGTCCCTGTATCAAAAGCCTTCTTGAACTCCAAGTAAATTATATCACCTGTTTTCTCCCATCTGGTCTTATTGATACCTTCTCAAAGATATTAATCAAGTTGATTAAGCATAACCTTTCCTTTTGTAAATCCATGCTGACTGTCTCCAACCAATCTGTACATGTCTAGGTGTTTATGGACTATAAATTAGGAGAGAAAAAGATGTATGTGCACACATGCATGTGCACACTCTGTTTAAAATTAATTAATACATTTTAGCCTTGCTTCTTTGTGCCACTGATGGCTGGAACCTGGTTTATTAGATTACTACTCATAAAACTGCATGTATCTTTTCCAGCCCATCCTCTCTACATATTTAAATAAGAGATTCCCAGATACAAACTATTAATAGAATCATAGAAAATTAGGGTTGGAAGGGACCCTAGTCCAACCCCCTGCTCAAGGCAAGACCATCCCCAACTAGATCATCCCAGCCAAAGCTTTGTCTAGCCAGGTCTTAAAAACCTCCAAGGATGGAGATTCCACCACCTCTCTGGGTAACCTGTTTTAGTGTTTTACTACCCTCCTAGTAAGAAAATTCTTCCTAAAATATAACCTAAATCTCCCTTGCTTCAACTTGAGACCATGGCTCCTTGTTCTATCATTTGCCACCACTGAGAACAGTCAGTCTGAGAACAGTCTCACTATTCACTGTACAAAAGTAATTCCCACAATGATATTGTAGGAAAGACCTTTACCTCTGCAATTTCATGAAAATGCCATCAAAATGTTAACAGGTACTCCATATGCACTAACCCACAGTCACAGAACTTGACCACAGTGATGTCTGGGAAGTTTGCCTAAACATGGACTGAACAAAAACTGCTAGAGTTGTGCACCCAACTGTGCAGTTGTTACTTTAGCAAGTTCTAAATGACTGTGAAGTAACTGCCATTACTGCACAGTCCCACCTGGCACATGGCTCATTTCCGACCCTACTCAGCAGAAGCAATGAGATTCTGCGCAGTAGCATTGGCATCATGGTTCATGCCTGCCGACGATACATCACCACAGCAACGAGCTATGTCACCATAGCTCATTGCTATGGTGACATAGGGTCTCATGTAGACGCACCCAGTAGGTGCATATACACATGCACTTAACTGTGTAGTAGATTAATTTGCTGCAGTGTACAGTGTCACAGTCCACACATGCAATCATGCAATTCTATTAGACCACAGCAAACTAATTTTTGCTACCATAAGATAGTACTGTCTTACAGCAGTGAAAATAACTGCACCTAAATGCAACCTGACCTGGGCATACATTGTGCCCGGTCAGCCAGGGCAGCAGAGGGCCCCACCTCTGCCTGCTGCCTAGCCACAGGGCTCCACATGCTGGGGCACTCTCATGCCCTAACCAGCCCCTCCACTGCCTGCCACCACTTTCCAGAGCCTGAGCCTCCTGCCAGCCTGGGGCTGCACCACGCCAATTCAAACTGCTGCGGTCCCAGGTGGAGTGTCTACACAAGTGCCCTGGACTGAAGCAGTTTGAGCATCTACACATGCCTGGGCATTTTCATAAATTTTAGTGACAATGATAGTAGGGCTGTGCGAAATTTCACTGGCTGTTTCGTTTTGACACTGTTTTGACTCATTTTGAGCACAAAACAGCGAAATCAAAATGAATCAAAGGGCTTTGAAACAGCCTCGAAATGAAATGAGGGAAGTTGAAACATTTTGGAAGTTTTGAAACATTTCAAGTTTTGAAGCATCCCAGCTGAGTTCCCCTCCCCAGCACTGCGATCAGGTTGTGGAAGCAAACTCAGCCCAGCAGAACCCAGCCCAGCTGAGTTCCCCTCCCCAGCCCAATCGAAACTTTGAAAAAGCATTGAAACAGCAAAAGTATTTCAATGAAATGGAATGGAACAGTGTTTTCAAATCAAAAGAAAACTCAAAATGAAACACTGTTCCATCAAAATGTCGAAATGGATGTCGAAGCAGAACACTGCTGTTTCTCACAGCCCTACGTGATAGTGGCCTTTCCTCCTAATCTTGCTCATGCAAATGACGTGCATGCATACTTTTCTGATTGCTAGATTTCACATGCACAAACTCTGTCACTTGCACAGGGAAATTAAAGCATTTGTTCTTGAAAGTGGCAGTGGTAGGAAATAGTATGCACACATGCACATGCAGTTACTTATGCAAAGGTAGAGGCATTCCATGCAAATCTTTATTCTTTTTCAAATAAGAATTAATCATACTGCTAGAAAAACTACTTTGGTCAGTCTACAGATAAATGTAGAACCAGAGACACATGAGGAATATGTTACCTTCTCACTTGGAAATTGAGCGAGATTGTTCTCAGAGTGCAATGACATCTCAAAATTGATTTTTGTGGTTGTTATGTTATGCTTTTTATTAAAAGTAATATACTAGATTCTGAGTTACTGTTAGTTCTACTCCTGAAGCCATATAGTGGCTGGCACACTGCAAATATCTTATTGCATTTAACTAAGGACAGGTATATAGTGCACATTGATATTATTTCAGCTACACTATTTTGCTTTTCCTCTCATTTTAATCATTATGGGATGGATCCTACAAACCTTACCTAGTTTTACTCAGGAGCAAAATCAGTGTGATGGTTCACAGACTGAGCTCTGCAGGGTTGGTGCCATGTTTCTGAATAAGAATTTGTAGTTTAGAAACAAACCTAAGGCCAGCAAAATAATTATTTATAGTCATAATATTTTAATCCCTCTGAAGGACTAACATAATAAGATACTATTAAATGAAAGAGTACTTATGGGTAATAATATAGTCCTGTAACCTGTGAAATTATACTGGGTGGGAATTAGACAATAAAAACAATATTACATTCTAGTTTTATTTTGAAAGTTAGGTCTCTATCTTGTTATCTGTCTGACCCCTTGATCTGATACTATCCAATTCCTGCACAATACTACTTTTAATATTTCCATTTCCTAGCTTTTATATATTCATGATTGATCCTCCTAACCCTAAGGCAGAGAAATATTTATGCCTACTTTGCAGATTATATTTGAGGCAGAGTCTTCAATAATATGAATACACTGCTTCTACAGTGGTGCTGGAAGCACTGCTCTCACACCTGCACTCCCCACCTAGAAGTGATGTGATGAAGCAGAGTTGAGAGCAGCAACCAGGGCACCCTCAAGATGGCTGTCTCCAGTGTGTTCAAGAGCACCAGCACCAGCCTCCTCAACACAGCTCATTTCTGGATTTGGTAGACTAGCTAGGTGATAGATACTTGAGAATAGCACTCCCAGAAGCACAGACAAAATGATACAGACCAGTGACTTACCCAGGTTGAAAGAAAAAAAAATCAGTGACAACACCAAAAACCAAATCCAGACCTCCCAGTTTCTCCAGGCCAACACCCTAACCACAACAGTCCTTCCTCTCTATATCACTATAACATCACACTAAATACAGTCATGTCCTATGAATTCTCATGAACATCTATCTATTGGTGCCTTTCATGTGGACATGCTTGTGGTTTCTCAGATAAAGAATCAATTTCTGAAGGCAAATTGCACAAATTTTCAGACAATCATTATACACATTAATGCTAATTGTGCTTTAGACTCTTTTCTTTTTGCTAATAAGAGTGTTAGAGACCTTAATTAATATACCACAGTGCACAAGAATATGATGAAACAAGAGACTATGCTTACAGTACATCAGTCTAATAACTAGTCTTGATGGCAGGTTGCACTTGCATGCTACCTCAGCAATAGAATTTCAAGTGCCACATAGAAAAGAAATTTGCATTCTTGAGTATTCTGCTGAAATGGTGACTATAATGAGCCCACAGGCACACTGAACACAAAAGAAAACACTGGAAAATGGAGCATTTGCTCTCTGATCTTTTTAATAACTGTTTAAAAGTAGTTTCTGCTGACTCAAGGATTGCTGTTCTAGATTAAAATGCAGAGTATCAACGTGTACCAGAGGAGGCAAGAAGGTTTTTTTTTTCTTGAATTCTGCAAAGAATACATAATTTAAGCCCATCTAGTTTTTGAGTTTGTATATAAAAGGTTGAAACAGATAAAAAAATACTGCCTCAGGATCGGCAGAAAACAGATTTTTCTGCTGTAATATAGCCATGAATATGCTCTCCTGAGAAATGTTTCTACCCATTTTCAATCATGTAAACATGTGTCAATTGTTCAAACCTGTGGGAGAAAAACAAGCTGCTTCTCCCACTTCAGCTGTTGTTCAGAGAGATGCCGCTGTGCCTTCTGAGCTCTGCTGTTGCTGCATTCAGCAAGCCAGTGCTCTATTGTTAGAGTCTGTCTTTTCATAGGCCTCTAAGGACTGAAAGGATGGTGCAGATGGTAAATAAATATGCTTTATGGTCTTTTAGCTTACACTGAGAAATTCAGATTCACTTCTGAATGCAACTAAAACAGAAAGATTAGCCAAAATTTCTTACCAAGTTTTAGGCAGACAAGGTTCCTTGGGTGAATTTGATATCTTTTATTAGACCAACCCAAATGGTTGGAGAATAGTTATTAAGCAAGCTTTCGGGTTCAAAAACCCTTCATCAGGCTAAGGACACTGCAGCAGTTGCTGCGTGCTCTTGCTGGATGGAATGAAAAGTAAACAAGCCAGGGGCTGGGCTGGGCTGGGGAGTCAGTTGTCAGGCAGATTGTAATGTATCAAAAATCCAATGTCTGTGTTTAGTCCCTGATCTCTAGTATCCAGCAGGTTGAAGAAGTGGAGCTCATAGGCTCGTCTCTGGGATGTGTTGTGTAAATTTCCCTTGAGGATCAGGACTGAGAGATTGGAGAGAGAGTGGCCCTCCTGTGAGAAATGTGCCCCCACCGGTAATTGGGTGTTTCTGTCTTTGATGGATTTCCGGTGTGCGTTCATTCTGGTGCGCAGTTGTTGTCTGGTCTCTCCTACATATCTTCCATCAGGGCATTTGGTGCATTGGATGAGGTATACTACATTCCTGGAGGTGCAACTGTAAGATCCAGGGATGCTGATGGCTCTGTTGTGGGGTGTAGTAATAGTGGAGGTGGTGGAGATGTGGGGGCAGGTTTTGCATTTCTTGTCCTGGCACGGTCTGGATCCTTTTGGTGTGTTCTGGGGTTGAGGAAGTTTGCTTCTGGTGATGAGGTTGGCGAGGTTTGGTGCTTGTCTGAAGGCTAGGATGTGTGGCTCTGGAAAGATTTTTTTAAGAATAGGGTCTTTTTCTAATATGGGTTGCAATTTTTTGAGGATTTTCCGTATAGGTTCAAGGGAGGGGTGATACGTCATAACCAGCGGTGTGCGATTTGTGGGTGTTTTTCTTCTGTACTGCAGCAGTTCTTCATGTGGTATCCAGGTGGCTCTTTCAAACGTGCGATCTACCTCTCTGGAGGAGTGTCCTTGCTGGGTGAAAGCCTTTTTAAGATTGGTGAGGTGGCAATCCCGGGTGTTCTCTTCAGTACAGATGCGGTGGTATCTGAGGGCTTGGCTGTATATCACAGCTTTTTTGGTGTGTTTCGGGTGATTGCTGGTTCTGTGCAGATATGTGTGTTGGTCTGTGGGTTTCTTGTATACTGTGGTCTGTATTTTACCCTTCTGGATACTGATCATTGTGTCTAAAAAGGGGATGTTGGTGCTGGAGTAGTCTAAAGAAAGTCGGATGGAGGGATGGTGACTGTTGAATTTCTGGTGGAACTCAATTAGAGATTCCCGGTTCTCACTCCAAATGATGAAGATGTCATCGATATATCGTAAGTACAGCAAGGGTTTGATGGTGCAGTTCTTGAGGAAGTCTTCTTCCAGGTGGCTCATAAAAAGGTTGGCATACTGTGGGGCCATTTTAGTGCCCATAGCTGTTCCCATCATCTGGAGGAAGGGTTGATTATTAAAAGTGAAATTGTTGTGTGTGAGGATGAAGTGTATAAGCTCAGTGATATCTTTGGGTCTGTATTCTGGGTTGTAATCTTGTTCCTGTAGATATGTAAGGCAGGCATGGATGCCATCCTGGTGTGGGAAGTTGGTGTATAGGCTGGTAACGTCCATGGTGGCTAGGAGTGTGTTGCTGGGAAGGTGGTCTATGTTTTTAAGTTTCCGTAGCAAGTCTGTGGTGTCTTGGACAAAACTTGCTCTGTGGGTGACAAGCGGTTTTAGGATGGATTCAACAAAACCTGATATTTCTTCAGTTAGGGTCTCATGGTTGGATATGATAGGTCTGCCAGGGTTCCCTTGTTTGTGGATTTTAGGGAGCATGTAAAAAGTCCCTGGGTTAGGTAGTGGGGGGATCAAGGTCTGTAGTTTTTCTTGTAATCTCGGTGGAAATGATTTGATGGTATTGTTGAGTTTTTTGGTGAAAAGGGGAGTAGGATCTTCTTGTAGTTCTTTGTAGTAGGTAGTGTCAGAGAGCTGTCTGTTGGCTTCCTTTATGTAATCTTCACGGTTTAGGATGACTATGGCTCCTCCTTTATCTGCTGGTTTTATTACTATTTGGTGGTTAGATCTTAGAGATTCTATGGCCTTTTTCTCTGGTAGAGAGAGGTTGTTGTGGTGGCGTGTGTTGCTGATTATTTCATTGTTCATTCTTTCCCTGAAGTAGTCAATGTAGCGGTCAAGGTTAGGGTTTCGTCCACTGCGAGGTGTCCAATCTGATGTTTTTGGGGGTTTTTTGGCATTGATCTTTTCGTGAATGTTGTCAGAGGATGAGTTGTTGTTGGGAGTGGGTTCAGTGTGGTCGTGGAAATATTCTTTGAGGCGCAGGAGTCAGAAGAATTCTTCTAGTTCTCCACATTGAAGTATTTTATTGGGGTATTTTTCTGGACAGAAATTTAGGCCTTTAGAAAGGACAGATTTTTCAGTTTTGGTAAGCGAGTGTGTGGAGAGATTGATAATATTTGTGGGTTGGTTGCTGCTTGCAGTTTCATCAAGTCTGAGGTTGGAAGGTCGTAAGGTGTTGGTGTTGTTCCTCTGATGGTTGTTTTGTGGCTGGGGAGCTTGTTCTTGGAGTAATTTGTCCCATTTCTTCTTTTTATGTAGGATGAATGCTGTAGAAAGTTTTTCGTAGTCTCTTTTTTTGTTCCTCTGATGGTTGTTTTGTGGCGAAAAAAGAGACTACGAAAAACTTTCTACAGCAGATTGGACACCTCGCAGCTCTCTGACACCACCTACTACAAAGAACTACAAGAAGATCCTACTCCCCTTTTCACCAAAAAACTCAACAATACCATCAAATCATTTCCACCGAGATTACAAGAAAAACTACAGACCTTGATCCCCCCACTACCTAACCCAGGGACTTTTTACATGCTCCCTAAAATCCACAAACAAGGGAACCCTGGCAGACCTATCATATCCAACCATGAGACCCTAACTGAAGAAATATCAGGTTTTGTTGAATCCATCCTAAAACCGCTTGTCACCCACAGAGCAAGTTTTGTCCAAGACACCACAGACTTGCTACGGAAACTTAAAAACATAGACCACCTTCCCAGCAACACACTCCTAGCCACCATGGACGTTACCAGCCTATACACCAACTTCCCACACCAGGATGGCATCCATGCCTGCCTTACATATCTACAGGAACAAGATTACAACCCAGAATACAGACCCAAAGATATCACTGAGCTTATACACTTCATCCTCACACACAACAATTTCACTTTTAATAATCAACCCTTCCTCCAGATGATGGGAACAGCTATGGGCACTAAAATGGCCCCACAGTATGCCAACCTTTTTATGAGCCACCTGGAAGAAGACTTCCTCAAGAACTGCACCATCAAACCCTTGCTGTACTTACGATATATCGATGACATCTTCATCATTTGGAGTGAGAACCGGGAATCTCTAATTGAGTTCCACCAGAAATTCAACAGTCACCATCCCTCCATCCGACTTTCTTTAGACTACTCCAGCACCAACATCCCCTTTTTAGACACAATGATCAGTATCCAGAAGGGTAAAATACAGACCACAGTATACAAGAAACCCACAGACCAACACACATATCTGCACAGAACCAGCAATCACCCGAAACACACCAAAAAAGCTGTGATATACAGCCAAGCCCTCAGATACCACCGCATCTGTACTGAAGAGAACACCCGGGATTGCCACCTCACCAATCTTAAAAAGGCTTTCACCCAGCAAGGACACTCCTCCAGAGAGGTAGATCGCACGTTTGAAAGAGCCACCTGGATACCACATGAAGAACTGCTGCAGTACAGAAGAAAAACACCCACAAATCGCACACCGCTGGTTATGACGTATCACCCCTCCCTTGAACCTATACGGAAAATCCTCAAAAAATTGCAACCCATATTAGAAAAAGACCCTATTCTTAAAAAAATCTTTCCAGAGCCACACATCCTAGCCTTCAGACAAGCACCAAACCTCGCCAACCTCATCACCAGAAGCAAACTTCCTCAACCCCAGAACACACCAAAAGGATCCAGACCGTGCCAGGACAAGAAATGCAAAACCTGCCCCCACATCTCCACCACCTCCACTATTACTACACCCCACAACAGAGCCATCAGCATCCCTGGATCTTACAGTTGCACCTCCAGGAATGTAGTATACCTCATCCAATGCACCAAATGCCCTGATGGAAGATATGTAGGAGAGACCAGACAACAACTGCGCACTAGAATGAACGCACACCGGAAATCCATCAAAGACAGAAACACCCAATTACCGGTGGGGGCACATTTCTCACAGGAGGGCCACTCTCTCTCCAATCTCTCAGTCCTGATCCTCAAGGGAAATTTACACAACACATCCCAGAGACGAGCCTATGAGCTCCACTTCTTCAACCTGCTGGATACTAGAGATCAGGGACTAAACACAGACATTGGATTTTTGATACATTACAATCTGCCTGACAACTGACTCCCCAGCCCAGCCCAGCCCCTGGCTTGTTTACTTTTCATTCCATCCAGCAAGAGCACGCAGCAACTGCTGCAGTGTCCTTAGCCTGATGAAGGGTTTTTGAACCCGAAAGCTTGCTTAATAACTATTCTCCAACCATTTGGGTTGGTCTAATAAAAGATATCAAATTCACCCAAGGAACCTTGTCTGCCTATATCCTTAGACCAACACGGCTACAACCTAAACCCTTGTTACCAAGTTTTATGCATTCTTCCACTAGTACAAATTCTGACATATTTTTGCTCAGAGCTCACAAAATTCTTTGACAAGTTTTGGAAATCCATCAGTTTATTTAAAATTTCATGGAGATATTTGTTTCTGTTTATGCTGATATGCCTAGGTCCTCCAAATACCATCTGTGTATCAAGTTTGATTGGCAAAAAAATGTGGGAGGTCATTCTCCATAGATGTCACCCACCTCTGGAACACCTTTCCCAGCTTGTGGACTATCAGAGCTGGGACTTGAACATCTTCCATAAAACCTTGGTCATGAGCAAGGTTAAGTTTTGGGGCATTGTCTGCAAAGTTTGCTCTATTATACTTTTTTATCTGTCACTATAATGTATCTATTTTTATAATTTTGGAAAGGGTGGCAGGTATACTTAATAAACCAATCAAAATCAGTCCAAGCTGGTATAAACTAACAAAACTCCACTGACATCACAAATTTCAACCAACCTAGGCTGTATAGTACCCTTATCTGTAGTCCTTAAATTGCACGCACAAGACCTATTCAGAATCCGCATGCCAATCCAAGCTATGTCCAAGACTGGTTTAGTATATCATTTAGCTAGCTTTTAGCCAAAGAATGATATCTTGTCTTTCAAGGCAGCTTACTCCAGCTGAGAAACTGTCTCCACTCAGATTTTAGATAAGTTCAAAGTCAATGAAAGATGTTGACATATCTTGTAGATTGCATTCTGGTGAGAACTACTATATGCATGTGTGACAAGCAGAGATCAAGAGAAGATTGTAGCTAATAAGAACTTTGTGAAGAACTATATTCAGCAAAGTGTGAAAAAGAGAAAGCTATGAAAGATTTTGTTACAAGAATTTGTTTAGATTCTTAAACAAATTCACTTTGACTGTTTTCACATTGCTTTAGGGTTTGTCTTTCATTTATATGCTAGTATGTGAGTTCACATACATAAGTGTTATTTGAATAACCAGTTTTAAGTTAATATTGCAATATACTTGCATAAAGGAAGTTTCAAATGTGTACTAGTGAATATTTGAGTACAGAGCAAGGAAATTATTCAAAGTGCTTTTTTAACCCTCAGGAAGTTAATTTTCTATGTCACATGATGAGTTGAATCCAACTAATTTAATATCCTGAATATCAAGTATACCCTAACAAATAGCTCAAAAATAAGCTAGGACCAAAAAAAAAATCACCAAAAGTAAAACTAATCCCACGTAGTTGCCAGGACAATGCATATGGTATCACTTAATTCTGGTTTAAAGGTCAGATACTGATATGTTTACTCACCAAGTACCTGCTTACCCACTTACTCTATGAGTAGTTCAACTGAAAACAATGAAATTACTTGTGGAATATAGTGCTAAGCATGGACCTTATGGGGCCTTATAGGCCTTACTGGGTTTGACCGGAAATTGCTAGATTTCACCACCACATATTTTGGCAAATATTCAAAATAATGAATAAACTGGAGCGATTATCCAAGGCCCACTTGCAAACAGTAGAAAGAGCCAAGCTTCATAAAAAGAGCAACAATAACAATAACATGTGCCAACTAGTCAAACATTTAATATATTGAAACTCAATGTATTGCGTCTGTCAGGCCAGGTCTCTCTTGGTCTGCTATCTGGTACCATGTAAACCAGCACAGCCTGTTCCATGGTCAGGTTATCAGAGACTAAACTAGTGCCCCCACCTGGGCTTGCCTGGGTGAGGAGGGTGTGGACACCCAGCAGAACTTAAAACAAGTCCACTCAAAGGGCGGGTGAACTCCCTGTGAGCCAGTGGCCATCCATATCTGAAGAGGAGATGGACACCACCAGGTTACTCTGCCCAAAGAATCACCAATGATGCAAAGCAATTCAACTAAACTTATTGGAGTAGAGGACAGTTGTTACAGCATCTGAGGTGCCCCAATCATCACACTGCCTCAGGATTGACCTGACTTGACCAATGTACTGCAATATTTTAATTTACAATTCAAATCTTGGCACGCCTAAGAATAACATGAATCTTCCTATCTTTTAAAAAAATAGTGATTTATTATATAAATATCTTCCTGATTTCTTTTGTTGTTTTTGGCACAACTTTGTTTTTATGATGTAAGGTCAAAGATTCATTGAGTGAGCTGATGCTGAGCTTTAGCAGCAACATAATCTTTCAACAAGCAAGCACTACATACAGCTAGAAAAACTGTTCTAGCTGAACTCTTCAGATCCAGAAATGCAATTTCATGACTAAAATGTAGTCTCTGAGGATTTTTAAAGAAATGTTATTGCCTCTGTTTGTTATTATTTTGCTTGTAGAGCTTTCTGTTGTTTAAGGGGAAAAAGCAGAATCACTTAAGACTTACAGAGGAATTTCAGACAAATAGCATATTACTTCAAAGTTTTTCTGGGGCTTTTATTAACTATGGCTTTTTCGTGCCCCAGAAAATGTGAATCTGTTTCATACATGAATGGAACAATGGCAGACATATAATAAATATCACATTTATATAGTAAATTTAACCACTGTAGGGAGCATAATAGATAATTGTGAATGTGTTCAAAAAGTAAGATGGGTTTTCTTATTGCACCATAGTTGGGAGAGGACTATAAGCATCTTTTGGGTACTGTCACAGAGCACGGAAGTGCCCTGTTCCTAGAGAGGGGAAAACTGCCAGGGAAAGAGCCCTAGCAAGGAATAATGAGCCCAGCTGGGGGTTGCCAGGGCAACCAGGAGGTCAGCGAACTGAAAGGGGCAGGGCCTGGCTCCTATATAAAGCACAGACAGGAGGCCAGAGGCAGTTCCCTGCCAGCAGCCAGAGAGGCAGGAGCTCCCTAAGCCAGGATGTGAAGAGAAGCCTAACTGCAGGTACAGTTTGACCTGAGTTGAGCAATGTTGCTTTAGCCGGGCGGCTTTAAGTTATGTTATAGCCTAGGGGCTCGTGTTTTGCTTTGTTGTTGTTATCACCGGTGGTTTGGGTGAGGCTATAAGGGGATGGAGGAGGCCTCATAGGGGACTCACAGTGGAGTGTGAGGACCCCAGCACCAGTGAGGGCGCAGCATACGGGGTGCATAGACCCCAGCCCCAGAGAGGGGCGTCTGAGAAGCCCCAGGGTAGGCGTGGCGAGCCCAGAGAGGGGGCCCTATTGAGAAACCCTAGTGTGGGCGTGGCGAACCCCAGAGAAAGGGGGCACTATTGCGAAGCCCCAGTGTGGGCATGGAGAGCCCCAGGAGAGGGCAACATTATTGAGGAGCCCCAGTGTGGGCATGGAGGGCCCCAGGAGGGGGCCGCATTATTGAGGAGCCCAGTGTGGGGCGCGGAAGACCCCAGAGCGGGGTCCGCATTGTAGATGAGGCCAGGAGAAGAGGGCACAGAGTGAGATAGGGCCGGGGAGAGCCCTAGCACCGGAAGGAGTGTGTATCCAAGGAAGGAGGGCCCAGAGAGACCTAGAAGGGGCCAGATAATGATAGAGCTGGGACAATGACTATTCCATCGGCGAGGTGTGGACTGCGGTGTAGGGGAGGAAACGGAGCCGCAGATAGCACCCCCTGGCAATGTACAATGGCAGCCTCCCGCTAATTAACATCAATTAATTAAGTAACAGCAAGGCGTGGCAGGCGAGAAGGTGGACGGTTGCCTCAGGAACAGGTGTGCAGGCCACACTTTAGCTTGGCCCAGAACGGCTACCTGTTACAGGTACACATTGTCTTTGTTCAGGTTATAAAAAAGTACAGCTCAGGCTCAAAAAGTGCTCACATTTTTAAAACTGTAGTCTATAAATTTCCCATCTTTAAATGTTCTTGGATAACTGTTACGTTATCCCTCGTGTGCAGACTCAGAAACACTTTGCACATATGACCTGTGTTTCTGAAAGTGAATGTTTTGCAGAAGAGAGAACGAGTTCTAAAATGAAATCCCACTATAATAGTCTAAAAATCCTAAGATACAATAGCAAGTGTCAATATGATCATACATTAATAAATAGGTGCATTTTTTTAATACATTTTTGTGATGCATAATACTTTTTCATTAAATACAATAATTTTGAGAGTCCAATAAAATATTTTCATTTTTCAAACCTGGCAACACTGAGCAAGAGTGACATTCTGTGGTAAAACTGAAGAATTTAATTTTCTTAAGCTTATTAAATCGTTGAGCATTTTCATTATTGTTTTACTATCCATTCCTCGAGGAAGTTAAAGGTAAAGATATATTTGGTTCATGTATTTGTAGTTTGACTAGATCCACGCCAGGGAATAAATAAATATGGGTGCATCTACAAGAGATGTTTAGTTCACTGCGCAGTTCACAGAAGCATAGTTCACTGCAAAGTAAGCACATGCTTCTATACGTGCACATGCTTACTACACAGTAAACCTTGCTAATCATGAGTAAATTTGCTACCTGCAAATGTAAGTAGCAAATTTACTTTCGATTAGTAACGACGCAGTAGTGCTTATGTAGACGACTGACCAGGAGCAAATCTGCTCCCGGTCAGCCATCCACCAGGGAATGGGAGATTTCTCCCTACCCCCAGGAGCTGCCTAGTGCTGAGGCAGGCTTTACTAATGGAGCCTGGGTGAGGACTATGTACCTCCACCCCTGCAGCAAAGAACTCTGTGCCCCCTGCTCCAAGATCGCGATCAGGGAGTGGGGGCTGGGAGAACCTTATCTCCCAGCCCCTGCTCCACCATTGTGATTGGGAAGCAGAGGGCCTAGGAGAACCTTATCTCCCCAGTGCCAGGTCTGCAGTTGCAGAGCTGGTACTGAAAGACGAGGGTCTCTCAGCACTGGCCCCGCAGTGTGGGGCTTCCTGCTGGTGAAGGGCTGGGGAGTTTGTTCCCTGTTCAGCTCTGCAAGTGCAGAGCTTGTTCCCCACCCAGCTGTGCTCATGGAGCTGAGCAAGGGACAAACTCCTCAACCTGTTCCCCACCCAGCTCCACACTTATGGAGCTGAGCAGGGAATAAGCTCCCCAGACTCTGATCTGCATGTGGGCCAGGGGCTGGGAATTCTCCTGGTCAGGGGCAGGTCCCAGCCCCATGCCCTGATCAGGTGATCAAGGCACAGGGCTTGGAAAGAACTGCAGAGGTGGGGTAGGTCCCAGCCCCTTGCCCCGATCTGTCAGTGGGGTAACTAGCAGCGAGCTAGCTGCTTACTGCCCACAAATGGATCAAGGCAGGAGGCTGGGACCTGCCCCTCCCTTGCAGCTCTTTCCGAGTCCCCTGTCCTTGATTGAGGAGTGAGGGCCAGGAGATCCCTGCTGCTACTGCAGGGAGACATTGTCTCTGCCCTGGCAGTAGGCATCCCCTAGGGCTGGGTGTAATGTCCCAGCCCCAACCAGGAAACAGCTGTTTTCTGGCTCCGTGCTCCCTACCAGCCCTTGAGCTAACAACCAGAGGGAGCTTAGCGCTCCCCCTGGTGGTGGCAGGGGCCCATTGCAGGGCCCCAGGAAGTGGAAGTAGTCTGCTGCCATTAGCGGCAAATCTGCTCCCGCTTCCCTGCAGGTGTAGACACCTGCCCAGAAGCGTTTATTCATGAGTAAACTGATCCTGGATCAAATGCATGTTTAGATGCTCCCAATAAGTAGAGTTGAAAGCTAGGATATATGTAAACTTGTCAATGTTTTTAAAATGCAAAGAAAAAGTCAGCAGTATAAGAATATATAATAAATAAAAACTAAGATTAGGGAATCCATTAACTTCAATGGGCTTATAACCAGGCCTGTGTTTGGTATCTGATCACATTCCAATTAAAATCAAGGTTTTGACAATCTGCTGCTCACCAACAAGTGAATGTTGCTGTGGCTGGTAGTGCTGAATATTTATTTTGAAGTACTGAGTGCCATAGCAGGGCCCATCATTTTTTGCATGTATGTACAAAGTACTAGCTACATCAGTGTCCATATGCACATCCATAATAAAAAACAAACAACTTTGTCCTGTTCACTAAGGGAAAGGATCCAGTCATGGCACTGTACACCAAGTCAAAGATTTCTGCAGGGACAGGCTGTCAATAAAAACATTAAGAAAAAATCTATAGTAAGAGGAGGTCTGATGAGGTAGGTTGTTGCCTATGAAAGATCATGCCTCTGTAAACCAGTTAGGCTCCAAAGTACCACTCTGCCCTATCTTTTGCCTGACTTCAGACTAACACAGCTAACTACCTCTGTTGTTTGTAGAAGGCACTCAGCACCTCACATGATTAGACTGAATAAAACAAAATTGAACAAAATATAATATACATCACTTTTCTTACTGTGACAAATTGTTATGCAATTACTACTGTGCAAAGCATGATAAGTAGAGCTGGGGAAGAAAGGTCAAATTTGGTGCAATATTAAGATAAGGGTTGAGGAATGTAAACAGAGCTCTAGACAAATGCAAGCTTCCTAGCGAATAGCACTGGCCTCTGGCATACTGAGTTAAGATCTTTCCTATAATCCTGCTGGCCTGCTGCTTGACTTACTGCTTATAAAACACTAGGCATGGCCAGCAGTGGAACTTTGTCATCGGTAGAATGTCCATATGTTCAGAATCTCTTAATTACAATTTTCTCATATAGAACATGACCCAATCCCTTTTCATGAGCATTTTATACTGTAATCTATAACCTCTTCCTTAAACTTGTAACCAAAATTGTAGTCTACCAATCAGGTAAGAAGCACTTCTTAGTGGGTAAGGAGTACAGGATTGGAACAACAGCACTTATTATTTTTAGACATTTTGTTGTTCAGAATAGGTATCTCAGATACCTAAGCTATTTCTCATCTCATCATAAATGCAAGGAAATACCATAGTACTCAAAAGAAACTGGCACCTCTTCGTAAATGGTACCATTCTGAATGTGAAATCTGTGCTCCAGAAAATTAAAAATGGAATTACTATAATCTCTGATACTTTCAATCAAATTATTCTTTTGATGGTGAACCACATAATATCATACTGAATAAATGTATCTTAAAACAGGTAGTGAGCTTTCTTGGGTGTTTTTGGGAGGGCTCTTTCCTTCCCAAGAACAAAGTAAAAATCATGTACTAACCCAGAAGCTCTCAAGCTTTATATACATTTAACATGACCCCATGTTATAATAGAAAAAAAACTGTGAAGCCATAAGTGTTGAGCACTATCCTTCTTAGGGATATGACAAAGGAAAGTGACCCTAGTCAAAAACCTGTACAATAAATAAGTAAGTGAGACCCATTTTTTTCACATTCTGTTCAATAAGCAGAAGTGTTTCACTGTTCATGCTTTATTAATGATAGAATAAATGGAGTTGTATTAGGAATGAATCTGACCTGCTTAGTGCATTTACTTACATAAGTAAATCAAACACATTTCAGACCTCAGAAGAAAAACACAGCAGTTATATGTGGAGAATTCTTTCATTTCATGAGACTAATATGTATGTATACAGGAAATATGTATGTATAAAGCCCCAGAGGATTTAGATACACTCATTTAGATCAATGGATGCCTGCCAGCAGGGCTTTGGCTTCTTTGACCATGGGATGTTGTTCCAAGAAGGATAGCTAGAAAGAGATGGGATCCACCTGAGGAAGAGAGGGAAAAGCATCTGCAGACAGACTCGCTAACCTAGTGAGGACTTTAAACTGGGTTTGCCAGGGTATGGAGACCAAAGACTTGAAGTTAGTGGAGAAGTGGGTAACCTAGAAAAAGTACAAGCAGCAGGGAGCAGTGTGGGGGGGGCATTCTCATTCTTCCTGAGAAAGTAGGGCAATTGGCTAGTTACCAATTGAAGACTTCCTCAAGAACTGCACCATCAAACCCTTGCTATACTTAAGATACATCGATGACATCTTCATCATTTGGACTGAAAACCTACAATCTCTGATTGAGTTAAATCAGAAATTCAACAATCACCATCCCTCCATCCAACTTTCTCTAGAATACTCCAGCACCAACATCTCCTTTTTAGACACGATGATCAGTATCCAGAATGATAAAATACAGACCACGTTATACAAGAAACCCACACACCAACATACATATCTGCACAGAACCAGCAATCACCCTAAACACACCAAAAAAGCTGTGATATACAGCCAGGCCCTCAGATACCACTGAATTTGCACTGAAGAGAGCACCCGGGATTGCCACCTCACCAATCTTAAAAAGGCTTTCACCCAACAAGGACACTCCTCCAGAGAGGTATATCGCATGTTTGAAAGAGCCACCCAGATACCACGTGAACAACTGCTGCAGTACAGAAGAAAACCCCCACAAATCGCACACCGCTGGTTATAACGTATCACCCCTCCCTTGAACCTATATGGAAAATTCTCAAACAATTGCAACCCATACTAGAAAGAGACCCTATTCTTAAAAAGATCTTCCCAGAGCCACCCATCCTAGCCTTCAAACAAGCACCGAACCTCGCCAACTTCATCACCAGAACAAACTTCCTCAAGCCCAGAACACACCAAAAGGATCCAGACCATGCCATGACAAGAAATGCAAAACCTGCCAACACATCTCCACCACCCCCACTATTACTACACCCCACAACAGAGCCATCAGCAGACAGTTCCCAGATCTTACTGTTGCACCTCCAGAAATGTAATATATCTCGTCCAATGTACCAAATGCCCTGATGGAAAATACGTAGGTGAGACCAAACAACAACTGCACACCAGAATGAACGGACACCAGAAATTTATCAAAGACAGAAATACCCAATTACCTGTGGGGGCACATTTCTCACAAGAAAACCACTCTCTCTCCAATCTCTCAGTCCTACTCCTCAAAGGAAATTTACAAAACACTTCCCAGAGACGAGCCTATGAGCTCCATTTCATCAACCTCCTGGATACTAAAAATCATTGACTAAATATAGACATTGGATTTATGACACATTATAATCTGCCTGACATCTGACTCCCCAGGTATCTCTCCACTTTCATCCCCCTTCTCTCTCTCTCTCTCTCTCTCTTCCCCCTCCCCCCCTCCCGGTCTCTCACCCTTTGACTCCTCAATCTACATTTTCACTGACTTCCTGTCTTGTATGTATACCAGCCCAGCCGCTGGCTTCTTTACTTTTCATTCCATCCAGGAAGAGCACACACCAACTGTAGAAACTTCCTTAGCCTGACAAAGGGTTTTTGAACCCGAAAGCTTGCTTAATAATTATTTTCCAACTATTTGGGTTGCTCTAATAAAAGATATCAGATTCACCCAAGGAACCTTGTCTGCCTATGTCCTTAGACCAACCTGGCTACAACCTACACACCTGTACGATTGCTCAGAGCTCCAGTATGAAACTGGAGACAGGCCTGTTGAAAGTCTCTGGGTTAGTGTCAGAGGGGAGAGCAACAAGGGTGATGTCACGGTGGGTGTCTGCTAAAGAACACCAGACCAGGAGGATGAAGTGGATGACAGTTAGTGGAAGTTCCCCAGTCATAAGCCCTGGTTCTCATGTGGGACTTCTGTCACCCTGACATCTGCTAGAACAGCAATACAGCAGTGCACAGATCATCCAGGAAATTTTTGGAGACTGCTGCAGATAACTTCCTGCTGCAAGTGATAGAGTGGCCAACTAAGGGCTGTGTTCTTTTTCAACTAATGGTCACAAACAGGAAAGAATTGATGGTGAATGTAAAAATGGATGGCAACTTGGGCAGCAGTGACCATGAGATGAATGACTTCAAGATCCTCAGGAAAGGGAGGAAGGAAAGCAGCAGAGTAAAGACCCTGGACTTCAGAAAAGCAGACTTCAATTCACTCAGGGAACTGATGGGAAAGATCACTTGGGAGGCCAGTATGAGGGGAAAGGAGTCCTGGAGAGCTGGTTGTATGTTAAAAAAACCTTACTGAGGGTGCAGGAAAGCACTAATTCTGATGACCAGGAAGACTAGCAAGTATGGCAGAAGACCAACTTGGCTTAGCAGTGAACTCTTCAATGAGCTAAAACACAAAAAGGAAGCTTGTAAGAAGTGGAAACATGGAAAAATGACTAGACTGGAGTGTAAGAGCATTCCTTGGGCATGCAGGGCTGAAATCAGGAAGGTCAAAGGGCAATCCAGGTTGTAGCTAGCAAGGGATTTGAAGGGTAACATGAAGGGTTTCTATAGTATGTCAGCAACAAGAAAAAGGTCAGGGGAAGTGTGGGTCCCCTAAAGAATGGGGGAGACAACCTAGTGACAGATGAAGAAAAGGTTGAAGTGCTCAATGTCTTTTTCACCTCAGTCTTCATGGGCAAGATCATCTCCCAGACGACTGCACGAGGCAGCACAGTTTGGAGAGGAGGTGGGCAGCCAACAGTGGCAAAAGATCAGATTAGAGACTATTTAAAAAGGTTGCTGCATACAAATCCATGGCGTCAGACGTGATGCACCCAAGGGTGCTGAGGGAGTTGGCAGACATGATTGTAGAACCGCTGACCATTATCTTTGAAAACTTGTGGTGATCAGGAGAGGTCCCGGGTGATTGGAAATGGGCAAATATAGTGTCCATCTCTAAGAAAGAGAAGAAGAAAGATCCAGGGAACTACAGCCTCACCTCAGACCCTGGAAAAATCATGGAGCAGGTCCTAAAGGAATCCATTTCTAAGCACTTGGAGGAGAAGTGATTAGGAACAGTCAGCATGGATTCATCAAAGGCAAGCTATCACAGAACATGGAGCAATGGTCTTAAGTTGCAGCAAGGGAAGTTTAGGTTAAATATTAGGAAAAACTTTCTCATGAGGAAGGTAGTAAAGCACCAAAACAGGCTACCCAGAGATGTTGCGGAATCTCTACCCTTGGAGGTTTTTAAGACCCAACTAGACAAAATCTTGGCTGGGATAATCTAGTTGGGGATGGTCCTGCTTTGAGCAGGTTGGACTAAATGACCTCCTGTGGTCCATTCCAAATCTAATTTTCTATTATGAATATTATGGTATATAACAATCGAATCTATCAACTTAATTTGAATTTTTTCTTATATATATTACCATAGTAGCAATAGTTTTCAAAATATGAAAACAGACTTTGCTGCTTTGAAGTTACACCATAGGGAACCTGACACAAGCTGACTTCTCAAATAAGCCAGGAAAACAGGATTTGTTTCTGTGTTTTTGAGCATCCTCTGATTTCTGTAAGTTACATCTCTGCTCATGGCATAGAGGAATATTTCTTTTTTTATAAGATAAGGTATGTGACACAGTACTGCATAAAATATGCTGCAAAGAGAGATACTATGGCCATTTGTACATGCCACAGGGGTTTACTTTGGTTTAATTCTCCCTAAATTGAAGCAGTGGGTTTTTAAAAACACTACTTCAATTTAGGAGGAAGTAAACCCCCGTGGAGCGTACAAGAGGGTGAGACCCAATCCTTACCTGCCTCTCTGGCAGTGCGGAGGGGAGGGTGATCTGCCAGTAGGCCAAGCAGTTCCTGACCTGAAGGGGGAGGCTGGTGCTTTCCTCTGTGGAGTGGTGGTGCACCCCAGATGGCACCCACCCACAGGCACCTGGTCCAAGTGGTCCTAGGGGGTACCTGAGCCATGGAGGGAAGCACTGGGCCTCTACACAGCTCAGGCAGGCTCCAGGGAGAAAAAAAAATCAGGCTTGCTGCTTTTTTTTTCCTTCAGTGGAGCCTGCCTGCATGGGCTGCCACCAGGCTGCTTACATGGATTGACACTGAGCTGCCTGCATGAGCTGCCTGCACAGCCCCTGAGCTGCACGGGGCCTGGAACTTCCTTCCATGGCTGTAAGGTAGCAAACTAAAACACCTCAGACGTGTTTTATTTTCCTGCATCCCAAAGTCATTTAATGTGCATTACGCCATTGACATGTGTTTCAAGGGCTGTGCGAAACAGCACCATTTCATTTTGACTTCCATTTTGCCATTTCAATGGGACAGTGTTTTGTTTTGAGTTTTGTTTAATTTTGAAAGCACTGTTCTGTTTTGTTATGTTGAAGCTATTTCACTGTTTCAACACTGTTTCAACATTTCACCCAAAGGCTATAATAGTGAAGCATAAAACTGACTGTAACTTTGTCATTTCTTGCCTGATATGGCTGAAACTTCCGTGTATGGTAAACCCTGCAGAGGCCATGAAGCCTGCTGTGCTTCAAGGAGATAGGTGCAGGGGTTTCTTGGAAACTGTACCTCAAAGACTTGAAAGCAAAACTCATGTCACATGTGTGTATTAAGGCACAGCAGGGTGAAAACTGCACACATGGTAGCCCCTGCTGAGGCCACAAATCCTGCCAAGTTTCAAGGAGAGGTATACACCCAGTGCAAGGGAGGGGCTATCACCAAAGAGGAGTATACCTCCACTACTCGGGTCTGTGGGGGGGGGGGAGGGGGAGTTAGGAAAGCTAAGGCGGATACAGAACTAGGGCTAGCATCAAGGATCAAGGACAACAAAAAATCCTTTTTTAAATACATAGGTAGTATGAAGAAAGCACCAGGTAATGTGGGGCCCCTGTGGGATAGACTAGGCAATCTGGTGGTTGCACCAGAGGAAAAGGCAGACCTTTTTAACAATTTCTTTGCCTCCATTTTTTTGTGCAGGGACCAGGACTCCCCCACTAAGATTCAGGATGGACTCAGGAGAGACTGACAGGCCTAGGGTCAGGGAGGACTGAGTTAGGGAACTTCTGGAGGGGCTGAACATGTTCAAATCAGCAGATCCAGATGCTCTCCACCCCAGAGTGCTCAGGGAATTGGCAGGGGTTATTGAGGGGCAGCTGACATGGCTTTATGAGCACGTGTGGTGCTCTGGCCAGGTGCCAGATGACTGGAAGAGGGCCAATGTGGTCCCCATTTTCAAAAAAGGGAGGAGGGAGGACCTGGGCAACTATAGGCCCGTTAGTCTTACTTCGATCCTGGGAAAGCTCTTTGAGAAGATTATCCAGGAGCACATCTGGGAAGGACCAGCAGGGGGGTCAATGCTCAGGGGCAACCAGCATGGCTTCATTAGGGGCAGGTTCTGTCAGACCAAGCTGATTGCCTTCTACGGTCAGGTCACAAAATCATTGGATGTAAGTGTTGCAGTGGATGTAGTCTTTCTGGACTTCAGAAAGGCCTTTGATACTGTCTCCCACCCCATTCTCATTAAAAAGCTGTGTGACTGTGGCATTGATGCCTACACAGTCAGATGGATCGCAATTTGGCTGAGGGACTGCACCCAGAGAGTGGTGGTGGATGGTTCATATTCGACCTGGAGGGATGTGGGCAGTGAGGTCCCCCAGGGCTCGGTCCTTGGGCCCACACTGTTTAATCTCTTTATTAGTGACTTGGACGAGGGAGTGAAAAGCACCCTGTTCAAATTTGCTGACAACACCAAGATCTGGGGCGAGGTGGGCACACTAGAAGGGAGGGACAGGATACAGCTGGACCTGGCCAGGTTACGGGGTGGGTGAATGAGAATAGGATGGGATTCAATACTGACAAGTGCAGGGTGCTGCACTTGGGCAGTAAAAACCAGCAGCATACCTATAGGCTGGGGAACTCCCTTCTCAAAAACAGTGGCAGAAAGAGATCTTGGAGTCATTATTGATTCCAAAATGAACATGGGCTGCCAATGTGAGGACGCAGACAGTAAGGCCAACCGCACCTTGTCATGCATCCACAGATGCATCACAAGCAGGGCCAGGGAAGTGATCCTCCCCCTCTATGCAACACTGGTCAGGTCACAGTTGGAGTACTGCGTCCAGTTCTGGGTGCCGCACTTTAGGAGAGATGTGGCCAGCATCAAGAGGGTACAGAGGAGGGCCACTCACATGATCCGGGGACAGCAGGGCAGACCCTATGAGGAGAGGCTATGGTGCCTGAAGCTGTTCAGCCTTCACAAGAGAAGGCTGAGAGGGGACCTGGTGGCTGTCTATAAATTTACCAAGGGAGACCAGCGAGGAATGGGAGAGACCCTGTTCACTCATGCACCTCCCGAAGCAACAAGGAATAGTGGCCATAAGTTGTTTGAGAGTAGGTTCAGGTTGGACATTAGAAGACACTACTTCACAGTCAGGGTAGCTAGGATCTGGAACCAGCTTCCAAGAGAAGTAGTGCTGGCTCCTACCTTGGGGGTCTTTAAGAGGAGGCTTGACAATTACCTATCTGGGGTCATATGAGACCAGTATTCTCTCCTGCCCAGGGCAGGGGGTCAGACATGATGATCTACTTAGGTCCCTTCCGACCCTACATCTATGAATCTATGAGATAGGTGCAGGGATTTCTGGAAAACTGCCCCTCAAGCTGCTGATCAGCAAAACTCATGTCACGTGTATCTGTTAAGCCACAGTGGGGTTAAATTTGCAGGCATGCTAGCCCCTGCTGAGGCCATGAAGCCTGCCAGCTTTCAAGGAGATAGGTGCAGGGGTTTCTGGAAAACTGCACCTCAGGCTGCTAACAAGCAAAACTTGTGGCATGTGTGACTGTGTGTGTGTTAAGGCCTCTACGCAACACAGTAGTATTCCCGAATGAGGCGTACTCTTCCCCTACAGCCTCATCTGGTCCATCACTTTAAAGAACAAAAGATAATACTAATAATATCTTAGTGAGCAGCACAGTAGCATCAGCAGCATCTCAGGCAGCCAAACTGACACAGATTAGATACTTTCTTTCCTCTCAGTCACAGGGTACTAAGGTGCCTGCTCTTGTAAGAGAAGAAATTGCCTGGAGAGGGAGCCCAAACAGCTAGGCAGGATCCCAGGCACAGGTTATTATGGCAACAGGCTAATGAGCAAATTAGCCTGCACCTGCACCTGGTCAGCTGGCCGGAAAAGGCAGGGCCCTGGGCCTGTATAAACCCCGGAGCTGGGACTAGGGAATTCAGTTCCCTACCAGCAGCCAAAGGGGAAGGAGTCTCTAGGGAGGAATGGCCCAGAGATGCTACAACCACCTGATATGCTGTTCTTAGGACTAATGAGGTACCCTTGCCTACTAGACACTTAGTGCCAGGGAAGATGATGGATTCTTTTAAAAGGAGCAGAGCACACCCTGAATGTTGGTGTTATGTTATAGCCCAGAGGCTCATGTTTTGTTTGCTGTTCTCTAATGCAAGAGGATCAGGCTGAGGCTATTGGGGAAGGAGGAAGCCTCATTGGGGACCCACTACAGTGTGGGAAACCCCAGTACCAGTGTGGGTGCGGAGTCCAGGGGTGAACAGACCCCAGCACCAGTGTGGGCACAGTATTCAGGGGTGAGCAGACCCCAGTGCCAGTGGGCACAGTGACAAGGGGGAGAGTGGACCCCAGCATTGCATGCCCACCTCTGGATTCTTTACTATTCCTTCCATCCAGGAACAGCACGCGTACACACACCCCAACTGCAGGTGCTTTCTCAGCTTGATGAGGGGTTGTCAACCTGAAAGCTGACATCCCAGGCAGCTAAGCTGAGCTTACTTGGAGCCTCACAACTCCACTGCAACCAGCAAGCCTCAGGCCTGTCAAAGACATGATGGGTCTGGGCTTTCCCCAGCCAGGACTGTGTGTGTGCATGTGGTGGCTGGAAGTTATGGCACTTCCTACCCGCCTTTCACTAGGGGGATCCTCAGTCCTGGCATTTCCTGGTGCTGCCATGACACCAGCAGTTTCACCAGGCCTCCCAACTCTGGCAGAGTGCAGTTTTAGTGGTCATACCCAGGACCATGGGGCCTCCTCCTTCCCCATACTCCCAGCTCATACCTCCAAGTTCATCCTGGCATGGAAGCTCAGCAGGGACATGTTTCTCCCCTGCTAGTTGGTGATGCAATGAGTGCCCCCTCCAGCTCTGAGAGTGGAGCATTAACTGGTTTAAAAAAAAATAAAAGGGAAATACGTGTGGACTGAGTAAGGAGGGTGGCACGCACTCAGTCTGCAGATGGAGCTTGGGGAACCCTAACAACAGAAGGTTCAGGAGCACCAGCTGCTTCACCAAACCAGGATCCAAGCAGGTAAAGTGGGGTATCACTACTTCTTCAGCAATGCTGAAAACCCTCTCACTTGGAACACTAGCCAGTGGACAGGACAGGTGACCCCAGGCAACCCTGGCCAGATGCCACATCTGACTGCAGCTTGCCCAGTAGGCCAAGGGGGCACACAGCAGTGGCTCTACATCCTTGGAGAGAGAGGCAGCCACCGAGGCCTGAGAGCCTGATTGGTGAGTTTGCCCTTGGCCAACATTGGCAGCACTTGTGATGGAGGAGGAGACTGGCTGGTGGTTGGTATGCTAACATGGGACAGTAGATCCCCCTTTTCCATGTCCTTCTGCCTCTGCCATTCTGCTTCCCTGACTATCTTCACCACCTCCTCTATCCACTTATCCATGGTTTGGTCTGCTACATATGCTGCCCTTTACCCTCAGGTAACACATGGACCATACTAGACTGCAAGGGATCAAGCCATTTCCTGATGCCCTCCTTCAGCTGCCTCACCAGTACCTGCACATCTGGTGACAGCGGCTTGCCCCAGCCAGGAACATTGATCCCCTGGAAGCTCTCCATTTGGCTCTGAAGTGTCCTCGCTATAGGCATCACCTGGCTAAGGAGGGCATAGCCAGTTCTGAGGCTTTCAGTGGCCTCCAGGAAGGGCTTGAGGGCCACCAAGATCTGGGAGATGGTATTCCAGTCAGCTCTGCTAGTGGGACCACTGACCCCACTATCATGGATGGCCTTCTGTTGATCTACCAGCCTTTCTAGCATCAGGTATGTGGAGTCCCACCGAGTCTCCACATCCTACATGATTTTGTGCTGCAGGATGTTTAGCTCTGTTTATCCTGCATCATCTTGACCTGCTTAACACTCCAGTGGAAGCAGCCCGCCACCTTCCTCCATTTTGAAATAAGCTTGCTGGTGGTGCTGGCACCAGATACTAACGAAGTTAGCATCACAGACCCCCTTGACCATCTTGGCTCAATTGTCAGTGACCATGAACCCATGGGTGAGCTCATCCTGCCCAATGTGCCACCCTTGCACCAAGCAGTTCATGGCCCCCATGGCCTCTCTTTGCCATTTAGTACTCATCCATCACCTCAGCTTGAAGGAGAGCCCACAGACAGCCTGACTGGTTCCACCAGTTCCCTATGAGGGAGAGGTAGGCATGATCTCCATCCCAGCTGCTTCAAATGTCTGAGGTGAAGCCATCTGCAGCTCTGCCTTGTGCAGCTCCCCCTCAAGTATTCCCTGCATACCTCATACAGAGAGGACACCAGCATCCTGCTGAAGGTGGTGCACATGGGAACTTAGTATGATGGGGCCACAAGCACCATGAGCTGCCTGTACCCTGGCCACTCAACTAGGGAGAAGTGCTGGGCATCCACAGCAAGCATCTCCCCAGTGCTCTGGGTGATCTTGCTCACTCTTGCAACACGACCTGCTTTCTGTCTGCCTTTCCCCCACTGTTCCAGGGTAGCCTGCCTCTGCTCTGGGGGGATGGAGGGTTTGGAGTGAGAGGGGGGACTTACCTTTGGGCATGCTTCCACTGGTGCCAGGATGAGGAGCAGCAAGGGCAAGGGGGTGGTGCCCAAACAGATGCATTAGCATCCCCATGGTGCTCATGTGTTTTGTTCCCTTGTCCCAGCTATTTTTGGCTCAGCATTGCAGGCAGATAGCATATGTAGGATCATCTTCCAGATCAAAATGATCCCAGACCATTATACCTGCTCACTTCTGAGGTGCGGGTGCATATGTGGATGCTGCAATTTCCCCCTTCTCAGAGGCCTAGCAACAGGCGGAGCAGACTCAGCTGAGCTTCCTGCCTCCATAACCTCTACCTCAGCCTCCTCTGAAGTGCCTTCTGGGGAAGGAGACCTGTCTCTAGGGGAAATTTGAGGGGCGTGGAGCACAGACTCAAACAATTCCCCCTCCTTCTCCAGAATTTCCCTTCTAGGGCACTCGGATCCAGATCTAGCTCTTCATCTGGCACTGGAAAACTCAGCATGGGAAGTAAAATAGGGGTGGAGGAGACTGTCCTGCTGGTGCTGCTGCTTCTTGTCATGGTGGTGGGGCTGGGGTTATGGCTGGTGCTCTTGGAGGGGATGCAGACTCAGGCACAGGCAGTGGCCCTGGCACTGCTCCCCTCTCCTTGCTGCCTGTAGAACTGGAAGCCTCATCCCTGCTAGTTGTAGGACAGAGGTTGCATCTCTGTTTGGGTGGGGGGGACTTAAACCTCTCCTTCTACCCCCTCTTCCACCCCTCCCTGATGGCTTGTCAGCTGCCTTTCCACCATGCTTCATGGTGTGTTTCATAGTATCTTGTCTTTATAAAAATATTTAGATGTATATGAGCCTTCCTATATAAATTCTATAGCATTATATTCAATATAACTATGAAATTGAAAAGAATAAATCAATTAATATAATAATACAATAAAGGGGTCTAGAAAAAAAGCAAAAGGTATTGCGGAATTCCGCTTGCTAGGCTAGCAAGTAGGAAATCAAATCAATGGTAGTACTAGCCTTTCTTGCCTAACACTCCTGAGCTTCTGGAAGATAGCTCAGTAACTGTCAGACCCCAAGGCAGAAAGCAGGCTAGTTCAAACTATACTGCTTTTTATGCTGTTTTTTCATCCCTCCCCAAGAGCACTGGGGTTGGAAGGGACCTCAGGGAAGGATCACAGTCACCAACCAGCTATACAGTCAATGTCAGAGTAATCCTTCCTCCCTCTTCCTCCTTCACTCTCCTTACTTTCTGTTTCCCTGCAGGCAAGCCCAGCTTCAGCTTCGGAAGTTGAAACGGTTCAAAACTTTCAAAATGTTTCGATTGCCCTCGTTTCATTTCATGCTGTTTCAAAGCCCTTTGTTTCATTTCATTTTTGCTGTTTTGAGCCCAAAACGAGTCAGAACAGTGTCAAAATGAAACACCTGGCAAAATGTCATGCATCCCTAGTAAACAGCCATGTGATTAAAGCATACTGTGCCACCGACATGTAAACGGCTGCACCATTAAAGCAGTGCAAAAGGGCATTAAGCCACTTTAAAGGCCAATTTTGTGGAATGTACAAATGGCCTATAAGGTTAGGTATGGAAATCCTAGGGAACTCAATTTTCTCTCAGCTTTGCCTCATGTTTGTTAAGAAAGCCCAAGACATTTGATATTTTACAATAATACTTTTGGCTTGTTACTCCTCTTATTGTGCTATGGTAGATTCAGGCATTGACAGTTCTCTCACCAGTGAAGTTATTTTAGACCAGCGCTACATCATACACAACAAAGCTGGAAAAACCTACTTGGCAGAACTCAAAAGGTATGTTCATAGCCTCCCAAAATGAAACATCTGGCTTGCCTAACCTGTCAGCCTTGCAATAAGCCCTTGGAAGAACTTGATGGTGCACTTTTTAAAGGGTGAGAAATAGGTGTAGAGAAATGGCAAACAGTGTTTCTTTTACAGTCATACAAAATGGTGACAATATGTAAGCCTTCAAGTCAGCTACACAGAAGTGTAGGTCAATCCCACATTACTTTGACAGCTCTTTGCTCTTTGCTGTGCTTTACTTTTGAGTTTAAGGTTGGTTTATTTTAAAGGAGGAATACTAATTTAATGCAGTGCATTTCAAGGGCAAAATAAGACAACTGGGACATTCACAACATGCAACACAAAAGAAAATAATTTTACAAGCTGTTAAAGGAACACTCCTATTTGGCCTTTACTAAAATAATGGTCTATAAAAATCAATGTGACAATTAGCCAGCTACAGATCTTTTTCACCACTTTTCCTCAGGGCTCGTGTTATGTTCAAAAACTCAAAACTAGAACAAATTGGCACACACTGAAAAGCAACAATTACCCAAAGCCTTTCCAGCTCCAGCCAGCTGGTAAGGAAGAGGATATTTCCACCCCCTTAAGTAGCATCTTTCTGTACTACTTACACCTGTCTATGTGAAAATCAGGAATACAGTAACCCTTTCCATGCTAGAGTAACTGCTTTTCTGTTCACTTACAGCTTGCAAATGCATGTTCATGTTATTTGTCTTTTCTAAAGAGATTTTATAAGCAATTATTACCCAACAAGCTAAATGTAACCTAAAAGATGGAGGCCCTGTTTTAGGGCCTTACATGATATACTGATCATCTCAAAAGCATGTTGTATCATCATGATCAGGCATTTACATTATAGTATGTTCCAGAAACTCCAGTCAGGTCTGGAGAAACAACCATTCATCAAAGAGATGACCACATAAAATATGCCTGCAGTCATATCTAGCATAGGTCCAGTAGAATGTAACAGCATTCACCTCGAAGGTAAGTCCACAGGAAAAAATGGAAGAGATGGATATGCCATCTGCCTCAACTGCTGAAAGTTCAGAAAGTTTCTGAGGATGAAAAAATGGCAGAACACCAAATTTCCCCAATCTTCCCTGTCTTTACTGCAGAGCAGATGCCCCTGATTTCTTGTCATCTCCCACAGCACAGGTCTTCCATCAACACTAATGTTTGTTTCCTTGTTCACCAGGGAGCCAACTAGTGAGGGGTTAAATCCTTGTTCTGTCTTGTTGACAAACAGGATAAGGGGGCAGGGATGGGAGTGGAGATGTGTGTGTGTGTGTGTGTGTGTGTGTGTGTGTGTGTTTAGATCAACCTCCCTGAATCTCTAGATGGGCTGGAGAACCTACAACTTTTCTTGCAACATGGTTTCGCAATAGAAACCATGTTACAAGAATGTTTAGAATGAGACCTTGACATTTCAAGTTCTTATTTAGAGTAAATTAGGCATAATAATAATAATCCTCCTCCTCCTCCTCCTCCTCCCATCTTTGGAATTTTGCACAATGGAAGATGACCCACTTTTTAGAATTCAGTAGTGCATCACTTCTAGAGTCATCAAACAGAGAAACAAGACAAACGTATACTTCTGAAACAGATTTTGTAAATATTTGATATGAAGATGTATTATTTAAAATTATCTGAAAATGAACATGTCCTTCTAAGAACCATGTTACAAATATAGCAGTGATGTCACTATAAAGTCTTTTAAAATTCATTTTTCCTACTACTCAGAGCAGAACCATAAATTTGTTTTGTCTTGTTTTTGTCCTTTTCAAATAAATGTTTTAAGAAACCAGTGATATCAGTTTTAATTCCAGTATTAACAAACATAGTGTAAGTAGTATTTCACTGGACAGTGGGCACGTTTACACAAGATGCTAACTGTGCAGTAGCATAATTCTACTGTGCATTAGTATGCAGGGAAAAAACCCTGCTAATACACTAATGTGTGGTAGTATTAGGCTACTGCACAGTTAGCATCACTAAAAAGCCATGCACCAGAGCTATTGTGCAGTAGCACCAGTTTCATAGCTTCATAGTTAGTAGGGTCAGGTCATCAAGTCCCACCCCCTGCCATGGGCAGGAAAGATTGCTGGGGTCAAACGACCCCAGCTAGGTGATTGTCTAGCCTTCTTTTGAAAATCTCCAGGGTAGGGGTGAGCACCACTTCCCTAGGAAGTTGGTTCCAGCTCCTAGCCACCCTGACTGAAGTAGTGCCTCCTGATGTCTAGCCTGAACCTACTCTGTCAGTTTATGGCCGTTTATTACTTGTAACTCCCAGTAGTGCTCAAGGGAACAGGGACTCTCCCATTGCCTGCTAGCCCACCTTGGCAAGTTTATAGGTGGCCACCAGATCCCCTCTCAGCCTTCTTTTGTGGAGGCTGAACAGGTTCAGGTCCCATAGTCTCTTCTTAGGGGGCAGCAGGGCAGGCCCTATAATTATGCAAGTGGCCCTTCTCTGGACCCTCACTATGCTATCCGCATCCCTCCTTAAGTGCGGCGCCCAGAACTTGATGCAGTACTGCAACTACAGCCTGACCAGTGTTGCATAGAGGTGGAGGATCACCTCCTTGGACCTGATCTATGGATGCATGACAAGGTGCAGTTAGCCTTCCTGACTGCGTCCCTACATTGGTGGCCCATGATCATCTTCATAGTTTCATAGTAGCTAGGGTCAGGAGGGACCTGAACAGATCATCTCGCCTGACCCCCTGCCACAGGCAGGAATAAATGCTGGGTTCACAAGACCCCAGACAGGTGATCGTCCAACCTCCTCTTGAACTTGCCCAAGGTAGGGGTGAGGACCACTTCCCTGGGAAGTTGGTTCCAGATTCTGGCCACCCTAACTGTAAAATATTGCCTTCTGCTCTCTAAACTAAACCTATTCTCCATCAGCTTATGACCATTGTTCCTTGTCACCCCAGGTGGTGCTGGGGAGAAAAGAGCTCTACCTATTTGCTGTTGATCTCCCCTGATGAGTTTGTAGGCAGCCACCAGGTGCCCCCTCAGCCTCCTCTTGCTGAGGCTGAACAGGTTCAGGTCCCTCAGTCTCTCCTCATAGGGCCTGTCCTGCTACCCTCTCACCAGGCTGGTGGCCCTCCTCTGAACCCTCTCCAGGCTGGCCACATCCCTTTTGAAGTGCAGCACCCAGTACTGGACGCAGTACTGCAACTGTGGTCTGACCAAAGTCGCATAGAGGATCACCTCTCTGGACTAGCTTGAGATGCACCTTTGGATGCATGACAAGATATGGCTGGCCTTGCTGGCTGTGGTCTGGCATTGGCGGCTCATGTTCATCTTGGAGTCAATAATGACTCCAAGATCCCTTTCTGCCTCTGTGCTTCAAGAGGGGAACTCCCCAGCCTGTATGTATGCTGTGGCTTCCTTCTCCCAAGGTGCAGCACCCTGCATTTGTCTACGTTGAACCCCATCCTATTCTCCTCTGCCCACTTTTGTAGTCTGTCTAAATCTAGTTGCAGCCTCTCTCCCTTCAAATGTGTCCACCTCGCCCCACGTCTTAGTGTCATCAGCAAACTTGGACAGCTTGTTTTCCACCCCCTCGTCCAAGTCACAGATGAAAATGTTAAACAGTGCGGGCCCAAGGACTGAGCCCTCGGGTACCCTACTGCTCAGATCTCACCAGGTTGAGTACAACCCGTCCACCACTACTCTCTGGGTGTGCCCCATCAGCCAATTTTTTACACATTCAGCTGTGTAGGCATCAATGCTGCAGTCGCTTAATTTATTGATGAGGATGGGAACCAGCAGCGGGAAGGAGAGGAGGCAGCACACGTGTGTCCCGCACGCACGTGTGCCCTTTTTACCAACCAACTGACCGGGGGCGGCGGCGGCGGCAGCAACAACAGAGGAATCGGCAGCGGGGGCAGCAGCAGCTGATCCCCTGAAGGTAAGTGGGGTGCAGGGACCCGGCACAGCTGAGCCGGATCCGGAGGGGAAGCCCCCCGGGTCCCATATAGCTGAGCCGGTAGGGAGCCACGCGGCGCGAACAGAGCGTGCAAACAGGGAGGGCTAGGAAGGGGACTGTCCCCCCAGGCCAGGGGGCACCCCCGGGGCTAACCCTTGGGGGAGCAGGCTCCTGTGGCAGCGGATCCCCCCAGCGGGGGAGCGTAGGGGCAGAACTGCCGGCAGGCACTTCCGGGTAGACCGGGGCGCCTGATTGGCCGTTGGAGCGGGGCGGGTAATTCAAACCGCGGGCTTTAAAGCCGCGGAGTGACGTAGTTCCCAGCACTCGGGAACCAGCAGCGGGAAAGAGAGGAGGCAGCACACGTGTGTCCCGCACGCACGTGTGCCCTTTTTACCAACCAACTGACTGGAGGAGGCGGCGGTGGCAGCAGCAACAGAGGAATCGGCAGCGGGGGCAGCAGCAGCAGCTGATCCCCCGAAGGTAAGTGGGGCAGAGGGACCCGGCACAGCTGAGCCGGATCCGGAGGGGAAGCCCCCCGGGTCCCATATAGCTGAGCCGGTAGGGAGCCGCGCTCCCGAGCCGCGCGGTGCGAACAGAGCGTGCAAACAGGCACGCTCTGTAAGAGCACGCTGGCGTTTGCGCAGGCGTTCGCGCCGGAGGGCGGGCCAGGAGGGCCCGGAGTGGGACTCCTGTAGGGGTAGGGCGTAGACACCACACAGGTGTACAAACAGCATCTTGTAGAATGGTGTCTACGAGGAGTACTGCTAGGGCCTCTGCCCAGGGGGACAAGGCTACCCGCGGCAGGTCTGAGGCCTCCACCCAGACCCAGCCCATGGGGAAGCCGGTGTCCCCCTACCTCCTGGCCTGTGGGGTATCCCCAGCAGGGCCGGGGGGGGCAGAGATTGGGGGCCCACACACCTGTCCGGCAGGTGCCCGTCTTAGGGCTCTGGAGGCGCAGGTGAGGGAGCTCCGGGAGGAGGTTAGCAGGCTGAGGGGGATCAGGGAGGCGGAGGATGAAACTGATAGTTATTTCCTTTCCCTGCAGGCCCAGGCAGCAAAGGAAGAAGCACCCTGGGGAATACCCTCCACAGCAGAGTGGCAGACGGTCACAGCCAGGACCGGAGCAGCACGCAGCGAACCGGTACCAGCTTCTCCAGTCCGACTGGTGAACAGGTACGAGGCCCTGGCGACCCTGCAGGAGATGGAAGGGGAGGAGGAAACCCTTGAGCAAGAAGAAACACCACGTTCTTCACACTCCAAACAGATCCAGAGATCCACGAGGACCCAGAGGAGGAGGCGACGAGTGCTCGTCATAGGAGACTCCATCCTGAGAGGTACGGAAGGACCCATCTGTCGCCAGGACCCCTCGGCACGAGAGGTATGCTGCCTCCCTGGAGCAAAGATTCGGGATGTGACAGAGGTAATCCAGGCCAGGATCAAGCCCACCGATTATTACCCCATGGTCCTAGTCCATGTGGGTACTAATGATGCGGCCAGGAGAACCCCCGATCACCTGATGGCAGACTGCTGTGCTCTGGGCGGCGTGCTAAAGGAGTTCGGTGCCCAGGTGGTTTTCTCTTCCATCCTACCAGTGACCGGACGAGGAAGACGGCAGGAGAACTGCATCAGAGAGACCAACTGGCGGCTTCAGCAGTGGTGTCTCGAGGCAGGCTTCGGCTTCCTGGACAATGACCCGCACATCACGACGAGGGACATGCTCAGCTGGGATGGGCTTCACCTGTCCCCCAAAGGTAAGCATGTGTTTTGTACTAGGTTGGCGGATCTCCTCCGGCGGGCTTTAAACTAGGCTCGTCGGGGGGAGGGGAGTACGAGGGCAGGGGAAGCTGTGGACCACCAAACCATGTGGCACCCATCAACCCTCATCAAGACAGAATCTGAGGTTGAGGAAGTAGAAGGATTGTGGGTTAGGCTACATGGGGGGCAAGGAGAAAGGGATTTGGTGGTAGGGGTCTGCTATAGACCCCCACACCAAGGGGAAGAAATAGATGCAGGGCTCCTGAGGCAACTCTCAGAGACCATAAAAGCTAAAGAGGCGGAAGTCATGGGGGACCTAAACTACCCGGACATCTGCTGGGAGACGCAGACAGCAAAGTCCCATCGCTCACGCAGGTTTCTAACCTGTGTACAGGACCTCCACCTGACACAGGAGGTGCATGGTCCCACTAGGGGGAATGCCATACTGGATCTGGTATTGGCAATGGGAGATGACATGGTAGCAGACCTCCAGATAGGTAGCCATTTGGGAGACAGTGATCACCTTATAATAGAATTCAACATAAGACAGCGAGTGGGTAAGGTAACTAGTAGGGTGAAAGTGCTAGACTTTAGGAAAGCTGATCTCAATGCACTCAGGCGATTAGTCAAGGAAGCACTGCAGAGTAGGAGTTTTGATGGGATGGGAGCCCAAGAAGGGTGGCTGTGCCTAAAGGAAAGGATCCTTCGGGCACAAAGCAAGACGATCCCCGAGCGAGGCAAAAGAGGGAAAGGGGCCAGGAGGCTTCCATGGCTGACCAGAGAAATCCAGGGCAGCCTAAGGGCCAAAAGGGGAGCACATAAAAAGTGGAAACAGGGTGAGATCACTAAAGATAAATATACCTCCTCTGCTCGTGCTTGTAGGGAGGCAGTTAGGCGGGCCAAAGCTACCATGGAGCTGAGGATGGCAACCCAAGTAAAGAACAACAAGAAATTGTTTTTTAGATATATTGGGAGTAAAAGGAAGGCCCAGGGAGGAATAGGACCACTGCTAAATGGGCAGAAACAATTGGTGACAGATAGGGGGGACAAGGCTGAACTCCTCAATGAATTCTTTGCCTCAGTGTTCCTAAGTGAGGGGCATGACAAGTCTCTCACTGGGGTTGTAGAGAGGCAGCAGCAAGGTGCCAGACTTCCATACGTAGATCCTGAGGTGGTGCAGAGTCACTTGGAAGAACTGGATGCCTTTAAGTCGGCAGGCCCAAATGGGCTCCATCCAAGGGTGCTGAAGGCACTGGCCGACATCATTGCAGAGCCACTGGCGGGAATATTCGAACGCTCGTGGCACACAGGCCAAGTCCCGGAGGACTGGAAAAGGGCTAACGTGGTCCCCATTTTCAAAAAGGGGAGGAAGGAGGACCCGGGCAACTATAGGCCAGTCAGTCTCACCTCCATCCTTGGTAAAGTCTTTGAAAAAATTATCAAGGCTCACATTTGTGAGAGCCCGGCAGGGCAAATTATGCTGAGAGGAAACCAGCATGGGTTTGTGGCGGGCAGATCGTGCCTGACCAACCTAGTCTCTTTTTATGACCAGGTTACGAAACGCCTGGACACAGGAGGAGGAGTGGATGTCGTATACTTAGACTTCAGGAAGGCCTTCGATACGGTATCCCACCCCATACTGGTGAACAAGTTAAGAGGCTGTGATGTGGATGACTGCACAGTCCGGTGGGTGGCGAATTGGCTAGAGGGTTGCACCCAAAGAGTCGTGGTGGATGGGTCGGTCTCGACCTGGAAGGGTGTGGGCAGTGGGGTCCCGCAGGGTTCGGTCCTTGGACCGATACTCTTTAATGTCTTCATCAGCGACTTGGATGAGGGAGTGAAATGTACTCTGTCCAAGTTTGCAGATGACACAAAGCTATGGGGAGAAGTGGACACGCCGGAGGGCAGGGAACAGCTGCAAGCAGACCTGGATAGGTTGCACAAGTGGGCAGAAAACAACAGAATGCAGTTCAACAAGGAGAAATGCAAAGTGCTGCACCTAGGGAGGAAAAATGTCCAGCACACCTACAGCCTAGGGAATGACCTGCTGGGTGGCACAGAGGTGGAAAGGGATCTTGGAGTCCTAGTGGACTCCAAGATGAACATGAGCCGGCAGTGTGACGAAGCCATCAGAAAAGCCAATGGCACTTTATCGTGCATCAGCAGATGCATGACGAATAGGTCCAGGGAGGTGATACTTCCCCTCTATCGGGCATTGGTCAGACCGCAGTTGGAGTACTGCGTGCAATTCTGGGCGCCACACTTCAAGAAGGATGCGGATAACCTGGAGAGGGTACAGAGAAGGGGAACTCGTATGGTCAAGGGCCTGCAGACCAAGCCCTACGAGGAGAGACTAGAGAAACTGGACCTTTTCAGCCTCCGCAAGAGAAGGTTGAGAGGCGACCTTGTGGCTGCCTATAAGTTCATCACGGGGGCACAGAAGGGAGTAGGTGAGTTTTTATTCACCAAGGCGCCCCCGGAGGTTACAAGAAACAATGGCCACAAGCTAGCAGAGAGCAGATTTAGACTAGACATTAGGAAGAACTTCTTCACAGTTCGAGTGGCCAAGGTCTGGAACGGGCTCCCAAGGGAGGTGGTGCTCTCCCCTACCCTGGGGGTCTTCAAGAGGAGGTTAGACGAGTATCTAGCTGGGGTCATCTAGACCTAGCACTCTTTCCTGCTTATGCAGGGGGTCGGACTTGATGATCTATTGAGGTCCCTTCCGACCCTAACATCTATGAATCTATGAATCTATGGGGTGAGAGACCGTGTCAAAGGCCTTCTTAAAATCTAGAAAGACTACGTCCATGGCAACACCATCATCCAAGGATTTAGTTACTTGGTCATAAAAGGCAATCAGGTTTGTCAGGCAGGACCTGCCTTTGATGAACGCATGCTGATTGCCCCTGAGCATGATCTCCCCTGTAGGCCCCCCACAGATATGCTCCTTGATGATTCTCTCCAAGATCTTCCCGAGCACTGAGGTGATGCTTACAGGCCTAGAGTTACTTGGGTCCTCTTTCCTCCCTTTCTTGAAAATTGGGACCACATTAGCCAGTTTCCAATCCCCCGGCACCTGGCCAGGTGACCATGAATGCTCATACAGCTGGGCCAAGGGCTCCGCCATGACCCCTGCCAGCTCCCTCAACACCCTTGGGTGGAGGGCATCTGGACCTGCAGATTTAAAAATGTCTAGCCCTTCCAGAAGATCCCTAACTACATCTGTACTGACTGAAGGCTTGGCAGAGCTATCCCCAAGATTGTCCCTACCTCTGGTAGGTGGGATATCCTGGTCCCTGTTCAAGAAAACAGAGGCAAAGAAACTGTTAAAAAATATCAGCTTTCTTGTCTGGTGCAGCCACAAGATTACCGCTTGGAATCAATAGTGACTCCAAGATCCTTTTCTGCCTCTGTTCTGAAAAGAAGGGAGTTCCCCAGGCTGTAGGTATGTTACTGCACATTGATTTAATACTTGGTTATACAAGTACTTAACTTAATATGCAGTAACTACGGTGCATTAATGAACATGTAGATGTGCCCAGTTGGGTTTTGCATTTCCCTACACATGGATGTGTTTAATTCATCTGTACTTCTCAACAGGGGGTTTGCAAATTTGTCATGCAACTACTTTCAAAGCTCATATCATGGTGAATTCTTCAGGACATGGAATGCCTATATTGGGGTTTTGAAGTTGACTGAGTGCTGAACTACAAATAAATACATTAATAAAAATAATGTGACAATTGCAAACATATCATTACATCTAGAACTGAGAGTAAGGAGAGATGGACTTGTGATTAGACTTAGCCCTCGGACTCCTGAAGGAAAAAGAAGCAATTTATGATTCTTTTGGTGAAGTATGCTGCAGATTTAACCATTTTAATAAAATTCAAACCTATTAAATCTAGTTGTACAGCATCTTGCTTGTTCTGGCTCACCTGGCAAACTTTCTTCAAATATGTGGCTGAGGGAAGACCCCAGTGTAGCCAATGGAATGGGAAAAGGAAGTGACAGACATCATGTCATGGACAGCAGAATATTTTTTTATGTCAGGGTATTTCTCACCAGTAGTTTTTTTAAGTAAAGGTTTGGAATCAAGTTCACATGTCTGCTAACCCACTGACTTCACAGGATTACCCACGTACAGTAGTAGGCAGAATACAGGCCCTGGGCCATGAGTTATTAGATTACTGAGGAGGCTGTATAAAAAAAAAAAATAAAATAAAATAAGAGACAGTTTTATAGTAAGAACATTGTTTAAAATGCTTTCATTGCATTTAGAAGATAGCTCTGTTACAAATCCTGTAGCTATTTTACTGAAGTTCAGCTACTTTATGAATGTGCCCCTGGAGAGAGAAAATTTTGAACGCATAACTTGCTGTCCAGTACAGTTGATCACGTTTCTCATAAAAAAAATTAAAAAAAAAACACTTTTCTATTTATGAGGTGTTTTTTCTCCCCATTAGGAAACCTTAAAGTGCTTTGGAACCTTTGGCACAAAGGTGTGCTGGCCAAGATGTCCAACATTGAATCCTTTTATTTAGTTTGGGCACTGGGGTACTATTATGAATACAGTAGAAAGATTTTTATTGCGCTGTCATTGGATTTTGTCTTATATTAATCATTATGTCTTCAATTTCATCTCTAATTTACAGAGCTAGTACTTTGTGGAAAACACAATGGCTGACTGCTCAGTATTCTGACTCTTGTCAGTTCTTGATTGTCTCATGACTTTTATTCATCACAGTTTCAATTTCCTCTTTATGCAGTGTGACCAAAGCCCAATGATAAACAAAAAGGAGGGCCATAAGGGGCGCGTCCAGACAAGTGGGCACATGCCTCTTGCCCCATCTCAAACCCCTTTGAGGCAAAACAAGAGGCACATGCAGGAATGAAAAAATGTTCCCCATGCTGCAAACTTGCAGCGCAGGGAATAAATTAGACCCTTGGATATGGTCAAACAAAAATCCGGGGGGAAAAAACGGGTGAGGGCATGGTCTGGGACAACCGGCAATCGAAGGCTCGGTCCTCCAGAGATGCTCTGGCAGAGTGCCAGAGCATCTCTATGATTGGCCTTTTCCCCGCTCCTGAAGCACACTGCCTGCCTATGCTGAGCAGGCAACAGTGCAAGCTGCAGGGACCCAGACCCAGCTTTTGCCAGGTAAGCAGGATGTTGGGGGGCTGGAGGAGGGGGAGGGGACCTCGGGAAGCTGGAGACAGCAGGGTAATGAGCAGGGAGCTTGAGACAGCCCCAGAGGCATTCCCCTGCTGTCCCCTGCTCTCCAAAGGCTGGAGACAGCAGGGGAATGTCTCTGTGGCTGTGTCCAGCCTCCTGCTCCTTCCCCTGCTCCCCCGAGGCTGGAGACAAGCAGGGGGCTAGACAGCTTGGAGGCATTCCCCTGCTTGGCTCTAGCCTCCTGCTTCTTCCCCTGCTTGTCTCCAGCCTCCGGACAGCAAGGGACAGCAGGGGAATGCCTCCAGGACTGTCTCCAGCCCGCTGCTGGTTCCCCTGCTGTCTCCAGCCTCCTAAGGAGAGCTCCTTTCCAAAGTGGAAAAGATAAAGAGTACCACAAAGCATCATTTGAGGACAGGACAAAATGGCTTTTTTGCTCCTGAAGAGATTCATTTGTTTAGTTAATCAAAAGAAAATCAACAGATAGCTTTATTACTGTGTATAAATAGGCTCACCAGGACAGAATACCAGGTACCAAAGAGTTCTTAAACCTAGTAGAGAAAGACATGACAAGAACTAGTAGCTGGAAGTTCAAGTTAAAAATGAAGCATACATGGTTAAAAGCGATGACAATTAACAACTGCCAAAATAGTTCATTTTCTGTCTTGTGACGTCTTTAAATCAAGACTGGATGTCTTTCTAGAATACTTACTTTAGTCAAATACCAGTTACAGAATGAAATACAGTAAAATCTGGATGAAATTCCGTGGCCTAGATTATAGGACGTTACTGTCAATGATAAACAAAAATATGTCTAATCCACTGTCTTTCATTGTAGTGCTGTCTGTTCTGAGAGTCTCCTTTAAAAGAAGTGAAATAGTATTCCTGATTGATACATACATGTTTTTTGGAGTTGGTAGCTGGCCGGAACACCTTTTCTTAGGCAACAGGAGAGAGGAAAGACTTTTGTTTCATTCTAGGTAGCTTGGTAACCAATAGCATTGAAGATCTGGTAGCAGGATCTTCATGGTAGGCTACGTAAGCCTACTTGTGTCCCAGGGTTCACTGGGACACAAGAATATTCACTGTCTGCTACCTGAACTAGCTAAATTAAAACTAATTTGGGCATGATTGCACATAGTACATTGACACCAGCTTGCAATGTGGATACAAGCTGCTTATCAGTGACAGATACCAGGCAAAAAAATTTTGCTAATAACCAGGGATCCTAGTTATCTCTGATTTTTAAAATTCCCCAATTTTTGGATTAAAAAAAGTAACACAATATTTTTCTGTGATAAAAATGAAATACCACTATTATATAGATTTTTTTCCATGATTAATATGAAACAATGAAGTTCCTGAGGGCAAGTAACCCTGAGCTGCTAGCCAGGGCAGGTTTTTGTACTGCTGAGGCCAGGACAGGGCAGCTTTTTATACTGCTGGGGACAGCACAAGTGCTGGCCCTGGGCTCTAGCTCCCCCTGGCCGCAGATCCGGGAGGAGCTAGGCACAGCTATTTTGCCCCAAGTGGCACAATTTGCTCCACAACAAAATACATGTCTGAGCATGTGCACTGAGGCAAAAAGCCCCAGCACAAATTTTCACCGCTTCTATCTGAGATGCTGCAAGCGCATGTGCTTGTATGCGTGGATGTGCCCAAGAAGGGCTTTGGTTAGTTCTTTTGAAAATTATACAAAAAAGACAATGATGAAATTATTCTTTAATGTGTGTTTACATTTTATAAAGGCATTACTGAGGAAAAAATCATATTATTTTGGAAGGGGGTAGAGTGAGATGGTTGGTCAACTAAGTTCTGTAGAAGATTTTCTTTTATGACGCTCAAGTTGCTGCTTCACAATCATTTTCAGCAGTATTAACACAGCTCAAAATCTGCTCTAAATCTATCCCCAGCAAAGCCTTAGAAACCCCCAAGGGACCTTGAGTATGGCCCCATCACTTTCTTCCTTTTTCATGGCTGAGCAGTCACAAGGGGAAGAAGTGCACATTGAATCAGACTAAGCACTGTACAAGAGACTAATGAGATATGTGCTCTTGGACACCCTCAAATCACAGCTTTCAGGTTGAAATGAGACAACAGAACCTAGGAGCTTAGGATCTATGAACTCCAGAAGCTTAGAAGATAACTCGAAGTATGTTGGCAAGTGATAGACAGGACATACATTTTTTTAAAAGATTTCTCACACATTTAAACTAAGGTTTCAGAACAGAAGCCACTCCAAAGTAAAAAATTGAATACAGTTATTAGTCATGGTACAAGTAGGAAACCATGATAATCTAAGATTTCATTGGGTATTAGTTGGACAAATATAAGTCATTTTTCAACAATCCTCCAAATAACTCCAAATTTTGTTTCCACTGTAATTTATAACTGTAAGCTATTTTTTCCAATTTCCAGTATCATTCAGATGAGTGGATTATTTATTTATAAGATTATCTGTAGGAAGTGTAAGTTCCACAAAAAAGTACTATGGAACGCGAGTTTTAGTCTTCCGAACAGGGAGCAGGAATAATTCTACTTGACTCAGTTGACCAGTCACACATATATATTCAGTCAGTGATTCTCAACCAGGGTGTCACAGAAACTTGGAGTGCCTTGAGATCCTTTCAAGGATGCCAAAGGGTGCCACACAATAGTATGCAAATAAGATCCACAAGATAAAGCGTAGAAATTTCAAATAGAAATCTACAGTGTTAAAAACATTCTGACCTAATGTGGTCCTTCTGAGTTCTTTGCAAGAGAAGAATTGTTCCATTATTTTTCTGTAGTCAAAAACTGAGTGAAAACTAATACCTGACAATTTTTTTTGAGGGGTGATTGGAGTCTACCAAGGGGTGCCTGAGTTTAAAAAGGTTGAGAATAACTGGTCTACAGTCTTGAAGATACCAACTTGGACCATTATTCATGTACTTGTGCAAATGAGTAGGAGTTTCCATTGTACCCATGCATGGGCTCCTCAAAGCCTGAGTCCAGACTTGTAGGAGTAAGAGATTTTTATTCCTTTTTCCAGAACTATGATACAGCCTTGGCCCACAGTAATGGAGCCAATATACTCTAAGGCAGGGGTTGTCAACTGGGGGTATGCAACCCCCCAGAGGCACTTGGGAAGGACCTAGGGGGCATGTGTGGGTGGGCAGGGATGAAGCACTGCCACCCAACACCCCACATTGCCACCTCCTAGGAGCAGGGCTGGAGGAGGTGCCACCCAGGGCAGTGGAACCCCACTGCGGGCTGCACAAGTGCCACCTGGCCCAGCTGGACATGTGGGGGTGGGGGAAGCTTGCACTCAGTGGCTGCCACTGCCACCCACCACCCAATGCTGCCACCATGTCCAGCCACACACCAGCCCCCCCCCCCACCCCGACTCTGCATCCAGCTGATGGTGGTCCATTTATTTAAAAAGTAGAAAACCCTTGCTCTAAGGGAAAACCAAAAGTAAATTACTACCCACCAGGGAAAATAGGATGTTGTGAGACCAGAAGACAGGGTGGGAGGAACAAGGAGGAGTTGTCAGTTACAATGTTTTCTGTAGTTACTTATGGAGATGCAATTTATGCATCAGTCCATGTTCAGGGTTTTGCCTAAAGTTTAAACCTTGCTTTGAATAAGCAGTGAAACTAACTCTTCAATGTGCTAACCACAAACATAACAACCATGTGAACAATGTTGCATGAATATGGCTTAGCATTGGCAGCCTTGACCACCATACCACAAACCCTATCAAGCACTGTGGGAACATATGTGTTTGTAACAAATGCCAAGTCTATCCAGGAATGACATGTATATGCCTCATAAAACAACAAAATCATTATTTATAGTCAAGAGAGGAGTGAGTGTGTTAGTACAACATATTACAGTAAATAAAGATACTTTATGCCACAGGCTAAAATAAGTTAAAATACCATTTATAAAGAATTCAAAAACATCTAAACACATTACATTATGAAATAAATTATCTGTTATGAATCTCTTGCCTTGTTGTAGAAGTAATTTTTGGTCATTTTTTAAGGTAACCCACTGTCTAATTTGATGCAAATTCTTCTCAACTATTGGAAGATGAAGGTTGGGCCATGTTCTGCCAATGGATTTGTACAAAAGGTCACAGATTTTATATTAGTCCAATGTCACAGTAATATAGGGCAGGAGGTGCAATTGTGGGATCATGCAGTAGATCCCATCGCGTCTTATTACTGGTATGTGGAGAGCCTAGGATCACTATCCTAGGCTCCCCCTCCACTGGTTCCTGTGACTGTGATCCCCACAGCTGATGGGGCTCACAACAGGGGCAGTGCTTCCTCTATTTTCCCCACTGTGAGTCCCACAGCTAGTGTGTGCTATGGGCCTCACAGCAGGGGCATGGGGGAGAATGCTACTGCAGCTTCAGCCTTGTAATTGTAGAGATCACAGTGGTGACACCAGGGAGAACTCTGCCTCTACTGCAAGCCCTGCAGCCAACAATGCTGCCCCTGCTGCTAGGCTCCCAGCTAATGCGGCTCTCAGTGGAAGCAGAGATCTTCCCACTGAGCACCACAACCAATGATGCTGCCCCAATGAAGCTCACAGCAGAGGCAGCACCAGGAATGCTGCTGCCACTCTGAACCTTGTCAGCTGCAGGGCTGGCAGTGGGTGCTGCACCCCTGTGGCTGGCAGCCCCTCAGTTGATGGGGGTCCCAGACTCAGTGGAGCACTTGACCACATGTTCAATTAATGGCATAATTAGAGCAAGCTACAAAGTTATCCCACAAATGTATAGCTTATTGCTTATTTTATCAAACCATTAATTGGTTGAATGTGTAACGGGAGCAAAACTTACAGCACTGTTTCATTTCAACTTCCGTTTCAAAGTCAGGGACACTGTTTTATTTCAAAGTTTCATTTTGTTTTGAAGCGCTGTCCCATTTCGCTTCATTGAAACTGTTTTGCTGTTCCAATGCATTTTGACTTTTTGCCCATAGGCTATAATGGGGAATCATGAAAATGCCTATAACTGTCACTTCTTGCCTTATTCAAAAGAAAACAGGAGGGATAGTAGCCCCTGCTGAGGCCACAAATCCTGTCAGCTTTCAAGGGAATAGGTGCATGGGTTTCTGGGAAACTGCACTTCAAGCTGCTGACAAGCAAAACTCGTGACGTGTGTGTGTGTGTGTGTGTGTGTGTGTGTGTGTGTGTGTGTGTGTGTTAAGGCATGCTCTCACTGGTGCTTGGGCCTCTACACAACATGGTAGTGTGCCCCAATGAGGTCTCCTTCTCCCCTACAGCCTAGGTCCAGTCCACCACTTTAAAAAGCAACAGGTAAGTGAGCAGCACAGTAGCACCAGCAGCATCTCAGGCAGCCAAACTGTCACAGAGCCTTTCTTTCCTTTCCTGGAGGAGCTTCTTCTCCAGCAGCTGCCAGAGAACTCTCCCTGCCAGCCCCAGCCTTGGGACTTAGATGTGCCCAAAGCCCTGCCTCCTTCCAGTCAGCTGACCAGGGACAAGTGCTAGGGCTGTAGGTTGTTGCCATGTTGGTCTAAGGACATGGCAGTGGCAGACAAGGTTCTTTGCCCAATATGATAACTTTTACTAGACCAACTGAATAGTTAGAGAAATATATCTTAGCAAGGTTTCAAGTTGAAAAACACTTCATCAGGCTGAGGAAGCACCTGCAGTTGGTGTGAATGTTTGCTGTTCCTGGATGGAACGAATAGTGAAGCAGCCAGAGGGTGGCATGCAATGCAAGCAAGAAAGCCAGTCAGTGAAAATGGAAATGGAGGCATAAAAGCAGGTAAAAGTGGAGAGGTACCTGGGGAGTTGCATGTCTGGCAGGTTGTAGTATGTCAGAATTCCAATGTCTATATTGAGTCCATGAATTTCTGTACCTACTACCTACAAGGATGATAAAGTGCAGTTCATAGGGTCGTCTATGAAAAATGGTTTGTAAATTCAAACAAGCACTGATCCTTTCTAACCTCATCACCAGAAGCCAACTTCCTACAGCCCAAAACACATTAAATGGATCCAGGCCATGCCGTGACAAGACATGCAAAACTTGTCAACAAGATCTCCACTATGGAGATATCTTCACAAAACATTACATATCTCCATCGGGGAGCCAAATGCTATGATAGAAAATACGAAGAAGACACCAAGCCACAGCTGTGCACCAGAATGATAGTTTTTTGGTGTGCACTCAAAGACATGAACACCCAACTACCTGCCTCCAATCTCTCAGGCGTGATCCTCAAAGGGAATTTACAAACCACCTTTCACAGATGAGCCTATGAACTGCGCCTCATCAACCTCCTAGGTACAGAAACTCATGGACTCAATATAGACATTGAAATTCTGACATACTACAGCCTGCCAGACATCTGACTCCCCAGGTACCTCTCCACTTCTACCTGCACTGCTACATCCCCACTTTCCCTCTCACCCCACCTTGTCCCTCGCTCCCTGACACCTCCATTTCCATTTTCACTGACTGTCTTTCTTGCCTGCCAGACTCCAGCTTCTTTACTATTCCTTCCATCCAGGAACAGCACACACACCAACTGCAGGTTTTTCCTTAGCCTGACAAAGGGTTTTTCAACCTGAAAGCTGGCATCCCAGGCAGCTAAGCTGAGCTCACCTGGAGCTTCACAACTCCACTGCAACCAGCAAGCCTCAGGCCCATCAAAGACATGATGAGCCTCAGCTTTCCCCAGCCAGGACTGTGTGTTCATGTGGTAGCTGGAGGTTATGGTGCCTCCTACCCACCTTTCACCAGAGAGATCCTCAGTTTTGGCATTTCCTGGTGCTGCCATGCCACCAGCAGTCCCACCAGGCCTCCTGACCCTGGCAGAGTGCAGGATCTGGGGCCGCCTCCTTCCCCATAGCCCCAACCCATACCTCCAAGTTTGTCCTGGCATGGGAGCTCAGCAGGGACATTTTCTTCCCCTGCTAGCTGGTGATGTAGTGAGGGCCCCGTCCAGCTCTGAAAGCAGGGAATTAAATGGTTCAGAAACCATAAGGAAATATATGTGGATGGAGTGAGGAGGGTGGCACTCGCTCTGTCTGCAGGTGGAGCTTGGGTAACCCCAGCAGTGGGAGGTTCACCTTGAGGAAAATCAGCTGCTCCACCAAACCAGGATCCAAGCAGGTGTGGTGGGGTGTCACAACATCCCCAGCAATGCTGAATACCCTCTCACTTAAAATACTGATCATTGGATAGGACAGGTGTTCCCAGGCAACTGTGGCCATATCTGGCTGCAGCTTACCCAGTAGGCCAAGGGGTCGCACAGCAGCAGCTCGGTCAACATCCTCGGTGAGATAGGCAGGTACCAAGGCCTGAGCACTACCTGCCTGATGGTTGGGTCTGGTTCCTCTTGTGGCAGAAATGCCACTGTCTGTGTCCCTCTCCAGAAATCTGTCTCTGCCAGCGTGAGAGGCTGGGGTTGAATTCCTCAGGGCAGGGGATCAGCCTCCCTGTCTACATGACAAAAGCCTGGTGCCTCGGAGGCGGATGCTCTGGTCATCTGGGGAGGGGGAGGGAAAAGCCCCACTCACTGGCCCAGGTAGCCAGTGATGCTTTTTTAGATTGGTTGGCGAGTGGCCAACACTGGCAGCTTTGATTGGACCGGGCTGCTGAGGTCAGAGAGGTTATAAAAAGGCCCAGTCCAGGAAGAAGGGTAGCCATTAGCCATGCAGTCATCCAGGTGAATCTGAAACTGGCTCTCTCCTCATAACTGCATGCTTAGAGTGACCTGCCTCCAGAAGAAAACTCCAACCACCTCTGGATCATGCGTGTGAGTAAGCTACTCAAGATTCGACTAGATATTTCGCTTACGGTAACTCAGATGCGTGTTTAAACGGCTACCTCAGCCAACCTAGTTTGCTCTATGGGATTCCTCTAATATTGCTCTACCTTTTACCCTGTTTTCACCCTACCCACTGTAATCAATAAAGTTCTCCTTTGTGACCGGTTTGGGAGACTTATTGAGGGGTGGGTCTAAATTATGACAAGGGGGCCCCTTAAGTCTGTGGACTAAGGGAGACTTTCCTAATAAGACCCTGACTTGGGAAAAGTGCCCCAAGTGTCTGTATTGGGTCTAGTACCCTTTGGACGATCAGGCCTGCATTTTCCAAGGTGCGCAGAGCCAGAATTGAGTCCAGAGCCTTGGATGGTGGCAGCGGGAACCCCAGGCTAGCGGGTGTGCTCTAGGGAAGGGGTCGGCCGAACATGAGGCACCCCAGGGAGGGCACTTGGAGCCTGGAAGGTGGTCGGGCACAGTGAGGTGGGCGGCTCAACGCAGGAGTGCCCCCTACTGGCCTGCCACACCTCTGGACCCCAGCATGGAAGCCATGCACTTGGCCCTCATTGGTGGTGCCTTTGGTGGAAGAGGAGACTGGCTGTTGGATGGTGTGCTGTCATGGGACAATGAATCCCCCTTTTCCATATCCCCCTGCCTCTGCCCTTATGCCTCCTTAACTCTGTTCACCAGCACCTCTGTCCACTGATCTATATGCTCCTGTTCACCTTCGGGTCACACATGGCAGCCTGCATGTGGACCGTACTGGACCAAAAGGGATCAAGCCATTTCCTGATGCCCTCCTTCAGCCACCTCACCAGTGCCTGCACATCTGGTGACAGCAGCTTGCCCCAGCCAAGAACACTGATCCCCTGGAAGTTCTCCATTTGGTTCTGAAGTCCCTCACTACAGGGATCACCTAGCTAAGGACGGCATCACCAGCACTGAGGCTCTCAGTGGCCTCAAGGAAAGGCCTGAGGACCACCAAGATCTCAGGGATGATATTCCACTCTGTTTTAAGGGAGCCACTGATACCAATCTCCCCAAGGAAGGCCACCTCATGGATGGCCTTCTGTTGCTCCACCAGCCTCTTGAGCATCAGGTATGTGGAGTTCCACCAAGTCTTTACATCCTGCATGATTTTATGCTGCAGGACGTTCAGCTCTTCCTGTTTGTCCCGCAGCATCTTGCCCCACTTGACATTCTGGTGGAAGCAGCCTGCCACCTTCCTGTATTTTGAAATGAACTTGCTGGTGGTGCTGGCACCATCACCAGCAGCCCTGTCCCCCTCCAAGTCATCCCTGACTATGAAGTGGAACTTGGGTGCCACAAAGGGGATGCCAACACAGGGGATGGCATTCCCCCCTCACAGACCTCCTTGACTATATTGGCCCCATTGTCGGTGACCACGAACCCATGGGTGAGCTCGCCCTGCCCAGTAAGCCACCCTTGCACCAAGCAGTTCATGGTCCCCATGATGTCAGTTTCCATGTGGGACTCATTCATCACCTCAGCTTGAAGGAGAGCCCCCTAATGGCCTGAATGTTCACACCAGTGCTCTGTGAGGGAGAAGTATGCATGATCTCCACCCTGGCTGCTCCAGATGTCCAAGATGAAGTATAAGGCCACCTGCAGACCTGCCTTGTGTGGCTCCTCCCTCAAATACTCCCTGCATGCCTCGTACAGGGAGGGCACCACCTTCCTGCTGAAGGTGGTGCATGCAAGCACTTGGTTTGATGGGGACACAAGCACCATAAGCTGCCTGAACCCTGGCCACTCCACTAAGGAGAAGGGCTGGCCATCCACAGCAAGCATCTCCCCAATGCTCTGGCTGATCTTGCTCACCTTTGCAATGCACCCCACTTTCTGTCTGCCTTTCTCCCACTGTTCCACAATGGCCTGCCTTTGATTTCAGGGGACAGGAGCTTTGGAGCAAGAGGGGGACTTTTTTGGCATGCTCCCACTGGTGCCAGGCTGAGGAGCAAGGGCAAAGGGGTGGTGCCTGAAAACATGCATCAGCATCCCCGTGGTGCTCATGTGTTTTGTTCCCTTGCCCCAGCTGGTTTTGGCTCAGCATTGCAGGCAGATAGCGTATGTGGGATCATCTGCCAGATCAAAATGATCCCAGACCACACTGCCCACTCACCTCTGAGGTTGGGGTGAATGTGTGAATGCTGCCTCCCCCTCCTCAGCAGGCAGAGGCATAGCAACAGGAGGAGTGGACTCAGCTGAGCTGCCTGCCTCCATAACCTCTACCTCAGCCTCCTCTGAAGTGCCTTCTGGGGAAGGAGAGCTGTCTCTAGGGGAAACTTGAGGGGGGTGGAGCACAAATTCAGATTATTCCTGCTCCTTCGCCAGCATTTTCCTTGCTATGGCACTCACATCCATATCCATATCCAGCTTTTCCTCTGGCACTGGAAGGCCCAGCATGGGAAGTAACCTGGGGGTGGAGGAGACTGTCATGCTGGTTCTGTTTGTTGTCATGGGTGGGGGGGGGCGGTTATGGCTCATGTTCTTGGAGGGAATGCAGACTCAGGCACAGGCAGTGGCACTGGCACTGCTCCCCTCTGCTTGCTGCCTGTAGAACTGGAAGCCTCATGACTGCTAGTTGTCAGAAAGAGGGTGCATCTCAGTTTGGGGGGAGGGACTTACAGCTCTCCCTCTACCCCCTCTTCTGCCCCTCCCTGAAGGCTTGCCAGTTGCCTTTTCAGAAAACTTCATGTGTATTTTCCTTGGTGTGCTGGAAAATCTGTGTGTTCTTCTGTAATGTAATCAGATTTATGTAATATATGCAGATAATTGTATAAGTATGTGTACTTATGTAATGTAATATAATGCATTGTATGTACATATTTATGTAATAAATAAAGTAAAATATATAAATGCATGTAGTATGTGTTCCTGAATAAATTCTATATTATAATATGCAATATATGTTGTGCTTCCCTGCACAGTGAATGGAATGTACATTGTGAGAAAAAGCACACATTTCTTTTCTGGGGGAAAAGAATCAAAGTAGACTAACAAAAACAAGAAGATGATTTTGGGGGAGGAATAACTTGAAAGGAATGAATTAATACAATAATAAAATAAAAGGGTATAGAAAGCAAAAGATATTGATGAATCCCACTTGCTAGGCTAGCAAGTAGGAAATGAATGATAGCCTTTGTTGTCTGATGCTGCTGAGCTGCTGGAAGACACAGCTCAGTAACTGACCCCAAGGCAGAAAGCAGCTCAATTCAAACAATGCTGCTTTTTATGCTGTTTTTCCATCTCTCCCCAAGAGCACTAGGGTTGGAAGGGACCTCATGGAAGGATCACAGTCACTGGCCAGCTACACTACAATACACTAGAATATCACAGCAGTCCTTCCCCGCTTTTCCCCCTCCCTCTCCTTACTTTGTTTCCCTGCAAGCAAGCCCAGCTTCAAAACTCTAAACATTTCAAAACTTTTTAAATGTTTTAACTGCCCTCATTTTGTTTTGAGGCTATTTCAAAGCCTTTCATTTCATTTCGATTTTGCTGTTTTGACCTCGAAATGAGTAAAAACAGTCAAAACAAAACATCCAACAAAATTTCACATAGCCCTATTAAGCACACCCTAAATGTAATGTGTAGAGGTGGTCAGATTTATTCCACCCATTGATTTTAAGTAAAAATGCTCATATTTTGTGCATTAAAAGACAGATTTATTTTGAGATAATTTTCATCTGATTTGCAGATGTGATCTTTGTGGGGTTTGGGGTTGTGGGTTTTTTTGGGGAGGGTTGTTTGTTTTGGGGGGGGTTTGTTTGTTTGTTTTTTTGCAGAGACCAATTACTGCACAGTACCTAAGGCAAAGGGAAGGAGGAGAAGAATATTAATACCACATCATCCTTAACTCCATAATGTAGCTTTCCACCTTTTAATGAAGATAAATGCAAATACAAATGATGCTCTTTTCCAGCATGGTTACAGCAGACATGCTTGAGTTGTGTTTACCTAGTGTCATCTTCACAATAAAACCAAACTTGCCAGCTCTTTCAAGCTTCTTCAGAGGAGGAGTGTTCAGAGAATAAAGGGATAAGTACAGAACACTGGGAACTGGATGTAGGGATGTTCTACTTCAAGACTTGGGAGGAAGGAAGACTAGCTATATCAGTTACACAGTTTCAGAATTGAAGATTATCAGGAAATATTAACTATCCAACTCTAACTTAGATGTCAATCAATGGGAAATCTCCAGGATCCTCTGATAATTAGTTCCAATGCTTAATTGCTAGTATTGTTCAAAACATGCACCTTATTTTTCTGGCTATAATTTCGAGACTTCTGATCTTGGTACATATTTGTCTGCCAAATTAGAGAGTCCTTTATGATAAAATATCCCAGGCACAATTAAGAAGATTTTTATCTATACATTAAAATAGCAGAATCAGACATTAAATACCAGTTCACACATTTTAAAGGGGCAAGATATAGTTAGATGCCATAGCTACAGCCTGAATATTAATAATATTGTATGCAGAGGCAAGCACACTACTAAATGCTTACTAAGAGGGTTAAAATTTTTAGTGCAGTACACTTCCTAGCAGTACTTCCTAGCTAATAAAGCTCCAAATTAATCTCTTCCATTAATCAGAGCTAACACATGCAGTGATGTAAAAGGAGCTGGCCTTTTTAAAAAAAGGTTCCCATGGAAAATGATTCCTTTAATTAACATGTAAATAGCTCACAGATAGCACAAGTCATGTTGCCAAACAAACACCTCCTGTGAAAACATCAGACAGAAGGAAAAAGAAAAAAAAAAGAACAAGTCTAAAACAAGAATACTTTTACCACTCTACAAACATAGTACAGAAGCTAATGGTGAGGAACATCACTATATTATCCATTGCAGAGAAAAAGAGACTATTCAGTCGCAGGGCTCAAGTGCCTATATACTAATGCTAGGAGCATGGGAAACAAGCAGGATGAACTAGCGCTCCTGCTTGCACTAAACACCTATGACTTAGTGGGGCTAACAGAAACCTGGTGGGATTCATCCCACGACTGGGCGATACATATTGAGGGCTATAGATTGTACAGAAAGGACAGGGTGGGGACGAAAGGGGGAGGGGTTGCGCTCTATGTCAGTAAGCAATATACATCAACCCTCATCAAGACGGAATCCAAGGTTGAGGAAGTAGAAGGATTGTGGGTTAGGCTACATGGGGGGAAAGGAGAAAGGGATTTGGTGGTAGGGGTCTGCTACAAACCCCCACATCAAGGGGAAGAAAGAGATTTGGGACTCCTGAGGCAACTCTCAGAGACCATAAAAGCTAAAGAGGCGGAAGTCATGGGGGACCTAAACTACCCGGATATCTGCTGGGAGACGCAGACAGCAAAGTTCCACCGCTCACGCAGGTTTCTAACCTGTGTACAGGACCTCCACCTGACACAGGAGGTACATGGTCCCACTAGGGGGAATGCCATACTGGATCTGGTATTGGCAACGGGAGATGACATGGTAGCAGACCTCCAGATTGGTAGCCATCTGGGGGACAGTGATCACCTAATAATAGAATACATCATAAGACGTCGAGTGGGTAAGGTAACTAGTAGGGTGAAAGTGCTAGACTTTAAGAAAACTGATCTCAATGAACTCAGGCAATTAGTCAAGGACGCACTGCAGAGTAGGAGATTTGAAGAAATGGAAGCCCAAGAAGGGTGGCTGTGCCTTAAGGAAACGATCCTTCGGGCACAAAGCAAGACGATCCCCGAGCGAGGCAAAAAAGGGAAAGGGGCCAGGAGGCTTCCATGGCTGACCAGAGAAATCCAGGGCAGCCTAAGGGCCAAAAGGGGAGCACATAAAAAGTGGAAACAGGGTGAGATCACTAAAGATGAATATACCTCCTCTGCTCGTGCTTGTAGGGAGGCAGTTAGGCGGGCCAAAGCTACCATGGAGCTGAGGATGGCAACCCAAGTAAAGAACAACAAGAAATTGTTTTTTAGATATATAGGGAGTAAAAGGAAGGCCCAGGGAGGAATAGGACCACTGCTAAATGGGCAGAAACAATTGGTGACAGACAGGGGGGACAAGGCTGAACTCCTCAATGAATTCTTTGCCTCAGTGTTCCTAAGTGAGGGGCATGACAAGTCTCTCACTGGGGTTGTAGAGAGGCAGCAGCAAGGCGCCAGACTTCCATACGTAGATCCTGAGGTGGTGCAGAGTCACTTGGAAGAACTGGATGCCTTTAAGTCGGCAGGCCCGGATAAGCTCCATCCGAGGGTGCTGAAGGCACTGGCCGACATCATTGCAGAGCCACTGGCGGGAATATTCGAACGCTCGTGGCGCATGGGCCAAGTCCTGGAGGACTGGAAAAGGGCCAACATGGTCCCCATTTTCAAAAAGGGGAGGAAGGAGGACCCGGGCAACTATAGGCCAGTCAGTCTCACCTCCATCCTTGGTAAAGTCTTTGAAAAAATTATCAAAGCTCACATTTGTGAGAGCCCAGCAGGACAAATTATGCTGAGGGGAAATCAGCACGGGTTCGTGGCAGGCAGATCGTGCCTGACCAATCTAGTTTCTTTTTATGACCAGGTTACGAAACGCCTGGACACAGGAGGAGGGGTGGATGTCATATACTTAGACTTCAGGAAGGCCTTCGATACGGTATCCCACCCCATACTGGTGAACAAGTTAAGAGGCTGTGACTTGGATGACTACACAGTCCGGTGGGTGGCGAATTGCCTGGAGGGTCGCACCCAGAGAGTCGTGGTGGATGGGTCGGTTTTGACCTGGAAGGGTGTGGGCAGTGGGGTCCCTCAGGGTTCGGTCCTTGGACCGATACTCTTTAATGTCTTCATCAGTGACTTGGACAAGGGAGTCAAATGTACTCTGTCCAAGTTTGCAGATGACACAAAGCTATGAGTCCTAGTGGACTCCAAGATGAACATGAGTCGGCAGTGTGACGAAGCCATCAGAAAAGCTAATGGCACTTTATCGTGCATCAGCAGATGCATGATGAATAGATCCAAGGAGGTGATATTTCCCCTCTATCAGGCGCTGGTCAGACCGCAGTTGGAGTACTGTGTGCAATTCTGGGCGCCACACTTCAAGAAGGATGCGGATAACCTGGAGAGGGTCCAGAGAAAGGCCACTCATATGGTTAAGGGCCTGCAGTCCAAGCCCTACGAGGAGAGACTAGAGAAACTGGACCTTTTCAGCCTCCGCAAGAGAAGGTTGAGAGGCGACCTTGTGGCTGCCTTTAAGTTCATCACAGGGGCACAGAAGGGAATTGGTGAGTTTTTATTCACCAAGGCACCCCCAGAGGTTACAAGAAATAATGGCCACAAGCTAGCAGAGAGCAGATTTAGATTGGACATTAGGAAGAACTTCTTCACAGTTTGAGTGGCCAAGGTCTGGAATGGGCTCCCAAGGGAGGTGGTGCTCTCCCCTACCCTGGGGGTCTTCAAGAGGAGGTTAGATGAGCATCTAGCTGGGGTCATCTAGACCCAGCATTCTTTCCTGCTTATGCAGGGGGTCGGACCCGATGATCTATTGAGGTCCCTTCCGATCCTACCATCTATGAATCTATGGGGTTAGGATGTTTCACATATCTACCATCCACAATAAAAGAAATGATGATCACATATGGCATAACAGTGATTATAAGGGTTATGTAGCAATATATTGGCCTTCCCAACTCCATTTTGCACTTCTAGCGAGGTGATGAGCGAATATTTCTCTTGTCAAAAATGACCCTCTCCAGTTTAAGTGGGATGTTGCCAGGACAGAATTCTTGGAGGATGGATTATCATTGTCGGAGGTTAACTATTTGCTTTGTCTTTTGAGGTTTACTTAGCATTAATTTATCTTGGGTTGTTACTGGTTGTTCTCTCCCTCATGCTTTTGTTTACATGAAATTGTCTATTGATCCAGTTTAACTGCTTCTTATGGATTTCCCCAGGAGGCTACGCATCTATAGTTTTTCTTTTATGGTACTGAACATTTACTTAGGATACTTCCTGTGTATAGGCTTTTTTTCCCTCCCCTAAGTGGATTTGATCAAGTAACTATTTATATGAGACAGCATGCATCATTTTCCTTTCCCTATTTCTGAACCTGAATATGGATTCTTACCATTTTCAGTATTTTTCTGGTTTTCCTTCTTCCTAGTTCATAGCTTGATCATCATACTTACTTTTGTCCCTACTCTGGGGAAAGATCAGAACTGAGGCTTCTTTCCTCTCTTTAACCTTGCCCAGGATTACAGCCAAGCACAAGGCATTCCTACTAGGCCTGTGCGAATAGGCAGCTATTCAATCCGGTTTCAGATCCAGCTGCTTCAGATTCCAGTGATCCAATCTAGAGCTCTGGACTGGGTTCCCGTTTCGATCCGGCCAAAGCAGCTCCGAAGCTTCGGAGCTGCCTCAGAGATCCGGCCATAGGGTATAATGGGGAATCAATGAAATAGCTATAACTTTGGGTTTTTTGTCTGATTTGGATTAAACGTGCATGGGTGGTAGGCTCCACTGAGAGCATGAAGCCTGCCAAGTTTCAAGAAGATCAGTATAGGGGTTTGGGGGTAACTGCACCCCACCTTCTTGGAAGCAAAACTCATGTCACATGTATGTATTACACCACAGTGGGGTGAAAACTGAAGAGGTGGTAGCCCCTGGTGAGGCCACAAAGCCTGCCAAGTTTCAAGAAGATAGGTGCAGGGGTTTGGGGGGGTACTGCACCTCAAGCTGCTGACAGGCAAAACTCATGACATAGATGACCTTGTGTGTGTTAAGGTGCAGTGGGCTGAAAACTGCAGGGGTGGTGGCCCCTAGTGAGGCCAAAAAGCCTGCCAAGTTTCAAGGAGATAAGTGCAGGGGTTTCGGGGACACTGCACCTCAAGCTGCAGACAAGCCAAACTCGTGACATGGGTGACACTGTGTGTGTTAAGGCGCAGCAGGGTGACAGCTGCAGGGATGGCACAAAGCCTGCCAGCTGTCAAGGAGATAGGTGCAGGGGGGTTCAAGGGAATTCAACAATTGTGACAACATATCATAATATGTAGCAAGATGTCTGGTTAAGGTAGGCAAAGAAAGGGAGCCTTACCTGGGTATCTCCTTTTTTTTTTTCAGTGGTTGTATCAGTATGATTTGAACTTGAATAAAAGAAACTGGGCAAATAAAGGATATAATCTGAGTTTAAATACACACATTCATCCAGCCTGACGAAGGTTTTTTGAACCCAAAAGCTTGCTTAATAACTATTCTCCAACCATTTGGGTTGGTCTAATAAAAGATATCAAATTCACCCAAGGAACCTTGTCTGCACATTCATCCACACATTTTATCCATTTTGCAGGCAAAATGGGCATTTTCTTTTAATAATACCACAGTACAATAATGAAATGGTTGAAATGGTAGCATTTCAAAAACATAATTAGGTCTTCCAAAAGATCTCCCCTGGAGCCCTATAAAGACACTGCAGGCATTCTGATTTATTTTTTATTTTGCAAACAGTTTTAGCCTTTCTCTGTTTTTTGCCCATTTATTAAGTTCTACTGTTTAAGGATGATTTGTATGTAATAATAATAATTTCTTGCTCACTGTCACTTGCTAAGCAAATTTAATCACAGATATTCATTTTTACCAGTTAACTTTCTGAACATGCCCATTTGTTAGATAGTCTAACAATTAAATCATATCACTGCCAGTAACTGTTTTAAATATTTTTCTGTCAGGTTTCCTTATTGGTTATTCTCATTCTTGGAGATTCTAAGATCTGCTTGAGCATACATACAGCTACAACTTTTATCCATGAAACATGGAAGGTATTGTAATTAGCCATTTTTAAATGAAAACCTCATAATTTTACAACAACCTGAAACATGGAAGTTAACACCCCTGCTCCAGCCCTTTGTTTTGAGCCAAATGTGTATACTTTCAGAGCAGCTTCACCACAACAGAACTTCCTTACCATCACCAGTCCTGCTGTGAAATATGAAACATCTTAATAAAAAAAGAAGCAAAATTCAACATCCTGCTTGCCATCAGACACCTTTGAGGTAAATAGACTGCTCCAACTTTTATCCCAGCCTAATTTCCATAAAATGAACTTTTCCACCCAGGATAACTTATACCATTCTGCAGCTCGGCTGTGCAATATGAAGTTTCATTTCTACCAGGGAGAAATTTTAGAATCTTTACATTTTCCTTTGCCTGAGGAAGGGTACATGAGCCCGAAAGCTTGCAAATAAAGAATTGTTTTTGCAGCTACCTAGTTGTTCTAATAAAAAATATCATTTCTACCACTCTGACTGCTGTTGCTTGAGATTATATATACTTATACTATGTTCTTTGTGTTGGCATTGCTCACTGTAAATGAATTCCAACAGGTTCATAAACATGTGTGTGCTTTACAAACAACTTTGCTAATGGCAAGTCTTATACTACATTGTGTACCTGTGATGATGAGAACTTCATTGACTTAGTTAGGTTAAAGCCAAAGCCTACTTACACATTATTTCATTAGTGATATTGTTTGCAGTGCAACTCTGGCTGTTTGTTTCTACTACTTATTCCTCCTATTCCTTAAAGAGGCTGTCATGGCTATTATATAAACCCATATTTTTACAAGTGTTAGAAACTGCCATAAAACTGATTATTCATTCTGTTAAACATATTTAATTAACCCTACTCTAGGTATAATGAAGATGGAAGTGGCTATGCAGCTTGAGGGAGCTAGGATCAAAGATGTCCTGTTGAAACACCTCACAGAGAAATTTGTTCAAGGTTTCAGCTGAAGTTGCTGTTATGGTATTGCTTGTGAATTAACAAAGATAAGAGAATAGTTTGGACATTGTGTGTTGATATTATGCTACATCTCTGCTGAAAATCTGTCCTACTTACTGGGTGCATCTATACGAGATGTTTTACTGTGCAGTGGACAGTAAAGCACCACTGATTACATGTGTAAGCAGTTACTGTGCAGTAAATTAAACTACTGAACAGTTAGTTCACTACTTTCAAATGCAAGTAGTAAATGAGCCCCGCAGCAGGTACTGTGCAGTAGCGCATGTGTAGAATCTAACTAGGAGCAAATTTGCTCCCAGTCAGCCTCATTACCAGGAGGCCAGCCCCAGACTTGTCCCACAGCCACAGGGCAGGGAGTTTCTCTCTAGCCCTGTGGATGGGACAGCTCTTTGCCTGTCCCAGTCTGGGCTTAAAACCCCTGGCCTGACCCTGGGGCCTGTGTCACCTGCTGCCTATTCATAGCCATTGCATTGCAGTGCAGTGGCCCCATGCCAGCCACAGCAGGCCCACAGAACCCAGCAGAGGCCCCTGGGGCCTGCCTCACCACCTGGCTGCCTCCCATGTCCCTGTGCTGCAGGCACATGCACAGGCCCAGTAGCACCCAGAGTATCTGACAGAACTCCTAAGGGCCATCGAGGGACCCACAATGGCATCCTCACCGATGTCACAGACAGCCTCCTGGGACCCCAACTGGGCACAGACAGAGACAGCTGACACACTGTGGGGCAATGCTGAGGTACACAGCCAGTTTGCCTTAGGCGGGGTCTCCAACACCCACATATATGGGGCCCTGGTGGTCCACATGCAGGAATGTGGGCACCAGTGGTCAGCATGGCAGGGCCACATAAAGGTCAATGCCCTGTGGGTGCAGTGCCTTGTGTCACCAACCACAAGCACTTGTCTAAGCCTGCCTACAGAACCTTAGGCAGCTGCATGCCCTTTATGCAGCAATTGAACCTCATCCTTTCTCCCAAGGACTCTGGATGCAGGCATGCAGTGCTCCCCAGCATGGGTGTCCTACCAGGGCCTCCGCCATATCCTGGCAACAATGAGAAGTATGTGGGGGATGGTCCCTTAGGACATCAGGCGCAGGTCTGATGATATCATTAACTCGGGAACCAGCAGCGGGAAGGAGAGGAGTCAGCACACATGTGTCCCGCACGCACGTGTGCCCCTTTTACCAACTGAATGACCGGAGGCGGCGGCGGCAGCAGAGGAATCGGCAGCGGGGGCAGCAGCAGCTGATCCCCTGAAGGTAAGTGGGGCGGAGGGACCTGGCGCAGCTGAGCCAGATCCGGAGGGGAAGCCCCCCGGGTCCCATATAGCTGAGCTGGTAGGGAGCCACGCTCCCGAGCTGCGCAGCACGAACAGAGCGCGCAAACAGGGAGGGCTAGGGAAGGGACTGTCCCCCCAGGCCAGGGAGCACCCCCGGGGCTAACCCTTGGGGGAGCAGGCTCCCGCAGCAGCGGATCCCCCCAGTGGGGGAGCGTAGGGGCAGAACTGCCGGCAGGCACTTCCGGGTAGACCGGGGCGCCTGATTGGCCGTTGGAGCGGGGCGGGTAATTCAAACCACAGGCTTTAAAGCCGCGGGGTGACGTAGTTCCCAGCACTCGGGAACCAGCAGCGGGAAGGAGAGGAGTCAGCACACATGTGTCCCGCACGCACGTGTGCCCCTTTTACCAACTGACTGACCGGAGGCGGCGGCAACAGCAGCAGCAGAGGAATCGGCAGCGGGGGTGGCAGCAGCTGATCCCCCAAAGATAAGAGGGGTGGAGGGACCCAGCGCAGCTGAGCCGGATCCGGAGGGGAAGCCCCCCAGGTCCCATATAGCTGAGCGGGTAGGGAGCCGCGCTCCCGAGCCGCGCAGCGCGAACAGAGCGCGCAAACAGGCGCGCTCTGTAAGAGCACGTCGGCATTTGCGCAGGCGTTCGCGCCGGCGTTCACGCCAGCGGGCAGGCCGGGAGGGCCAGGAGTGGGACTCCTGTAGGGGTAGGGCGTAGACACCGCACAGGTCTACAAACAGCGGCTTATAGAATGGTGTCTACGAGGAGTGCTGCTAGGGCCTCTGCCCAGGGGGACAAGGCTACCTGGGGCAGGTCTGAGGCCTCCACCCAGACCGAGCCCATGAGGGAGCTGATGTCCCCCTACCTCCTGACCTGTGGGGCATCCCCAGCAGGGCCGGGGGGGCAGAGATTGGGGGCCCACACACCTGTCCGGCAGGTGCCCGTCTTAGGGCTCTGGAGGCGCAGGTGAGGGAGCTCCGGGAGGAGGTTAGCAGGCTGAGGGGGATCAGGGAGGCGGAGGATGAAATTGACAGTTATTTCCTTTCCCTGCAGGCCCAGGCACCTAAGGAAGAAGCAGCCCGGGGAGTGCCCTCTGCAGCAGAGTGGCAGACGGTCACAGCCAGGACCGGAGCAGCTCGCAGCAAACCGGTACCAGCTTCTCCAGTCCGACTGGTGAACAGGTACGAGGCCCTGGCGACCCTGCAGGAGATGGAAGGGGAGGAGGAAACCCTTGGGCAAGAAGAAACACCATGTTCTTCACACTCTGAACAGATCAAGAGATCCACGAGGACCCAGAGGAGGAGGCGACGAGTGCTCGTCATAGGCGACTCCATCCTGAGAAGTATGGAAGGACCCATCTGTCGCCAGGACCCCTGGGCACGAGAGGTATGCTGCCTCCCTGGAGCAAAGATTCGGGATGTGACGGAGGTAATCCAGGCCAGGATCAAGCCCACCGATTACTACCCCATGGTCCTAGTCCATGTGGGTACTAATGATGCGGCCAGGAGAACACCTGATCACCTGATGGCGGACTACAGTGCTCTGGGTGGCGTGCTGAAGGAGTTTGGTGCCCAGGTGGTTTTCTCTTCCATCCTACCAGTGACCAGATGAGGAAGATGGCAGGAGAACTGCATCCGAGAAACCAACTGGCGGCTTCGGCAGTGGTGTCTCAAGGCAGGCTTCGGCTTCCTGGACAATGACCCGCACATCACGATGAGGGACATGCTCAGCTGGGATGGGCTTCACCTGTCCCCCAAAGGTAAGCGTGTGTTTTCTACTAGGTTGGCGGATCTCCTCCGGTGGGCTTTAAACTAGGCTTGTCGGGGGGAGGGGAGTACGAGGGCAGGGGAAGCTGTGGACCACCAAACCATGTGGCACCCACAAGGACAGCCCAGCCTGAAGAAGGAGAACATTGGAAACCTGAAAGCCATGGGGAGACCAGCACTACAGAACAGGTAAGAAACAAGAAGGTAAGAAACAATGGGCCCCTTGGGACTCAGAGCGGGGAGGCAGCAAAGGCACCAGTCGCAGGGCTCAAGTGCCTATATACTAATGCTAGGAGCATGGGGAACAAGCAGGATGAACTAGCGCTCCTGCTTGCACTAAACACCTATGACTTAGTGGGGCTAAAAGAGACCTGGTGGGATTCATCCCATGACTGGGCAGTACATATTGAGGGCTATAGATTGTACAGAAAGAACAGGTCGGGGAAGAAAGGGGGGGGGTTGCACTTTATGTCAGTGAGCAGTATACATCAACCCTAATCAAGACGGAATCCAAGGATGAGGAAGTAGAAGGATTGTGGGTTAGGCTACATGGGGGGCAAGGAGAAAGGGATTTGGTGGTAGGGGTCTGCTACAGACCCCCACGCCAAGGGGAAGAAATAGATGCGGGGCTCCTGAGGCAACTCTCAGAGACCATAAAAGCTAAAGAGGCGGAAGTCATGGGGGACCTAAACTACCCGGACATCTGCTGGGAGACGCAGACAGCAAAGTCCCATCGTTCATGCAGGTTTCTAACCTGTGTACAGGACCTCCACCTGACACAGGAGGTGCATGGTCCCACCAGGGGGAATGTCATACTGGATCTGGTATTGGCAACAGGGGATGACATGATAGGGGACCTCCAGATCGGTAGCCATTTGGGAGACAGTGATCACCTAATAATAGAATTCAACATAAGACGTCGAGTGGGTAAGGTAACTAGTAGGGTGAAAGTGCTAGACTTTAGGAAAGCTGATCTCAATGCACTCAGGCGATTAGTCAAGGACGCACTGCAGAGTAGGAGTTTTGAAGGGATGGGAGCCCAAGAAGGGTGGCTGTGCCTTAAGGAAACGATCCTTCGGGCACAAAGCAAGATGATCCCTGAGCGAGGCAGAGAAGGGAAAGGGACCAGGAGGCTTCCATGGCTGACCAGAGAAATCCAGGGCAGCCTAAGGGCCAAAAGGGGAGCACATAAAAAGTGGAAACAGGGTGAGATCACTAAAGACGAATATACCTCCTCTGCTCGTGCTTGTAGGGAGGCAGTTAGGCGGGCCAAAGCTACCATGGAGCTGAGGATGGCAACCCAAGTAAAGGACAACAAGAAATTGTTTTTTAGATATATAGGGAGTAAAAGGAAGTCCCAGGGAGGAATAGGACCCCTGCTAAATGGGCAGAAACAATTGGTGACAGAACTCCTCAACGAGTTCTTTGCCTCAGTGTTCCTAAGTGAGGGGCATGACAAGTCTCTCACTGGGGTTGTAGAGAGGCAGCAGCAAGGTGCCAGACTTCCATACGTAGATCCTGAGGTGGTGCAGAGTCACTTGGAAGAACTGGATGCCTTTAAGTCGGCAGGCCCGGATAAGCTCCATCCGAGGGTGCTGAAGGCACTGGCCGACATCATTGCAGAGCCACTGGCAGGAATATTCGAACGCTCGTGGCGCACAGGAAAAGTCCCGGAGGACTGGAAAACGGCTAACGTGGTCCCCATTTTCAAAAAGGGGAGGAAGGAGGACCCGGGCAACTATAGGCCAGTCAGTCTCACCTCCATCCTTGGTAAAGTCTTTGAAAAAATTATCAAGGCTCACATTTGTGAGAGCCCAGCAGGGCAAATTATGCTGAGGGGAAACCAGCATGGGTTTGTGGCGGGCAGATCGTGCCTGACCAATCTAGTCTCTTTCTATGACCAGGTTACGAAACGCCTGGACACAGGAGGAGGGGTGGATGTCGTATACTTAGACTTCAGGAAGGCCTTCGATACGGTATCCCACCCCATACTGGTGAACAAGTTAAGAGGCTGTGACTTGGTTGACTACACAGTCTGGTGGGTGGCGAATTGGCTAGAGGGCCACACCCAGAGAGTCTTGGTGGATGGGTCGGTCTCGGCCTGGAAGGGTGTGGGCAGTGGGATCCCGCAGGGCTCGGTCCTTGGACCGATACTCTTTAATGTCTTCATCAGTGACTTGGACGAGGGAGTCACATGTACTCTGTCCAAGTTTGCAGATGACACAAAGCTATGGGGAGAAGTGGACATGCCAGAGGGCAGGGAACAGCTGCAGGCAGACCTGGACAGGTTGGACAAGTGGGCGGAAAACAACAGAATGCAGTTCAACAAGGAGAAATGCAAAGTGCTGCACCTAGGGAGGATAAATGTCCAGCACACCTACAGCCTAGGGAATGACCTGCTGGGTGGCACGGAAGTGGAAAGGGATCTTGGAGTCCTAGTGGACTCCAAGATGAACATGAGCCGGCAGTGTGACGAAGCCATCAGAAAAGCCAATGGCACTTTATCGTGCATCAGCAGATGCATGACGAATAGGTCCAGGGAGGTGATACTTCCCCTCTATCGGGCGCTGGTCAGACCGCAGTTGGAGTACTGTGTGCAATTCTTGGCGCCACACTTCAAGAAGGATGCGGATAACCTGGAGAGGGTCCAGAGAAGGGCAACTCGTATGGTCAAGGGCCTGCAGACCAAGCCCTACGAGGAGAGACTAGAGAAACTGGACCTTTTCAGCCTCCGCAAGAGAAGGTTGAGAGGCAACCTTGTGGCTGCCTTTAAGTTCATCACGGGGGCACAGAAGGGAATTGGTGAGGATTTATTCACCAAGGCGCCCCCAGGGGTTACAAGAAACAATGGCCACAAGCTAGCAGAGAGCAGATTTAGATTGGACATTAGGAAGAACTTCTTCACAGTTCGAGTGGCCAAGGTCTGGAATGGGCTCCCAAGGGAGGTGGTGCTCTCCCCTACCCTGGGGGTCTTCAAGAGGAGGTTAGATGAGGTCTCAGTGCACTCCTCACCCCCAGCCTCATCAAGCAGCTCCGGGAGCCTGAGTCAGTGAGTGCCCACCAGCTCTGGGTGCACAGCCCCAGTGAAAAGAATAGGCTAGGGATGGCACTAGCCATAAGGAGCTCCAGCTTCTCCCTGGAGGGCCTCATTGCCCAAGCAGCCAGGTACTGTGCCTCTGTGCCCCAGGACACCACCAGCAGCTGCATATTGTCGCCAGCTGCAGGGAGAGACTCGAGCCCCCAGACATGCCTGCCACACCCACTCAGTAAGCCCCACCCAAAGAGGAGGCCAGGGAAAAGGCAGTGCTGCAGCCATCCATGCCCATGCCACCTCTCTTTCCTGCCCCCAGGCTGCACACCTGGAGCGAGAGGCAGTGCAGGTGGGGGCAGAGCCCTTGCATATCCTCCCTGCCCCTGTGCCCCCTCCCTGCCCTACCTGGCCAAGCTCCCTCCTACCCCTCAAAAATCCCACCCACCACATGAAGGGAGAAGAAGGCAGTGCTGAACTGAGTCTGGGCAGCTCACAGCCCTCTGATATAGTGCATGTTATTTCTAAAATGTTGCAAACTCACAAAAAGCCTCTCTCTCCAGGCTCTGCAGGTCCAACAGCTGCATGCAGGGGAGAGGCACCAGCCACCACCAGGGATGTGCCTTCAGGGATGCTGCTACCATCAGCTGATGGCCTGCACATGCACCACCTCTGCCAGTGGCACACTCAAGACTTCACCCTCCTGCTGGAATGACTGGTTACTGCTGGCTCCAGATTTAGGACCTAGATGCCTTGTTCTGGGGTGGATGCACCTTGTTCTATGGGGGACCCACCCACAAACTGACCTTGACCTTTCCATTCAATAATAGGCAAATTTATTGATACACAGTGATAACAGAAAAGAAGCAATACAAACAATCAAGCAATTCTATCTATCTACCAAATCCTAGGGCTGTCATCAGAGTCAAAGTACATCTAGCCAGGACACACACTTCACTCTGAGGCTCTCTCTTAAGTGTCAGATGTCAGCATGTCAGCAGCCTGGAGGTGGGATGCTGAGCTCCCCCACTTCCACCCCCACAGTGGGGTAGATGAAACAGGCTGGTGGTGTGGCCTCTGTTCATGGTGGCCTCAGGGAACCTCCCAGGGGATAGGGACAGGGACCCTTCTTGGGGAGGAGGAAGACCCAGGCAGGACAGGGAGGTGTGGACCCTTTGGTACTCTCAAGTCTCTGCTTTTGTATTCTCCTTCCCTCCTGATGACTCCGATTACTCTTAATCCATGGCTTTCACTGGTTGGTCTCTCTGTGTTCATCACATGTCCACATAGCTCATCATATGAACACATATTAATTTGGTCTCTCCAGGTCTTCTCCTAATTTGGTTTGTTACCCCTATCCCCTCCCTTCCCCCACCCACCCCCCACTCTAGGGCCTTGTTAGCTGGTGCCACCTTATCTCATGTTTTGGAACAGTATGGTATATGCCCCCTGTTTCCCAGACTATGTGTACTTGTTGTGTTAGACAGCCTGTCTGCTTTGAAGGCTGTTTGAAATTGTGTGTGTGAGACCAAAGCTTTTTAGAAATCAGCAGGTTTTAGAAACCTGCTGCCCATCCTGGACCATTCTAAGGCATATACATATACCTATAAGCCAGTTCCCCCCAAAAAACCTTTAAATACCATTTCTAAGCCAATAATTACCATGGAAAAGGAGCAGCTGGCAGACTCACAGACCTGGCATGCCTAGGACATCACATGTGAGTGGGAGAGGGACTGGAAAGATCACCCTTGAGGAGAGGCACACTGCCCTCCTCAAATGGATGCTGGAGGTGCAAGAGAAGTAGGCTGCCATTGTGGCCTAGGCACAGTGGAGGCAACAGAGGAAGACCACTGGATGCCGGACACCATCCTGGCCCTGATGGTTACCTTCATGCTGTCTGCTGCTCAGCCCCTGGCCATAGCCCCACCTGGCCACTGGCAACTGCCCACTGCCCAACAACAAGCCCCACAGCGGGCTTGGGCTGAAGTGCAGTGCCTCTGGCAGCAGCCAGGGCCCCCCACCCCTCAACCCACACTGAGTCCCCCCACCACCTGGGCCCCCCCACCTAAACCCTCCCCACCACTCATCCAGGTGCCATATGGCCACTGAGCAGGAGCTGCCCACAGAAGGGCCAGCACTACAAGCAGATCCTGCTGGCCCTGGCCCCATGAAGGAGGAGGGGGAACTGGCAGTACAACCAGAGCAGCAGCCACACTCCCTCTGGGCAAGTCCTGCACCCAGTGGCTTCATCACAGCACCTGCACCCACAGTGGTGCAGCCTGAGGCCAGGGTGCTGGGCACCTGTCCCCAGGATCCACCCCATAGATGCTTCCACCCTACTTTACCCAAACCTGGGAGTGGACATAGTAAAATGGAAATTGCACTTCTCTGTTAAAGTGTGCTTAGTGTGGGTTGAAGTAGCCAATGTATGGCCGCATAAGCCAGAGTAGAAAGTAGTAGTTGGTGTCTCCAATGAGGTGGGCTGGGACAGTCACATCGCCCAGCGGCAGGTCCAGAACTCTTGGTACAAAGTGCCTGCTCTCCACCATGCCTGGCAGGGTGGAGTTCCAGAGGACCTGGGCATCGTGGGCACTGCCAGCCCAGCCAGCACTGATGTTTGTGAAGACACCCCAGTGGTCCACCACAGCCTGAAGGATGACCATAGTTTCATAGTTGGTAGGGTCAGAAGGGACCTAAGCAGATCATCAAGTCCGACCCCTGCCATGGCAGGACAGAGTAATGGGGTCAAACGACCCCAGCAAGGTGTTTGTCTAACCTCCTCTTAAAGACCCCCAGGGTAGGAGCCAGCACCACTTCCCTTGGAAGCTGGTTCCAGATCCTAGCCACCCTGACAGTGAAGTAGTACCTCATGATGTCTAGTCTGAATCTACCCTCTGCCAGCTTGTGACCATTATTTCTAGTCACTCCTGGTAGTGCTCAGGGGAACAGGGACTTCCCCAATGCCTGCTGGCCCCTCTGACTAGTTTGTAAATGGCCACTAGATCCCCCCTCAGCCTTCTCTTGTGGAGGCTGAACAGCTTCAGGTCCCTCAGCCTTTCCTCCTAGGGCCTGCCCTGCTGACTCCTGATCATGCGAGTGGCCCTCCTCTGGACCCACTCCAACTTGTCCACATCCCTCCTGAAGTGCAGCGCCCAGAACTGGACACAGTACTCCAACTGCAGCCTGACCACTGCCGAATAGAGGGGGAGGATCACCTCCTTGGACCTGCTTGAGATGCATCTGTGGATGCATGACAAGGTATGGTTGGCCTTCCTGACCGCATCCCCACACTGTTGGCCCATGTTCATTTTGGCATCAGTAATGACTCCAAGATCCTTTTCTGCCTCTGCACTGACAACCAAATGGAATCCCCGTAGCTGTAGTATGAGTGGTCCCCCCAGAGCAGAGAGGTGATGGGGAAGTGGGTTCCATCCAGGGCCCTGATGCACTGCAGAAAGTCCACCACTCAGAAACCCACCACTACCTCTGGGGGGGTCATTGACCCAGAACATTGTGTGGCCCAGCACATTCTGGAGGGCACCAGAGACCTCCAGGATGGCCTCCCAGGTGTTTGTCTTCCCACCGTGAAGAGGTGGTTGATGTATCACAGGCTGGCAGGTGTGGCAAGCTTAAGGAGGGTGATGGCCACCTGGGTCTCCATTGGGAGGGGCAGCTGCATAGTGTTGGGTGCAGCTGAGATGGAATGTGGCCTGGATCATCCAGAAGGAGTCCACCCACTGCTCATCATACCAGATGCTCTGGACAACATGAGGCCACCAGTCCTGGCTCATACGGTAGGCCCATAGAGGTGGGACCAGAGCTCCTGGAGTTTTTAGACAGCACCCATGGTAGCATCCATGTGGGCATGTGTAGACACCCCCACTGACTGGCAATGTATATGCTAATAGTAAAATGCTTTTCCTAGCAATCAATTAAAATGTTTATGGAGGTGGGGAAAAGACGTATCAGGGAGCAGAGGGAATAAGTAAGACAAAGTTGAGCAGAATAATGAAAAATATGTGCTTGTTTATTTTACAGTTGAATTGCATCTTAAAAAGATACTGCCCTATGTTGAGAGTTCCCTATCCCAGCAGGCTCTTCAGAAAACATCACACTTCAGACAGTTTACAAGCATCCAGGAAATACATTGACCCGCAACTTCATACCTGGACAGCTTTGCACTTTCCAGAAGAAGCAATCCTGTCTTTCCCTGGGTCTTGCAATGACTCTCCATTCATTACTAAGAATTTTAGACATGCAATTATAACTCACAATTGAAACTATATAAATTCATTAGAAATGTGTCAGAGCTGCTACATCTAGGTCACGTCTAAAGTTCTGAGGTGACTGGATCTCAAGTTTCTTATCCATATCCTGTTATTTTTGTACCCATGTAGAACTCCATTGACTTCATTTGAGTTCCACATTACAGAACCTTTTAGAAAGGTTCACTATGCCTGCATTCAATTACAAGATCCCAGATTTGGTCTGGGTAAAATATTTATCAGACATATTTACTAGTATATTTTACTTATTATTTAACCTATTAATAAAAACAATATTAAAAGGTCATCTTTGTTTTATACCTACAGAGAAATTGGTAGCAATTATTTCAGGTCTAACATCTTTAATTTTAAACTTATGTGTGAGGAAAGGAGAAAAGTGAATTTACAAAGGTATTTTAATAACATAAAAATGGTTTCATTATACATATCATATTCCAGCATGAGATCACACATAATAGCAGCATGAGAGAACCTATAATAGCAACATGAGGGCACTGCTCAGGGGTTTAGTGTATAGAAGGAACAACTATAACAAAAAAATCTAGGAAAAAAGGGCCACAATTAGAGGCACCTTTTGAAATGGAAGGATAAAGACTCAGAAAGTGGTATAGTTAAGTACTTTTGAATGTGTTTTAAACTTTTATATCGTTGCTCAAGTCTCAGTTTTAATGAGAAACACCACAGATGAAAAGGGGACAGAAATAATTTTAAATGAACAATCAGGGGAGTACTTGAAAATCAGGAACACTTGAGGGGCTTTAAAGAAAAGCATTTAACTGAACTCATTGCTAAAAAGGTTCAAGCAGGCTTTCACATGTAATTTAACTATTGAACTGGCTGTAATTTTTTGTCTATAACTTACATAAAAACCTGTATGAAGAAAATGTTATTGATCTAAAACTACAGCTTAGCAAAAATATAATATGACCTAGAAATACAATATCATCAATGTGCTATATCTGCTTGGCAGATAGGGCTTTGTAATCTGAGTAATGGTGCTTGGCCAGTGGTCACTATTTTTTCCAAGGCAGATAACTTCTTGCAGTAGGGAAAATTGACCTAGATATTCAGATACTGATAAACTGCTTTTTTGGGTGCCCTATTATTTTTTTCAGGTATTAATTCATACAGCACAAGTACAATGGAGTGTGGCAGTCTTGTGACTGAAGTTACTGGACTAACTGCCTCCTTTGTTCTTGTTTCAATAGGAGAGACAAGACACCTATTTTGGACCTCTGGAGTAGCCATTCAAGGTGTGGATTGCCAAAAATACTGATACTGATATTCTTCTTTGTCAGTTGCCATCATGGAAAAGACCAATACAAGAAAGTAACTGAGCTGGAGATGCTGGAATCCTTAACTTGCTCAAAATCAAAATGTCTCATATATTGTACAATGTATAGTATTTAGCATCAAAATTCATTTAGTGGTTATTAAAGTAACAGTCTTACTTACTATTTGTGAGATATGGCATTATTTCACTGTAATTTGAGATACCTGTACTATATATTTTGTCAGTTTGACATCAATTTGTTCTCACTGGAACTGCTGCAATGCCTCCTGAAAGTTGTAGTCTAGAACCTTTCCAAGTTCTTTTCTGTGGGCTGGCTCTCTACCTGGACTACAAGTCCATTATGAACTGTGGCAATCCAACTATACAGGAGATCATAGTGTGCCATGAAAGTTGTAGCTGATTCAGAAAGCCCCTCCCATATGACAGAAGTGTCATCCAAGCCTCAATTCTTTGAGCCACCAGGGCAACTCAGGATTAATTCAACAGTAAGTCAACCAAAAAGGAAATATTTCAATTCAAGACAGGAAACCTAAAGATATTTGTTTTGCTCAGATATGTCTAAATAATTCATTCTGACCTCTGGATAAATATATTCCAGAAATTTTCCATCCATTAATATTTTTTTTACATTTTGACCCCTTGTTTCATTTTGAGCTGAAGAACAACTTTGAAATTTCTTGTGGGACAAAAATTCCAAATTTTTGATTGTCTCTCCTCTCTTCCTCTTTATCTTGTAGATCAAAGCTACTCTGCTTTACCATTATAATTGACTTGTAGATGTAAAGACACAGTATCTGAATCATTTGAAAAAATGGGAGTGATGTGTAAACCATAGTGGGCACATCTACATGAGACATTTACTGCACAGTAGACCAATTAGCTGCATAGTAAACATTGCACATCTACATGTGTGCCTTATTAGGCTGGAGTAAACTAACACCACAGCAAGACAGCTGCATTTTTTACTCCCAGCAGCGCATGTGTAGATGGTTGGGGCACAAGGAGGGTGCTTAGCATGGGAGCTGCCTGCTGGCACTCTCTGACCCTAACCAGCCTCTCTGTAGCATGTTGAGTCAGGGGGAGCAGTCCCAGGCTGGCAGGATAACACCCCAGACCTCCTCCTGCCAGCTGGGGCTGCTCCAAACCAGTTCAACAGGCTGATAACCAACACTCAAAACAAAACTGAACTCTGAATGAATACTTTACATCAGTATTCCACCAATCCAAGGGTGTTAGCCTGCTTGACAGGATACAGGATGATCATGGTGAGGGTGACCATCCCCTCAAAGTTGGCATAGATCTTGTGGGGGAGCACCTACAAAGGCTAAATATCTATAAGTCAGCAGGACCAGATGAACTACACCCAAGGGTGCTGAAAGAACTGGCTGATATCATCACATGACCTATGAGAAAGTTATTTGAAGACTTGTGGCACTCAGGAGAGGTCCCAGAAGATTGGAAGAAGGCCAGCATAGTACCTATCTTTAAGAAAGAGAGAAAGGTCAATCAGTTTGACCTCAATCCCTGGTAAAATCCTGGAGAAAATTATCAAAGAATCCATTACAGACAGGCTAACAGAAGGCAGTATATTCTGGAGGATAACCAACATGGCTTCATTATGGACAGGCCATGCCAGACCAACCTCATTTCTTTCTATGATCAGGTTACTTGCCACCTGGATGGGAGAAATGAGGTTGATGTTATATATCTGGACTTCAAAAAGGGCTTTGACCTGGTCTCCCACAAAGTCCTCATGAAAAAATTGGGAAAATGCAGCCTTGACTACTTTACGTTCTGGTGGCTAGGTAACTGGCTCCGTGGTAGGACCCAGAGAGTATTGATTGACGGAACTGAGTCATCATGGCAGAGGGTGACCAGTGACATCCTTCAGGGTTCAGTACTCAGTCCAGTGCTTTTCAATGTGTTCATCAGCAATTTGGATTTGGGTATTAAAAGCAAACTAGCAAAGTTCACTGACAACACCAAACTATGGGGGATTGTGGTCACACTTAAAGACAGGCTGGCAATGCAGGCCAACCTGGAGAGGCTCGTGAGGTGGGCAGACCTCAACCAGATGTCATTTAATATGGAGAAATGTAAAGTGCTCTATCTGAGGAGAAGTAATCCACAACACACTTACAGGCTCAGCAGTGCTATACTTGCTAGCACCACATCTGAACAAGACCTGGGTGTTGTGACAGACAACAAAATGAGCATGAGCACCCAATGCAATGCTGTAGCTGACAGAGATAATCAAACACTGGCATGCATCTACCAAGACATCTCAAGCAAGGCTAAGGATGTCATTCTGCACCATGACTGAAAGGGAGCTGCACCACAGCTGAAAGGCACCCAGGGTAATGATTGACCACTGCATGAACATGAGCCATCAGCATGATGAGATGGCCAGCAGGGCAAACAACACACTGGCATGCATCAACTGATTCATCTCTTGTAAAACTAAGGAAGTGATACTCCTGCTGTACTCAGCACTGGTGAGACCACAGTTGGAGTACTGAATCCAATTCTGGACACCGCACTTTAATAAGGATGTGGAAAAACTTGAAAGGGTCCAGAGAAGAGCCACTCGTATGATCAGGGACTTGCAAAGCAAGTCATAGGAGGAAAGGCTGAGGGACCTGGACCTCTTTAGCCTAAAGAAGAGAAGGTTGAAAGGGGCTTGATAGCAGCTTGCCACTATATCAGAGGAGTGCATCAGGAGCTTGATAAACAACTGTTCACTAGGGCACCCCTGGGGAAGACCAGGATGAAGGAATATAATCTCCTGGAGGGCCGCTTCAGACTTAAAACCTGGAAAAACTCCTTCACAGTCAGGGTGTCCAGACTGTGGAATAATCTCCCTCCAGAGGTGGTGCAGTCACCTACCCTAGAGGTTTTCAAGAGGAAACTGGACAATCACCTTGCTGGCATCACTTGAACCCAGTTGTCTTCATCCCTAGAGCAGGGGGGCTGGACCCAATGATCTGCAAGGTCCCTTCCAGCCCCTAACAATCTATGATTTTATGAATCCTCCCTCTCTACTCGGCCTTGGTGAGACCACAGCTGGAATTCTGTGTCCAGTTCTGGGCCCTGCACTTCAGGAAGGATGTGGAGAAGCTTGAGTCCAAAGGAGGGCCACATGCATGATTAGAGGCCTAGACACCAGGTCATGCAAGGAGAGGCTGAAAGATTTGGGATGGTTCAACCTGGAGAAGAGAAAACTCAGATGGGATTTGGTGGCAGCCTGTAAGTAGATCAAGGGCATACATCAGGGTCTGGGAGATCATCTGTTCACCAAGGCCCACAGGGGAAGACAAGCTGATTAAGGACTGCTTCAGGCTAGACATAAGGAAAAACTTCTTTACAAGTCAAGTGCCAAGTGTTTGGAACAGGCTGCCCCCAGAGGTGGTACAGTCATCCACCCTGGTGATCTTCAAAAAGTGTCTTGATGCCCATCTTGCTGGGGTCATCTGATCCCAGCAGACTTTCCTGCTCAAGTGCAGGGGGGCTAGACCCAGTGCTCTCTAAGGTCCCTTCCAGCCCCTAAGAACTATAATTTCTGCTCCTACTTTGCTCTCAAAGAATATGACATAACTAATTTGGGTTAAAAGAACATTGCCAAATTTGCCAATCCAGGTTTTAAATCCCTTCTCTATATGTACAAGGTTTATCCTGCAGACACTGTCAGCCCTATGACAATTTTCAGTAACGTTTCAAAAGATATGCTTGTGATACTTTGATATACTGACTGAATATTTTCTATAGATTGATTTGTACACATGGCATGTTGTACACTGACTGATGAACTTTTTGAAGTTTTCCTTTTGCCAGAAAACCTGATGCAGAAATGACATTGACAACTGCAGCAAACTATGGCTCCTCTGCTTCTGACATTCTAAATCCACTTTACCTTGTCACAGAGATCTAATATGGGTTCTTTGCCAAATCAATATCTTTGGAACACTTGCTCCTCTCTGAGGTCTAGAAATGAATTCCTAGGCCTGTGCAATCTGTTAGAGGGAAAATTCCTTATGTGTCTCCTTTTTAGCAAATGAAGCCAACCCAGCATGATTTCCAAGCAAAAGGAAAATAAATCAATAGTAAGTGTTCTCCATTTTTATCCTATTGAAAACTGATTTCCTATCTGTTCTCATTAAACAGTCTACATTTAGATCAGGATTTAAATGCAACATTATTTAAGGTTCCAGGACAGTATGGCAATGAAGTGTAACTTTGAAAGACATGTTCACTGACAAAGCTACATTCACAGTAAATATGTGAAGCAAAAATACTACAATTCACTACCTTTTACATGAATATGTACAATGGAATTGTGCGGGCCGGGAGTGATCCGGGCCCTTTTTTCGCACCGCGGGCTGTGCTCAGCAGCCCAGGCACGCCGGGTCAGGGAAGGCAGGCGGCATGGTAGAATTAGGCACGGAAGCTTAGTGGTTGATTTAAGATTATTTTACTTACACCGAAGATGGTCGCAGTGCAGGCAGGAAAACTTGCTTGAGTTACAGTTACAGATAGAAAAGAAGAGAGACGGACTAGAATTCCTTCCCGTGAACATTCTTCTAGCCCATCCGGTTGGAGGATCTAAACCGTGAGCCCGTCGCGCCAACCGAAGAAAGTACTCGAAGCAAAGAGCTCTGAATAGACTCACACGAAGTTTGCTAGGCTCCGTGGAACTTGCGTGCAGGGAAGGGTATGTCGAGGGATCAGGCAGCGACGGGGAGAGGCGAGAGGCTGATCAGACCCCTGTTGCCTTCTTGATGTTCGCACTGGGTCCAATAGGCTCTGCAGCGCTTAGAGATCTTCATGAGACATGAAGTCTCCTCCTCCTGATGTTCATGGAGTCCTCCAACTTGGGCGGAAACCACTTAAGCCTCTTATACGGCTAGCAAGCCAATCGCTAGCCGCCACGTGGGAATATTTTAACACTAGCCAATAATGGGGCTCGAATTTTAATACAAATGGCGGGAACTCCTTGCAACGTGCATTTCTATGCTGCAAAGAAGAAATGCACCCTGCAAAGAAAGCTTCAAATGGCGGGAAAATAATTCAGTGGTGCCAAAGCGCACACAAAAACAAAAATCACACCTTTGGGTTGTGACAGGAATATAAGTCATTCTGACATAACATTTATGGAAAGCAGTGTTTCCTGGGAGTATGCTGTGGGCAGGTCTACATAAAATACTTTACTGCACACTAGACTAATCTAATGCACAGTAGATCATCACCATTTCCATGTGCTGGACTTACTACACAGTAAATTAGTCTAATGCATGATTTGCTAGTACCTGGATATACAGGTACTAGATTAACTGTGCATTACCTACTGCACAGTAGCACATATGTAGACGCTGACCTGGTTGCAAATCTGCACCCAGTCAGCCACACCAGCAGGGGGATAGCCTCCTGCTTGGGGCAGAGCCACATGGCTGGGAGTTTCTCCAGTCATGTATCAGGGATGGCTCTTTGGCTCTCCCAAGATGGCCTTCAGACCCCTGGTCTGATCCCTGGGGCCTATGCCAGCTGCTGCCTGCCCTCAGCCTGCCACCAGGTTCAGGGGGTCTGTGGCAGGGCACTGTTTGTGCCTGCCACTTTAAGGGGCCAGAAGACAGCAGCCAGCAGGTGCCTGATTATGGCAGCCATTTTAGATTCAGGGCTGCCCATATAAACAGGGCAGCTTTTCTGCTGGAGGTTAGGCAACAACATTGCCTGGCTGCAGGTATCACCTGGATGTAAGGGAGGAGCTGTAGGGGATGGTAAGGAGGCTCCTGGTCCTGGGTATGACCTAAAACTGCACCCTACTGGGAGTGGGTGGCCTGGTGGGGCTCTCAGTGGCACGGGAGCCCCCAGGAAATGCCAGGCCAGTTACCACCCCAGTAAAAGGTGGGTTGGGGTGCCATAACCCCTAGCCCCCACAACTGGATGGGTTACCCCCTTTGTAGGGTCTGGAGGGTGGACCCCCAGAGAAAGAAAGTGAGGCCACAGACTCATGCCTGTCTGGACTTCCCCTGACTGGTCAATGCTGTGGCCAGGACCAGAAGGGTCAAAGGTCCAGGGACCCAATGTGAGGAACGCCCAAGAGCTGAGGGCCTGGGTTCTGACTAGCCTGGAGGTGGGCCAGGGCTAGTGAGCTGAAGGTCTTGGGGGGGACCACACCTGGAAGGGGAAGAAGTTCAGGGAGCTATGCTGCCCAGGATGAAGGTGGGTTAGGCTGCCAGAATAGAGGGATCATAAAGGGGTCCAACAGTAGGATTCTGGGGCCCAGTGAGAGGCTGGTGACAGTGAGAACTATGGATGCCATCTGTGAGGCTTGGACTGCAGTGTAGGGGAGGAATGGAGCTGCAGATAGCACCCCCTGGCATCGGGGCAAGAAATGGGCAGCCTCCCGCTTGATTAACATCTATTAAATAATTAACAACAAAGTCTGGCGGGTGGGGAGTTGGCCCAGAAACAGGTGGGCATGCACCACAGTGAGATCGGCCCAGAGCAGGCCCCCTGTTACAGGGTCAATCACCTGGAGCACCAGTCAACAAAGCGCAGACTGGCAAATGAGGTATGCTTAATTCATAGATGTTAGGGTCGGAAGGGACCTCAATAGATCATCGAGTCCAACCCCCTGCATAAGCAGGAAAGAGTGCTGGGTCTAGATGACCCCAGCTAGATACTCATCTAACCTCCTCTTGAAGACCCCCAGGGTAGGGGAGAACACCACCTCCCTTGGGAGCCCGTTCCAGACCTTGGCTACTCGAACTGTGAAGAAGTTCTTCCTAATGTCCAATCTAAATCTGCTCTCTGCTAGCTTGTGGCCATTGTTTCCTGTAACCCCCAGGGGCGCCTTGGTGAATAAATACTCACCAATTCCCTTCTGTGCCCCCGTGATGAACTTATAGGCAGCCACAAGGTCGCCTCTCAACCTTCTCTTGCAGAGGCAGAAAAGGTCCAGGTTCTCTAGTCTCTCCTCATAGGGCTTGGTCTGCAGGCCCTTAACCATACGAGTGGCCCTTCTCTGGACCCTCTCCAGGTTATTCGCATCCCTCTTGAATTGCGGCACCCAGAATTGCACGCAGTACTCCAACTGCGGTCTAACCAGTGCCCGATAGAGGGGAAGTATCACCTCCTTGGACCCATTCGTCATGCATCTGCTGATGCACGATAAAGTGCCATTGGCTTTTCTGATGCCTTCGTCACACTGCTGGCTCATGTTCATCTTGGAGTCCACTAGGACTCCAAGATCCCTTTCCACCTCTGTGCCACCCAGCAGGTCATTCCCTAGGCTGTAGGTGTGCTGGACATTTTTCCTCCCTAGGTGCAGCACTTTGCATTTCTCCTTGTTGAACTGCATTCTGTTGTTTTCCGCCCACTTGTCCAACCTGTCCAGGTCTGCTTGCAGCTGTTCCCTGCCCTCCGGCATGTCCACTTCTCCCCATAGCTTTGTGTCATCTGCAAACTTGGACAGAGTACATTTCACTCCCTCGTCCAAGTCACTGATGAAGACATTAAAGAGTATCGGTCCAAGGACCGAGCCCTGTGGGACCCCACTGCCCACACCCTTCCAGGTCGAGACCGACCCATCCACCACAACTCTCTGGGTGCGGGCCTCTAGCCAATTCACCACCCACTGGACTGTGTAGCCATCCACGTCACAGCCTCTTAACTTGTTCACCAGTATGGGGTGGGATACCGTATCGAAGGCCTTCCTGAAGTCTAAGTATACGACATCCACCCCTCCTCCTGTGTCCAGGCATTTCGTAACCTGGTCATAGAAAGAGACTAGATTGGTCAGGCACGATCTGCCCGCCACAAACCCATGCTGGTTTCTCCTCAGCATAATTTGCCCTGCTGGGCTCTCACAAATGTGAGCCTTGATAATTTTTTCAAAGACTTTGCCAAGGATGGAGGTGAGACTGACTGGCCTATAGTTGCCTTAATAGCTTAAGGGTGATGATCACCCAGGTATCTGGGGAGGGGTAGTCGCATGGTGACAGTCTGCCATTCCAGATGTGGGCTGAGCTGATGGAGTAGCTCCTGGAATGTAACTGGGTCATCTGGAAGGATTCCTGCCACTGGTTGTCATCCCAGGTGAACTGGATGGTGTAGTATCATCAGTCCTGGCTGGTAGCACAGGCCCAGAAATGGCAGGGTCACAGCCAGGAGCTCATGGATGGCACCCATGGCAGCAACCAGGAGGGCATCATTGGTGTCCCTTCCAGAGTCTGGGAGGCAGCCCAGGGGCTGGTAGCCAATACCCACAACAGTAGCAGGCCAAAGACCAGGCCCTGCACCTGAACACAGGGCAAAGTGAGGCAGATGGGGTTAAGGCCTACCTGGGCCAAGCAACAAACACTATGGCTGTGTAGCATGTTGAGCACAGTGGCAAGCAGAAGCCCACGATGCTGGCCACTGCTGCCAGGGTCTGGGGAAGGAGCAGTCATGGCACACTGATCACGGGCTCTGGGGACTCCATCTTAAAGGGCTGTGCCAGAAGGCTACAGACTTCTCCAGGCCAAAGAAGCATGTGGCCAGTGAACAAAGCATGAGACAGGTTTTTAAAGAGCACCCGTAGCACCTGGGTGGCTGTGGCCAGAGCCTGTAGCTCCCCCTGGCTGCTGCAGGAAAGCAGAGCAGGCAGGAGCAGGCCTGGACCTGACAACTCCTGTTGGGCACAAATCTGTGTAAACATGTTCCTGAACAAAATTTACTGCACCTTATTTTACTGTGCAGTAAGTATAAGGTACATTGATACCATGTATAGATGTACCCATTGTCAGATAATTAACTTTTTTGCACTTTAATGATACAAAGCGAAGTACTGCGCTACCTCCAGGTGTTGTGCTTCCAAAATGACCTTAAATTCAAGGAATGTGGTGTCAATGTCACCTTATACCATTTATGTCACACAAGCATTATATTGTTTCTCACAAACTAGTATGTACATTCATACAGTGATTAGAGAACTGAATTATTTGCTTCTTGCAATCTATTATGTAAATAATGTACAGAAAATATGGCTTACACAGAAGGAGAAATATCTGCAATGTGGTGGTGAGAACCTTGAACCCTAGTGTGGCAGGGCACTGTTTGTGCCTGCCATTTTAAGGGCCGGAAGCCAGCAGGTGCCTGATTAGGGCAACCATTTTGGATTCAGGGCTGCCCATATAAACAGGGCATTTCACTGCTGGAAGGCCAGGCAACAACATCGCCTGGCTGCAGGGCTTTTGGTATCATCTGGAGGCAAGGGAGGAGCTGTAGGGGATGGTCAGGAGGCTCCTGATCCTGGGCATGACCTAAAACTGCACCGTGCTGGGAGTGGGTGGCCTGATAGATCTCTCGGTGATGTGGCAGCCTCCAGGAAATGCCAGGCCAGTTACCACCCCGGTGAAAGGTGGGTCAGGGCGCCTTAACCCCTAGCTCCTACAACTGGGTGGGTTAACCTGTTTTTAGGGTCTAGAAGGTGGACCCCAGAGAGAGTTGGGCCATAGACTCTTAACCTGTCTTGACATCCCCTGACTGGTCCAAGTGGGGGCCAGGACCAGAAGGGTCAAAGGGCCAGGGGCCCACTGCAAGGAACATCCAAGAGCTGAGGGCCTGGGGTTCTGACTGGCCTGGAGGTGGGCCAGGGCTAGTAGTCAAAGGTCCCAGGTGGGGACCACGCCCATAAGGAGGAAGCAGCTCAGGGAGCTATACAGTAGGGAATGAAGGCAGAATAGGCTGCCTGAATGTAGGGTTCAACTATCAGGATTCTGGGGCCTAGTGTGGGGTCAGTGATGTTGGTAACATCTAGATGCCATCTGCGAGGCTTGGGCTGCAGTGTAGGGGAGGAACAGAGCTGCACATAGTGCCCCCTGGCATCAGGGCAAGAAATGAGCAGCCTCCTGCTGAATTAACATCAATTAATTAATTGAACATCAAGGTGGGCGGACCACAGGAAAATCAGCCCTGAGGAGGCCCCCTGTTAAACCTAGCAATACAGATTTCTAGAAGTAAAGAGTGTTAAAGCTTTCCCCCCTTTTTGTATTAAAATGATGGAGGCTACAAAAACAAAACCCTGAAATTATTTCCTGCAATGGAAAGAAAGAGATATCCAAATTGTAACAATGAAAATGCTCCTTAGGAGGCAAGTGAAGTAGAGGAGTGGACTGAAACCTAGGAACTACTAAGCTGTAGTCTTGGTTCTGCCACTGACCTACTGCATGGGCTTGGCAAAGTCACTTACCTAACCCCTACCCTGTGCCCCCTATTTCTGTAACTATGTCTCCATTTGTACAACAACAGTTATCTAGCCATACATTAATGGAAAGAATTTGTGAATTAACAATAAGTAGTATCTGCCTGCCGAAGACATCATTCATATTGTAATACATTCTTCAATATACTCGCATTTTAAGTAGACCTTTGAAGCAGTGTTATTCTGTGCTCATACATCTGGCTGCTGAAGACATGGTTGAGAGTAAAAACAGCCCCAAAAGATTTAGAATTTAAATGCATATTTAGCACTACTAGATGCACATATTAAAAAATCCCTTAAGGATCTGTTATATTAAAATTCTAGTCACAGTTTGCATTAAGACAGCTTATTGTTTTCTATTTAATAAAGGAATTACTTGAATTCAGAAACTGTTTGTAAATTTAAATATTTTTTTTTTGCAGAAGCATCATTTTTTATTACAAGTGTAGATCTTGACAAAGACCATATTGTAATGTCTGCATTTTTTTTCTGTTATTTCAGGAATAACAGAAAAAACTAGAGAATGTAATGGTAGAGTTATTAGACATTGAACAAACCTCAGAGCTCCAGAATGTACATTGTTATAAGTATGTCTTTCTTGATGGCATAAATACATGATTATGTATGGCATGTGCTCCTGCAACAGGTCAAATAGGAGTGACAAAAATTTGAGCCAGGGATCTTTGCCTCGGTGCACATGCCCATACAAGCACTTGGTGTGGGACAAGTTGTGCCACTAGGGGCAAAATAACCCTGCCCAGCTCCTGCAGGATCTGCAGCCAGGGGGAGCTGGAGTCTGGGGTCAGCACCTGTTCTGGCCCCGGCAATATAAAAAGCTGCCCGGGTGAGCAGCTCAGGGAGCTTGAGGCCCAGCCAGTTGATATCTGTGGACACTAGCCCCTTGTGCCAGCTGGACTGCAGAAGCAGTGCAGGGGTCACACTACTGGCATTTTAATGCTAGTCTGCTGGAGAATGTGGGCTTCCGGGAGGCCTTCTGGGAGTACTGGCTGGCTTGGTGGGAGCAATGGGCTGCTTTCCCCATGGGTCAGAAATGGCAGGATGTGGGGAAGGTGCACATCTAGCTCTTTTGCTACAGCTTCATTTGAGGGCACACCCAGCAGAGGGAGGTGGTCCAGGAGCAGCTCAAGCAGGAAGTGCTGGAGCTGGAGAGGTGCCTGGCTGCCAACCCAATCAACCTGTCCCTCTGGAGAGTGTTGGGAGAGGTGGGAAGAGCTTCCTGCTCTGGATGACCACTGCGCAAGTGGTGTGTTTGTCCACTCGAGCATTCAGCTCCTTTGGGAGATGGACCACAGCTCCCACTTGTTCTATGCCCTGGAGAGGAGTTGGGGGCCAAGAAGCATATTGCTTGCCTTCTGGCAGATGGCAGCAACCTCCCCACAAATCCAGGTGAGATGCACCATCATGCGCAAGCCTTCTATGAAGAACTCTACTCCCTGGATCTGATCGATGCCAAAGCCCATTGGACCCTGTGGGAGGGACTCCTGCAGGTCAGTGTGGGTGACCAGAACCAGCTGGAGGCTCTTCTCATGCTTGCTGAGTTCTCAGCCATCCTCCAGGTGATGCCTGGCAACAAGGTGCCAGGCATCGACAAGCTGATTGCAAGGTTCTACTGGGTCTTCTATGACATCCTTAGCCCAGATTTCACTGTGGTCTGGGCCAAATCCAAGGGAAGTGATGAGCTCCCCTTGTCATGCCAGAGGGCAATGTTGACCCTCCTGTCAAAGAAGAGGAATCCCCACGACCCAAGGAACTGGCGTCCCATGTCCCTCCTCTGCATGGACTACAAGGTAACAATGAAGGCTGTCTCCTCCACCTGTGGTCCATGCTGGCAGACGTGATCCATCCTGACCAGACATACATGGCCTGACCAGACATCCATCCTGACCAGACGCTCCATCTTTGACAACCTGTACCTGGTTCGGGACCTCCTGGAGCTGCCACACCAGGAGGGCCTGTCATTCGCCCTTCTGTCTCTGGACCAGGAGGAGGCATTTGACAGAGTACCTCACAGGCACGCTGCAGGCCTTTGGCTTCAACCCCCGGTTTGTGCTGGATCTCCAGGTGCTGTATGCCTCTGCAAAGTGTTCAGTCAAACTCAACTGAACCCTGATGGAGCCCATCCCATTCCAGCGAGGGGTGCATCAAGGCTGCCCACTGCTGGACCAGCTGTACACCTTGGCCTTGGAACCCTTCCTCATCCTCCTGTGGAGGGGTTGACGCTCTGGGTGCCGGTGGTGCAGCTGGTCCTGTAAGCACATGCTGATGATGTGCTCCTCACAGTCCAGGACCCAGGTGACTTGGTGCAGGTGAAAGCCTAAGAAGCATTGTAGTGGCCTCCTTTCCTTAGTCAACTGGGTCAAGAGCTTTGGCCTGATGGTAGGTGATGGGTGATAGGTGAGCTCAGTCTTTCCCCTTTCTAACAAAAGATCACTGCATGAGATTGCTGCTAATGTTGCCAGGTTATGGAAAATAGACTCCGCTTTAAAGAAAACAACATTCATTTACTTCCAAAGGGAACAGAAAGGCAGAAAATTTACCAAGTGAGTATCACAAAAAATAGACTGGGATTTAGCTACTCTTACATTTTAAACAATGATCCTGACAAAGGAACTGAGAAAGATTTATGAGGCTCTTTCTTCTAAGAGCAGCAGAAACTTATGGCACAAACAGCTGTTTATGAAAATTCTACTGGGCAAGCTCTCCAAGGAAGGAAACTCCTTCCTGTACTAGTTAAAAGCTGAACAGTTTAACATAACCCTCCATGTCCCAAATAGCTCCTGTACATAGCTAATATATTTTTTACCATCTTAAAGATAGCTCTGTCCTCTGCCTTCACCTGATCCAGTTTCCTGATATTTCATGAGGCTGTCTTATGTAAACAGAAGGATGTAAAATCCAACCCAGATGAAGGATGGATTTTAACAGAACATTAATATGCTTCATGCCAGGAAAACTTGATAAATTGAATTGTCTTTTTTATAAGCTACACTTTCATTTATAAATATTAATTCATGTTTTATTGCTTGAAAATAAACTACAGCTCAAGAGGTTGAGGAAGAGGGATGCAGAATATGCCTAGGAGCAAAGAATAGAAGACAGAGAGGATTTTCCAAAAGTTCTACCATTCCCTCCCCACCTCCCAAAAAACCCTAGTAAGCTATGCTTGTAAGAAGTCTCTAGGTTTTTCAACTACTACAAACCAGATGTACCATCCCCATGGGACCTGGATATAAGAAGCTGTTTATATCCACTGAATCCTGGAAGAATCTCTACAATCTTCCACTAGGAGAAAACTTGAGTGTTTACTAAAAATTTGTAGCACTAGTTTTAGTGTTTTTAGTACTGCCTTTTATCATCTGCTTTGGCAGGTAAAAATAATGCCAGTTACTGGAAAATAGTTACAGTATGAAAGTTAAGGCTGATTTCTGTCTATATGAAGATGTCTTGCAGGTTTTTCAACGAATGATGGTCACAGGGGGTAAATGTATCCCTGTGTCAAGGAACAACACAAAGCCAATGCACAAAGATGAGGACAGTACAGTATAGCTGAGACCAATGCAGGAAGGCCAATAGAAGGGGCTAGGGGAAAGAATGGCTACAGTTGCCAAAATATACAAACTTGAACGCCATATACTAGGATAGCAGATCATTTCAGATGAGATAACAGAACAAGTAACCCATTTGCAGTTGGAGGTTGAGGTCAAAAGGTACAGATATGAATAGGCTGAAACCAAAGTATCTTCTTTAAAGTAACACCTTCAGAATGGGGGAAAAAGGGGGGAAAAACAAGGAGGTGAAGTGTTGGATTGCAGCCAGTGCTGAAAGGAAGAAAGAACTGAAGCAGCTTATGATGACAGGGACAAAGAAAAATCAGGAAATGGGAGAAGTTGCACAAGATCCTGGGAAAGGTTACCACCATGGGTGCCCAAATTGCAAAGGGAGGCAAAACCCAGATATCCACAACACCAGGCCGTTCTGAAGTAGGAGAAGAACCAAGTTACTCCAGACTGGTAGACAAGCAGAAAGTAACTATAGAAACACTAGAGAGATGGCTGAGCTCCCAAAAAGGAACAAGAAGGCTACACACAGCCACCCAAAAAGCCTGAGACTGAATTGAGTCAATCTTTGCAGGTTAGTCTAACCTGGCTAAGCTGAACTGGTTTGTAACTGCACAGACATAACAGAAATGCAGGCACATGCCTGCAGTGGCTGAGGCTAGAAGCTGAGAGGTGCTAGAGTAGCCCTCCCAACCCTTCTACAGCACTGAGCTGAAGTGGGGCATGGCCAGATCCTGGCAGGATGCTCTGATTATTCCAGCAGGGAATTGATAATAGTGTTTATCACCCCATTAAGAAAACAGAGGGACATTACCAGCTACCTGTTGATTCTGCCTATTGACTCAGCATGGACTGTGGCCAGCATGTAGTCTGCTAGCTAATACACAGACACCTCTCAACAAGGCAGAGGAGAGGGGAGGGGAGAGGAGGGGGGAATTCCTGCTTAGCAGGGAGTGGTGAGGGGGAGGGGGGAAGCAGCCCACAGTCTGTGCTGGAGCTGCAGCCAGGGAGCAGAGGGGAAAGGCCAACCCTGCTGTGGAGCAGACAGCCCAGCCCAGCCCAGCCCAGCCCAGCCCAGCCCAGCCCAGAGAGCATTCCAGGATGCTGGGGGTGTCTGGTTTATCTTACACCAGCAAGGGGTCTGGGACAGACATTGCATAAACCAGTTTGACCTAAATCAGTTAAGTCTGATACTACATTCAACCAGATTTATCTCAAACCAGTTTCAACCGTTTTCAAACTGGTTTATGTGCACTAAACATCTGTTTTGTTACAGGTTTAAACCAGTTTCTGATCATTTAAACCAGTTAATATGTAATGTCTGTCCCTAGCCAAAGAGAAACTCCAGAGGGAGGTGGAGACCTGAAATAGGAAGGGCTCACAGATGAAGGAAGTCATAGAGAAAAATGCATTGGGTATTTATAGAACCATTGAATTGAAGGACCAGAAAGGACCTGTAAGATTATCAAGCCCAGTCCCTTGCCATGGGCAGGAAGTTATTGGGCTCACATGAGCTCAGCTAGTTGCTTGCTCAGCCTCATCTTGAATACCTCCAAGGATGGCGACTGCATCACCTCTGCTGGGAGTGTGTTCCAGATTCTGGTGACCCTTATGGAAAATAAGTTTTTTCCTTATGTCCAGCCTGAATTTACCCTCTAACAGCTTATGCCCATTGGTCCTCATCCTCCCTTGAGGTGCCTTCCTGAAGAATTGCTGCTCACCCCTGAAGTACTTGTAGGCAGCTATCAAGTCACCTCTCAGCCCTGTCTTACTCAGACCTAACAGGCCCAGTTCCCAGAGTCTGTCCTCATAAGGCCTATCATCCATGCCATAATCATATGAGTGGCCCTTCTTTGTACCCTCTCAAGTTTATCCACATCCTTCTTGAAGTGTGATGCCCAGAACTGGGCACAATACTCCAGCTGTGGCCTCACCAATGCTGAACAGAGGAGGAGGAGCACCTCCCTAGATCTATAGGCAACACATTGCCTGATGCACACCAGAGTTCTATTTTCCCTTCTTGCAACCTCATCACACTGTTGGCTCATGTTCATCTTCTGGTTGATCATGACCTCCAGGTCTCACTCAGATGCTGTGCCAGCCAGTGGACCACCACTCATCACGTAGTTATGGTGAAGGTTCTTCCTACACAGATGAAGAACCCTACATTTCTCCCTGTTAAACCTCATCTGATTCTGTTCCGCCCATAAATCCAGTCTGCCAAGGTAGTCCTGGATCTTTATCCTATCCTCTGATGTGCCTGCATTTCCCCATCTTGGCGTCATCTGCAAACTTAATCATTGAGCTTTCCACCCCCTCATCCAAGTAATTAATAAACATGTTAAAGAGCACGGATCCAAGCACTGATCCCTAGGAGACCCCACTGGAGACGGCCCTCCAGGATGAGGCCATCCCATCAGTTACAACTCTCTGGGAAAAACCTCTAAGCAAGTTGTCCACCCACCTCACTGTAAACTTGCCCAGCTCAATAACCCTCAGTTTGGTTGAGAGAATTCCATGGGAAATAGAATCAAAGGCTTTACTGAAGTTTAAGTAAATGACATCAACCTCATATCCCCCGTCCAGATGGCTAGTTACTTGGTCGTAGAAAGACACGAGGTTTGTCAGGCATGATCTACCCTCAAAGCAGCTGTGCTCATTGCTTCTTAACACTGCATCAGTTACCAGCTTGTAATTGATAGCCTCCTTAACTTTTTCAAAAAATTTATCCAGGACCAAAGTCAGACTGACCAGACTGTAGTTTTCAGGGCCATCCCTCTTCCCTTTCTTAAAGATGGGCAACACTTTGGCCCTCTTCCTTTCATCTGAAACCACTCCCAAGTTCCACAACTCTTCAAACAGGTTTGCCAGTGGCACTGCTATAGGCTCAGCCAGTTCTTTCAGGACTCTCAGATGCAGGTCATCTGGCCCAGAAGACTTGAAAATATCCAAGTGTTATAGGAGACTGCTCACCTGTTTGGGACTGGTTTCACGTAGTCTGTTGTCTTCCCTGTATTCCCTGGGCTTCTGGTCAGGTGAACAGTCCCTGTTTGATTTCAGGAATACCAATATGAAGTACGTCCCCTGATTATTCAGTAGAGGTCCCTCAGTGGAGCCCGATTTTTTTCTTGCTCCCTATGTATCTATTGAAGGACTTTTTCTTGTCCTTTATTATTGTTCCCAGCTTGATCTCCATGTCTGCCTTAGCTTTCCCTGTCTCACATCTGCAGGCCCTGGTGATATAGGTATATTCCTCTTGGTTGCTGAACAATTCTTCCATTGCTTGTATGCTTCTTTTTTCTTTCAATAGTTCCCCAATATCCCTGTTGAGCAAAGTGGGTCTCTTGGATCCTTTCCCACTTTTTGTCCACATGGGAATGGCCTGTATATGAACAGTGAGAATTGCCTTCTTAATCAGGTTATGATCGCTGTCGCCCAGAGTACCATCAATCCTCAGGTGGCCTATGATATCATCCCTTTTGGTCAGCACTAAATCCAGAGTGGCCTCACCCATAGTAGGCCCTTCCACAACCTGTGTCAGAAACAGATCATCTACTGTTGCCAAGAAGTTGGCTGACCTGCTGGAAGTGGCTGAATGGTCCTCCCAACAGATGTCAGAGTAGTTGAAGTTACCCATAACAATCATGTCTCTAGTGCTAGCTGCCTCAGTCAGTTCTCTGGAGAATGCTGGATCACTCTCCTCTTCTTGGGAGGGAGGCCTGTAGTAGAGACTCCCACCATCAGGTCTCCATCTCCTGATCCCCATGTATCCAGACTCAGAGGGTCTCAAGGGGGCCTTCCTTGCTGTCAAAAGTGACCTTGCACATAGAGGCCCAAACCTCCTTCCCTCTTCTGAACCTGATCCTTCCTATAAAGCCTATAGCTCTCAATATTCACTGCCCAGTCATGTGTGTCATCCCACCAGGTCTCCATCAACCCAATCAGATCAAATTCCTCATCTACCAGAAGGAGTGCCAGTTCCTCCTGTTTATTTCCCATGCTTCTGGCATTCCCATAAAGACACCTGAACTCTCCCCTAGTCACCTCAGATTTTCTGTCAAACTGCCAGAGTCTCAAGGTGTCAGTACTTATCTGGATGTCTATTGCTTGAATGCCCTCCTGTGTGTCATTGTGGCTAAAGGATTCATGTACAGCAGTGTACTACATGTACTTCTCCCCCACCCCTGGAAAGGTCTAGTTTAAAGCCTTCCTCAACAGGTTGGTGACTCTCATAGCAAAGAGCTTCTTCCCTCTGAGATGAATACTGTCCCTTGCATGTAGATTGCTATCATTAAACTGTGTGCCAAGGCCGAGGTAACCAAAGCCGACATGGTGAAACCATTTCCTAAGCCTTTGGTTGGCTTCCTTGATGCACTCCTCCCTCAGATGGCTACAACCTCTGACTAGAAGAATTGGAAGACCACTTGTGCTCCTAGTTCCTTGAGATTTGCCCCCATGATCTTGTAGACTCACAAGATTCTCCCAGAGCTACTTCTTGCTGTGTCATTGGTGCTCATGTGGACAAGGAGCCGGGGGTGGAGTGGTAGTCAGCAGGGAAGACCAGTTTAGGGATCTTCTTTGCAACATCTCTAATCCTGGCTCCTGGAAAGCAGCAGACCTCTCAAGCAAAGGGGTCTGGATGACAAATGGCTCCTTCTGTGCCCTGCAATGGGGAATCCCTCATGATGATCACCCTTCATTGTTTCCTTGCTAGGGTCAACTGATCCCATTCTGTCTTCACTGCAGAGGGCACGGATGCATGTTCTGTCAATGGTGTGAGGGCTTCATAGCTGTTGTGCAGGGTTATTGGCAGAGCAACTGAAGCACATCAAAGCTTCAGTCCTGATGTGACTAGTTTCCACCCACTATTAGTTGGGACATGTTGTTCAAGCCCGCTCTTCCACCTAGTCTCCATGGCGTCCTTCTCCAGGTGCAGGGCCTGGCAGTAAGCACCAATCTCTGCCTTGTGTTCCCTTCCCTGACCACAGCCCACTTTTTGGTGAGAGAGGCAGCAAGCTGCTGGGAAGAGATGGCCTCCACCTCTCTCCCCTGGAGAGGAGGCTCTTCTCAGCCAGACTGGCTGACCTGCTCCACTGGGCTTTAAACTAAGTCCGCTGGGGGACGGGGGGACTACCACCACTGCTGGCCTGCTGAGCAACCCTTGAAAATCCAGCAGGCCAAGGCACTTAAGGAAGCCCACCCCTGCCCCAGCCCTGGTACAATCTGTGGGCAAGGCAAGAGCCCCCAAGGGGACACTTGCCTGCCTGTACACAAACACCAGGAGCTTGGAGAATAAGCAGGAGGAACTCATCCTTCTGCTTAATGCAAATAATTATAACGCCATAGGGAAAACGGAGACCTGGTGGGACTCTACCCATGACTGGACCATGGGTATAGATGGCTATACCTTGCACAGGAGAGATTGAGTAGATAAAAGGGGCAGGGGTTTAGCTCTCTATGTCAAGGAAAGCTGTACATCCCTGCAAGCTGATGTTGATGACAAGAGTGGACAACTGGAGACTCTCTGGATTAAAATCCGTGGGGAACACAGCACAGGGGACACAATGGTGGGAGTCTACTACAGACTTCCAACCCAAAGTCAAGAGCTTGACCAAGAGTTCACCCGGGAACTGGCTGAGGCCGCATGCTCCAGGACCATGGTTGTCATGGGAGACTTCAATTACCCAGACATCTCGTGGGAGGATCACTCAGCAAAATTCGAGTGGTTGCAAAGCTTCCTATCATGCGTGAATGACCTCTACCTGACTTAAGAAGTCTACAGGCCAAGAGGTAAAGCGCTGCTCAACCTGGTACTGGCTACTGGGGATGACCTAATCAGCAACCTAGTGATTGATGGGAAGCTGGGTGACAGCGACCACGAGCTGATCACCTTCACCATCCGCTGTAAAGCTGGCAAGTCAGTCAGCATCACTGAAGTCCTTGACTTCAGGAAAGCCAACTTTGACACGCTCAGGAAGCTTGTCAGTCAGGCCCTAAGGGACCATGACCCCAGAGGGAGGGGAGTCCAGGAAGGGTGGTTGCTCCTCAAGGGAGCAATCCTCAATGCACAAACTAAGTCTATTCCATCTCGGAGGAAAGGCAGCAAGAGGGCACAGCAGCCCCCCTGGCTCTCCAGGGATCTAGCAGACCTCCTGAGGCTAAAAAGAAAGGCCTACAAAGGATGGAGGATGGGATTCACCTCCAAGGAGTAATATTCTGCACTGGTCCGGTCCTGCAGGGAGCAAACCAGGAAACCCAAGACTGCAACTGAACTCCAACTAGCTTTGAGCATCAAGGACAATAAAAGTCCTTTTTCAGATATGTGGGGAACCGGACGAAAAGCAAGGGCAACATTGGACCCCTGCTGAACCAGATGGGACAACTGACACCCAGAAAAAAGCCAATCTATTAAATGCGTACTTTGTGTCGGTCTTTCATTAGTCCCATGGGATGCTCATGCCCGCTACGGGACAGGGAGGTCCAGATGAGGGAGATCCCTTGCCCTCCAACAATGCAGACCTCATAAAGGAACACCTTGAGAGTCTGGATACCTTCAAGTCAGCTGGCCCCAACAATCTACACCCGAGAGTATTCAAAGAGCTGGTGAGCATCATAGCCCAGCTTCTGGCACAGCTCTTTGAGAACTTCAGGTGCTCTGGTATAGTGCCCGAAGACTGGAAGAAGGCCAATGTGGTGCCTATCTTCAAGAAAGGGAGGAAAGTGGATCCAGCAAACTATAGGCCCATCAGCCTGACTTCTATCCCGAGGAAGATCTCAGAAAAGTTTATTAAAGAGGCCATCCTGAATGGACTGGCCAACACCAACATCCTTAGGGATAGCCAGCATGGGTTTGTAGTGGGTAGGCCTTGCTTGACCAATCTCATTTCCTTTTATGACCGGGTGACCTATCACCTGGACAAGGGAGAAGAGATTGATGTCATATATCTTGACTTCAAAAAAGCCTTCAATCTGGTGTCCCATGATCACCTCTTGGAGAAACTGGCCAATTGTGGCCTTGGGTCCACCACGATCCACTGGCTGGGAATTTGGCTCCGTGGTCGGACCCAGAGTGTGGTAATTGACAGAAGTCAATTATCATGGTGCCCTGTGACCAGTGGGATCCCCCAAGGCTCCATCCTTGGACCCATATTGTTCAACATCTTCATTAATGATGTGGACATTGGAGTCAGAAGCGGACTGGCCAAGTTCGTTGATGCCACCAAACTTTGGGGCAAAACATCCACACCTGAAGACAGGAGGGTGATCCAGGCTGACCTGGACAGGCTCAGCAAATGGACGGATAAGAACCTGATGGTGTTTAACACTGAAAAATGCAAGGTTCTCCACCTTGGGAGGAAAAACCTGCAGCATCCTTATAGGCTCAGCAGTGCTACACTGGCTAGTACTACCGAAGAAAGAGACTTGGGGGTCATTATTGACCACAAGATGAACATGAGCCTGCAATGCGATGCTGCAGCTAGTAAAGCAACCAAAATGCTGGCTTGCATCCATAGATGCTTCTCAAGCAAATCCTGGGATGTAATTCTCCCCTTGTACTCAGCCTTGGTGAGGCCACAGCTGGAGTACTGCATCCAGCTTTGGGCCCCACAATTTGAAAAGGATGTGGAGAAGCCTGAGAGAGAGTCCAGAGAAGAGCCATGCGCATGATCAGAGGTCAGGAAAACAGACCTTACAATGACAGGCTGAGATCTATGAGGCTCTTTAGCCTGGAAAAGCACAGGCTCAGGGGTGACCTGATGGCCACCTGTAAGTTTATCAGGGGTGACCATAAGGTATCTGGGGGAATGTTTGTTCACCAGAGCACCCCAAGGGATGACGAGGTTGAACAGTTACAAACTACTGCAAGACCATTTCAGGCTGGACATAAGGAAGAATTTCTTTACTGTCCAAACCCCCAAGGTCTGGAATAGCCTTCCACCGGAGGTGGTTCAAGCACCTACATTGAACACCTTCAAGAGTAAATTGGATGCTTATCTTGCTGGGATCCTATGACCCCATCTGACTTCCTGCCCTTCGGGTGGGGGGCTGGACTCGATGATCTTCTGAGGTCCCTTCCAGCCCTAGAGTCTATGAAATCTATTAAATGATCTGCAGCATGTTCACTTTTTCCTGTAGCTACTTACCTGGCCCTCCAGAGTCTCCACCAGCAAGCACATGCCACAAGTGGGAGTGCTTGTGCCCCTGATCCCAGTATCCAACAGACAAGCCAAGTAGCTCTGGCAGCTTGGAGTCAAGGGCTCCATGTGCATGGAGGCCAGGACCATAGGCTCTGTCTGGGTAGAGGCCTCCAAGGTACCAAGAGGGGTGGGGGTGGCCCATCTATACCAGGAAGCCTAGAGGTACAGTGCATACCCATCACCATATTGCATGACAGACCCTGGTTACATGGCTGCCTAGGTGTTTCTATAAGTAGGAGACCAGATGGGTGTTATTACTCCCACATGGTCCTCACTAGATGCTGCTGGCAGGCAGGCTAAAGCAGGTGCCTGCAGGGAGATCCCCTAGCTTCCCAGATTCCTGAGCAGCCAGGGGATTCCCTGGGTCCCCAGATCCCCCCCTGGAGGCGGGGAGGGTTGGTCCTTCATCCCCTTTACTTGAGTTCCAGCACCAGGAGACTATCCCTTGGTGTGGGGGTTTCAGCTGCCTGGGGGCTCAGCAGGCACAGGGTGGGCCATGTGTCACCACTGGGGGCAATTCAGAAGTGAGAGAACCAAGCCATGGTTCAAGGCTTGCACAAAGCCCAGCAAAAGAGCTTTGCTGAACTCTAAGCCAAGCTGCTATCCCCTGAAAGAGGCAAAGCATAAAGTGGAAGAACTGGAGAGTTGGGAGAAGTTGCTGGAAGTCAATGGGGAGAATGCTCAGCTCACTGAAAGAATTAAATAAATGAAAACTCTCCTGGAAGCAAGCCAGGTGAGTTAGACCAACAGTTTGAGGCAATTCAGGCTCTCACATCAACACTGCTCAATGCTTTCCCAGAGGCCACCGTTTTCACATAGCGGATGTACAGAGAGTGGCTTTGAAAGTTTAAAGGAGAGGGCCCTGGAACTGTTGAAGCAGCAAAGGGCAAGGACTTGACTTAATATGTGAGTCACCAGAGAGAAAAAGTTGACTAGAACAGTTGGCAAATGCAGTATGAACAATATAGGAGCACCCTTGTTGAGATGAATAAAATGCTCCAAGCTCTGCAGGTGAAAGTGGAAAACAAAGAACAAGTGTCAGGAGCAAAGTTATCCACATCTGAGAAAGAGCTTCAAAGGTCTCAAGCACAAGTACAATCTCTGAAAGAGGCTATAGAGGAGTTAAGAGCAGAGCTGCAAAAAACAAACTGGGTAACAGAATATTCCTCCCTGATGGAAGCACAGATGAAAGATCAATTGGAGACTGCCAGCTTAGAATGCCAGAGACTCAGAAAAGAAGTTGAAGGATTGAAACAACTCTTAGCAGAAACCCGGGAACAGCTAGATGCAGCTGAATTAAAAGCTCAGCAGGCCAAAGTGGTCTGAGAACTGTCAGAACATGTGGACTGGGAGTTTGTAGAGTGCAAGGTACAGACTGATCAACTGGAGGAGTGAGAACAGCCAGAGATCAAATGCCTCAATCCCAAAGTGAAACAACAGGATGTGATAATTGATAAAGATTGAAGGATTAAGTAAGGAGCTGGCACAGCTAGCCAGTACCAACCAGAGATGGAGGCAGTGAAGAGTCGGGTACAGCAAGTAGAGACTGAACTGGGACAGGGTCAGGAGGGAAAGATCACATCTCAGCAGAGGTTATATCAGACTAAGGCATCAGGAGAGAACAAGGACCAGCCTTACCACAACAGCAGGAAGGCTGCAACAGGAGTGCCCCAGATGGCAACAAGGGGAGACAAATGGGCTGTGATGAGCCAAACTCATTTATAGCCTCAAGTTGAAAGGCTGCATAAAGATAAGGCAGTGACAACAACCATAGCCCTGGCAAAGAATATGCTGAGAGGTGAAGACCCTATGATGGGAAGTTCAGGGCAAGGGTAGAGAGTTACTTGGACCAAGGTTCCTCACTAGAATTGTACTCATGGGATAGGACTGCTAGGAGCTCCAGGTAAGAGGAGAAGCCAACTTCACATGCAAGTGCTACAGGAAGCAACAGGGCAAAGATGAGGGACTGGTGATGGGAACCAGAGGGGAGGAGAGCAGCAAAGATCCTAAAGAGCCCAGTGTGAAAGCTGCAGAACTGGAACAGGAGAAAGGGACTTCAAGGAAAGAACTGGGGGTTCAATAAGATAAAACTGATTAAACCCAAGAGGAGAAGAAGTACCCACCAATTTTTAAGGTAAAGGGGTGTCACAAATGAAAGGATGGGAAAAAGCGGAAAAATATTTATTAACACCCTCCCAGAGAATATAGGTTGGTGGACAGTTAAGAGACTGTTCACAGAAAATGTGAGAGGTGTTGCTTACATAGAACTGTATACAGCCACTGGAAGAAAACTCACTGGCTGTGGGAAAGTAGAGTTTTGGGATGGGGAGTGTGCTCAAGAAGCACTAAGTACTCAAAACCAGTGGAAAATTGGAGGAAGATGGTTGGACTTGAAAGAAAGCCCACAATGGAGAAACGTTCAAGGAGTTATCCAGTGTGATAGAGAGCAGGGCCCTAATATTAGACGATGGGGCATGGCATAGAAGATAAGTAGATCACAGCACTGGGTCACAGAAAGAGACAAGCATCCCAAGGTTGAGAGGAGCCCAACCATGAATAGAAATGAATCCACAGCTAGGGTCAGGAGAGAACCAGAGAGGTGGCAGCTGCCAGGTCAAAGAGCTTATGGCCTATGCCTAGAGTCTTGGTGTGAAATTCAGGAAAACTGCAAGCAGCCAAACCCTCCCTAACTATAGGTTTATATAAAGGAGGGAAGCATAACAGGAAGCCTAGAGTTCCTGTTACTTTAAGGAAGGAATAGTAGCAAGAAGAATCTCAGGTGGGGAAGACTGTTTGTTATGGGTTGCTGGAGAACAGGTCCCCAGGGATTTATAAGCTAGGAGTGGCTACTGCAGAGGGAGTTGCTCTGTAGCAGTATAATAAAGCTGAGTCTACAGGGGCAACAGAGTGCCTATTGCAGTGCTAGCTGTTTGGTAATAGTACTGTAAGACAGAACCTGGTGTAGGAGACCAGGCACTACTGTAGCAGTTAGGCCAACAGCAGCAGGCTGCCTTGGATACAAGACAACAAGCCTCACTAGGAAACACTTGCAGGTAACTGGAGGAAACCACCTGACCAGAGAGCAGGGCCTGGGAAGCATATAAACTCAGGGCCAAAGTCAGGTGGTCAGACCTGGCCCTGGAGGCTGAAGGTGGGAAAGCTCTGCAGTAAAACACCTGTTACTGGGAGACTGATTAAGATTCTGCTATGCCTACAGACAGCAAGTAAAGGGTTGAGGGCTACCAGGAGACTAGGGCCCACAGCTGGGTAGGAGTTTGTTGTACAGCTTAGATGCTAAAGTTTTAGTTATAGCTAGAGGACTTATGTTTTTAGTTTGAGTTTGTCCCAGTGGTTTGGGACTACTGGCAGGGTAGATGTCCCAGCTATGCTTGAAGGGCACACAACAGCCTTGAGTCTAGGAGGCAGGGGTGAGGCTCAAGTTTGGAGTCACAGATACAGGGCCAGGGGCCCAGTGCCTGAGCAGGGTGAGAACCAGGGTTAGGGCCCACAGCCTGAGAGCTGAAAAAGCAGTACCAGAGCCCAGAGAAAGGCAGGGGACCAAGGTTCCAAGGTGAGATATACAAGGGCCAGGGGCCAAGAGATACTGGTGTCCAATGGGGCTGAAGCTGAGTGGGCCAGACCCAGATCCAAGGCTGAAGGCTTGAAGCCAGAGAAAAGGGAGGCTGAAGCTGAGAAGGCCGAGGCCTCTACAAAAGACAGAACAGTATCAAGAAAAATCTGTGAGGCATTGGCATGGCTGTAGGTGAGTTCAAAAACTATGAATAGCCCACAAGGCAAGAGGTGGCCTGGCCACATATAGGCCAGGGGGGCCAACATAGTGGGGGGTATAGGAAGGAATCCACTGGCAGAAGGATGAAGTGGAGCTTTCTTTAGGACCCCTGGGCAGTCTCCCTTCCACAATTAAGAACATAAAAAGCATGGCAAGCAATAAGGAAGAAAAAGTACCCTAAAGCCAGAGCAGGACAGGACCTGTATGGTCACCAGGGGCCATCATGGCTGCTGCTAGAACACTGGTCCTGTTACAACGCTGCTAGTATTTCAACAGGCATTATTCATTTAAGTTTGGGTTAATATTTAGAAAGCTTATTATACTGTTAGGAAAAGAAGCCTGAAAAATTAGACTTATACAAGATCCAAGAGATTATAAATAATACAAATCCAATTGAATCAGGTAAATGCCTCGGATTAGTGTGAAACATACAAGAGACTTTTTTCCCTTAAAAAAAAATAATGTGAGTAAATGAGATTTCAGGCTTAACCAATTACACTTTATGGCACTTCACACTTCAACAGTTAAAAACAACTGACCTAAAGGGCATTTCATGCCTGGAAGCTTATCTAACATTTCTCCCATACAGTTGGCCCAATAAAAGATATTACCCAAAAAATCCTAGCTTATAACATATTTCCAAGATCATCATGCCTACAACAACACTCCAAACCTGTTTTTGTAAAAACAGCTTTTAAAATACTTCAGCGACCCACCATGACAATGTATGTTGACTACTTACTACTCCTTGCTGAAGTAACACGCAATAATGACTAAACAATCTGATGGTCTGTGAGAAAAACATTACAAGAAAAATCATAAAAATGATAAACATAGAAAGGGGGAATCCTTGCCCATTCATTAGGGTAGCAAAGTTGAAATTCACACACGTGATTGTAACAGCAGCGACATAAAATGCAAATATGGTAGCTGTGCTGAGAGATACGAGAAGAAGTCCCCACAATATGTATGACTCACATGCACTCATTTATCCCAATTCATAGATTGTAGAGTCGGAAGGGACCACAATGGATCATCGTGTCCGACCCCCTGCCCCAGGCAGGAAAAAGGACTGAGGTCAGATGACCCCAGCCAGGTGACTATCTAGCCTCCTCTTGAAGACCTCCAAACTAGGTGATAGCACCACCTCTTTTGGAAGCCCATTCCAGACCCTGGCCACCCTTATTGTGAAAAATTTCTTCCTGATATCTAACCTAAATCCACTCTCAACTAGTTTACACCCATTATTCCTAGTCACTCCCTGGGGCACCTTAGTAAGCAGCACTTCCCCTATTCCCCATTGACCTCCCCTAATAAATTTATAGGCAGCCACAAGATCTCCCCTCAGCCGTCTCTGCTGAAGGCTAAAGAGATTCAGCTCTCTCAACCTCCCTCCGTAGGGTCTATCACAAAGACCACTAATCATGCGAGTGGCCCTCCTCTGGACCTTCTCCAGATTCTCCGTGTCCCTCTTGAAGTGCGACACCCAAAACTGGACACAGTACTCCAACTGAGGCTTGACCAGTGCCGCATAGAGGGGGAGCATCACCTCCCTTGTTCTATTAGTCATGCACCTGCTCATGCATGACAAGGTGCGATTGGCCTTGTTGATGGCCTCGTTACACTGCCAGCTCATGTTCATCTTGGAGTCAATTATGACTCCAAGATCCCTCTCTGCCTCCGAGCTGCTGAGAAGGACACTCCTCAACCTATAGGTGTGCTGGGGATTCCTCCTTCCCAGGTGGAGTACCTTACATTTATCTTCATTAAATTGCATCCCATTTCTCTCTGCCCATTGATCCAACCTGTCCAGGTCAGCCTGAATCTGCTCCCTGCCCTCTGGTGTACTAACTTTGCCCCATAACTTGGTATCATCAGTGAACTTGGAGAGGGTGCTCTCCACACCCTCGTCCAAATCGCTGATGAAGATATTGAATAATACCGGTCCGAGGACCAAACCCTGCGGGACCCCACTGCCCACCTCCCTCCAGGTCGAGAAGGAACCATCCACCACCACTCTCTGGGTGTGGTCCCTAAGCCAGTTGGCCACCCACCTGACCATGTAGGCATCCTCTCCACAGTCTGCTAGCTTCCCAATAAGGATAGGGTGCGAAACTGTGTCAAAGGCCTTCCTAAAGTCCAGGAAGATGACATCAGCCTCGGCTCCCTCGTCCAGGCAGTCTGTGACCTGGTCATAGAAGGCTACAAGGTTTGTCAGGGAGGATCTACCTGTGACAAACCCATGCTGGTTTCCCCTCAGCATCGTTTCCCCTGCTGGGCCTGCACAAATGTGTTCTTTGATTATTTTCTCTAGCATTTTCCCAGGAATAGAGGTAAGACTGAGTGGTCTAAAGTTACCCAGCTCATCCCTTCTCCCTTTCTTGAATATGGGCACCACATTGGCCCTTCTCCAGTCCTCAGTGATCTGGCTGGAGCACCATGAGTGCTCGAACAGCTGTGCCAGTGGCTCAGCTATGACACTGGCCAGTTCTTTCAGCAGCCATGGATGGAGGTCACCAATGGGCACCAAATTCACTTAGGATAGTCTAAAACTTTAAAGATAAAGCCTAGCTATGTCTTAGTAGAATCACACAGTGTTGGCCTTTTAGTACAAAGTGGAACTTTATTCTTTTTTCAGCTAAATTTTGAGAATTGTTTTTAAAGCACATCATGAAATAGAGGCTTTCATAATTAGGTCCTTTCTCTCCAGGTATAGAACTGTGTCCCAGCTAAAATGCTGAGAACTATAGCACACAATTCTATTCTGCTTGTAATACAGATACACTGACACATTCAAGTTTTATTTTAATTATTTTTGTGCAGGGAAAAGGAACGGTCAGATTTATTACCAAGGTGGACTCCAGTGGCAATATTATTACAGCTGTAACAGATGAACACACCAATATAATTTTGGTCCAGCCATGAAGCAGATAGCTATACTTGAAGAAAATGGATCTGAAAAAGTGCAGGAGTTCAGAAGGGAGTAAGGAACCCATTCAACAGAAAAAAAAAAAGCTGTGTAATGCAAAGAAAAGGCAGCTGAGTATTTCTCAGTATTTATTGAGTTTCCAAAACTTGTCAGTATTCTGAAGTTAATATTCAGCTGTAGTCACAAACTACATTAAAGCACAAGGAACACTTCATTATGTATATTTTACTATCTTTTTACTCAGTTTTTATTTTTATAACTTCATATTTATGTTTTTGTTATCTATGAGTGACCTGTAGTTATTTCAAAATAAAAGGATTATGTTGATAAGAACTATAGACAGTGACAAGACAACTCTGATAGTTTGAGGTGTACTTAAGAGGATGAAGGGAAAGAAGACAAGTTGGGCATCACATCACTTATCAATGGTATACCTCACTCATTCAAGACTACTATAACTAAAATGTGTCATTGAAAACAATCAGTAATATTGGACACATGCCCAAGATCTTTTTGTTTGATACAATTGGTGTACTTTACGAACAGGAACTGGCATTCACAATTCCTACATGTGGCAGATGAGATAAAAATTCACCCATCAATAAATGGAGCAACCTTTGGAATAGAATATGGCATCTATTTAACGGTACACATTAGTTTTTTAATTGCAGCAGGAAATTACAGAACTTAATTACCAAAGCTGGAGTCACTCAAAATATGAAAGTTGTCAGTACCTTACAAAAAATTCCATGCGTTTGCTACTGATTCTAAATCTTATCCCAAAACAATGCTTTCAGCCTTCCAGCACAGTACTATGGCACAAATTTATTATTGATTTAGGGTGCCTGCAGACATTCGGGGAGGTTAGCTCAAGGATTGGAGGTGCAGGCAGGTTCCACAGGAAGGATCAGAGAATATGGGGGGCAATCAAAGTCAACAGGATGGATTAGGGGAATCAGGGGGGTTTGTGGGGTCTTCAGGGAGTATGGGGGTTCTCTCCCCTCACCCCCTAGGACCTAGAGCTATTTTTAGCCCTCCAATCCCTCCACTCACCCCCAAACAGTCCCCTCACCTCAGCTTACCTCCTCAGCCCTGACACTGGCAAATGCCAGGAAAACCAGTGCTGGGACCAGCTTGCAGTATGGGAGGTTTGGTGGGCAAGGGTCCTGGACGGGGGGGAGGGGGGGCGGGGTCTGCAGGGAGGAATCAGGGAGTTAAAAATAGCCCTGGGAACTACACTGGGAACTACAGAAGTTCAGAACCATTAGATCTATATAAAAATGCCCAACCCAATCAAAGTTAGGCATACCTCAGAGGTCAAGTTAACCTAGAATGGTCTAAAAATGGCTGACTTGTTCTAACAGTCCTGAACTTCTGTACAGTTCACACTTGGATCCATCTAACTAGTGTAAGGTCTCTACCTGGGTGAACCAAGTTAGCTCTGGTGGCCATTTTTAATGTGAGCTAACCTCCCCAAAAATCTGTACCTAGTCCTAGAAAAAAGAACATCATCCCAAGTTAAAATGCCATTATCTATATAATAATTTTTGGTTTTGTTTTCTTAATCGCATCCAAATACTGATGCCATAGGGTGTTCATACATGCCATGAGATTTCCTGTTTACACTACCACAACTGCGTTTGTGTGTGCGTGAGCAGGATTTCCGGCTGCTTTAAAAGTCTTTCCAGCACGTTAAACTAAAGCTCCTCAGATATGTTTTAGTTTGTGTCATGGCTGCTTACATCACCCTATCTATGGATTCATGGTGTGTAAACACTGACCATCTCAAAGACTTGTAATTACCTTCTTTTGCCATGAGGCACTGACCAGGGAAAGGAGGGGGAAGTGGGGCTGTGGCCAGGCTGCCTGGCACAGTGCAGCAGCCCCATTCCAGGGCGGGGAGTGCCACAAGCCTCCCCTTGTATGACAGAACTACATTTCCCCACATCCCCCAGCTGTCTGGGCTTGGTACAGTGTCCATGGGGACCCATGGATCACTGTCTCATCTGCTGTCTTTTCTCCATCAAGTCAAGCAGTGGAGAGTTTCTTGACATTTGTGCGTGTGTTCCTAGAAATCTCTCCAGTGCAATAAAGCTGCATGTTTCTTAGTCTGTTTGTTTGCATGCTTTGTTGGGAAGGAGCAAAAATGCCTGCCTCTGGGTGCGGGGCGGGGGAGAAGAAAATCTCTTAGCCTCTCTACTGAGAGAGAAGAACAAAAGAGATACATCTCAGCCTGAGAAAGGTGATAATTGCCCTCTTTGAAATGTAAAAACTTTCCAGGAAAAGGAAAATAAAGCCAGGGCTAGGTGCTGCATTCAGTCAGGAGGAAGGGGCAGAGGAATGCTCCAAAGTCACTCTTGAGCAGTAACAGCTTGTGCTTTGTGCTCTAGACAGGGTCACAGGTTTGATTCCTGGGTCTTATTTTTGTCCTAGGACCTTCACAAATCATAGGGTTGCCAACTGTGTTTGAATCTATTCCAGGAAGTTTCACCACATGATGTAATGACATTAATTACAGTGCATAACCTTCACATCAGAAAGGCAAATGCATATGACTATTACATTTTTAAAAACCCCTGGGATAGGTATCATCCGATATTGTTTTTTATTTTAGGAACAGACTGGATTTGATGGCCAGACAGTCCCTTCCTGTCTTGGAGAAATAATTCTCCAGTCTTTTTCATGTCAAAAAAGCAGGGGGTGCACTGTTTGCACTTCAAAGAGGGCAATTATCATCTAAAAGATTTTCTTCCCCTCCCCCTCACCCCCCATCCCACCCAGAGATGAACATGCAACTTTATTGCATTGGAGAGATTTCTAGGAACACACATACAATCCTGATCCACAGCCCCTTGCCTCCCCCAGCCCTGCTGGTGCCCCTCACCCCCAGCCCGCAGCCTGCTATACCCCCAGTCCTGCCTTAGGATTCTGATAGGAGGTCACCCCTGCTCCTGCCAGCAGAACAAAGGAAAATCTCAAACTCAGCTCACCAATCAAACACATGCCACGCTACATATTCTGGGAACTCGAGTTCTACCTAGCAGTGGCCATATTGAAAATGGACCAGAGGAGGAAATCCCAGACATTTGGCTTGCATTTAAAATACCCATCCAGATGCAGCACAGGAATGGGGTTGCTGCACTGCACTAGGTAGCCTGGCCACAACTCCCTTCCCCCCTCCTTCCCCCTCAGGCAGCATCTCCTGGCTGCTCAGCCCCTGTGAGCACAGGCACTGGCCCCTGTGCTGCCCACCTGGCCATGGAGTTCCCTGCTGCCCTCTGAGGCAACCCCCACCCCTCCTGCCCTGTAGCAGCCCCAGCCTCCACCCTCTGCCCCCCCCCCCAACACCTTGACCAAATGTCAGGGATTTCACTTTACTCGGCTGGTGGGAGAAGGGGGAAGGTGATCTGAGCTAAATTGGTATTTGGTTCCCCCTGCTGCAAGGAATTAGACAGGACTTAAGTCATTTGAAAGCCTGTGGCATGCAAACACAAATGCAACACACCAAAATAACCCAGGTTAAAATTTTTAAGGTGCAGTAACTTAATGAGGATCAAACGCCATGGTGTGTACAAATGCCCATACTAATTAGTCTAAGAGAGAATGGGTTAAAATGGCTGTGTTGGAACACAGGAGTAAATACAGCCTTGGGAGCAGCAGAGAAAACTCCTTTGAATTCATAATGTTGTGTTTGCCTGTTCTTCACCAAAATTTAGTCTACAGAGACCATAAGCCTATGGCATAATTAGCAGATAACCAGACACAAAACAAAACCCAGAGTTTTAAAAGGATACTGACCCTGACAGACTATGCTTTTCTTGTTATTCACACTGGCTCATCATCTATGAACCTTCTGCATTAAAAACTAGAACAATTAAGATATATTCAGTGACATCAAAACTTCCATCTGATGCAGACAGATTTCTGGAATGTGGTTCTGAAAGGCTCCGGGATTGATTTTTGCTCTCTTGAATATCATTGTCTTAACTCTTTTCATTTTTTCTCTCATTCACTCCTCATACAATATTATACCAGTTATTAATGATATTAAGTTTCATAAATATTTTTGGATAATTTTATACAAATAACCAACTGCCTTGAGTACTGCTTGTATTTTTTCTGGACAAATACTGGAAAAGAGTGATAGTATGCACATTCACTAATCACTCTAAAGAAAAGAAAGTACATACTCTTAACATATTCCTCTTTTGTCTATATACCTGTGAGAAGTAGAAGTATTGTGTAGCCATCCAGACACCATTTTAGATCAGCTGGTCTTAGATTTGAATCACCTCCATTTACAAGCTATTATTTTTTGGTATGCTTCAACTTTTGTACTGGTGAACTTTGGAGAAAATCCTTTTTTTTAATAGGGATTTCTGTTATTATATGCAACATTTAAACCTACTGATCCAAACCTATACATAAGCTACCTATTTGTTCTTGATATCCCAAAAAATAAATAAAATTTTAGAATATAAAAGGATCTATGGTTCCCTGGTACTTCCTTTAAACCAATGCAATCGCTCCGAACAGTATATCATCCAAGCAATAACATGCTGATGATGTGTTACTCTAATACATCCATACATTAGTAATGCTCTAATGAGCTGTCAGGACATTAAATCACTACCAAGATGTCATTCTGATGATGTGTTACTTAGAGATATGGCTCCAGTTTAAAGAAAAAACAAGAGACCAAACAATGGAAGAAATATATTTAGATTTGGGGATTTTTTTTTTTTGTTAAAAATAACTTCATATACAAAGAAAAATAAAAATTTGTATTAATCAACAGTTAACCTTTCCTTCGAGTTGTTCAAGTTGCTCTCCTAACATATTTAGCATATAGCAAACTCTAAGAAAATTTACTTTCTGAATATCAGCTGCATGACCTTCAAATCCAAGTATTACAGAAAGAGTTCAAAGCTGAACATCTATCAATGAGCAGCTATTCATTGTTTTATTCTAATATGAATGTAACAATGTCTGGCCCCTGCCTTATTTACTGAATACATTTTAAAGACTATTCTGCAGATAAAATTCCCCTGTGGACTTTTGTATAGCTCTTATCACTCTAGTATCAAGTGCTTCAAATCATAAATTCCTATAAGCCAATGAAATTGTACAAATGGAGTACTACAGAATAGGAAGTCACAAGTTTCTTTTACTTTTTGATGCCCAGTTTGAGATACCTGAAACCAATTTTCAGAGTTTTTGGAAGAGACTGCTCTTTCCTTTTACTTTCTCATTTACTCTGCACTTCTTAGCTTCTTATACAAGTTAGGCAGAGGAAGTTCTTAAGACAACTTTCTACTTTATTGTACATCCCTAAGAACAGGTCCATCCTGCTAGAAATGAATAGTACATGATCAAATTATTAGATAGTTCCAACATACAGGGCACATCTACACATACCCCTATGGCACTGTTGTTACTGTGCCATTGTGACAGGGGGCCATCCTGAGGCTGACCTCTGTGTCAGCCTACCCATCTGTCTTGGGCAGTCCACCCACCTATCTCATCTGCCATGCCTTGTTAGTAAATAATTAAATTGTTTACTATGTGGGAGGCTGCCCTTTGTGCATCCAGATATATCAGGCGGTACATACATGCTCTGACCTTCCCTACATGTGTCTCATGCCTCAGAGGTGTTATAACCTGTGGCAGCCAGGATCAGGCTGCTGACTCTAAAGATGTTCCAGGGACCTGGGAAAACAGACCCAAAGACTATGAAGAGTGCCAGAGATGTTATTCCAAGCATAAAACCTTATCTCACAACAGACAAGGAGGAAGAGAACAAGACGTGGGGAGATCAAAGACACCAAGATTTATTAGCTCCTGTCAGTTCCAGTTGGCCGGGCATGGGTGAGAGCAGCTTAAAAACACCCCCAACAACAACAGCAGGGGAGAGGAGATAGACATGGGAGAGAATCAGAAGGAGCAAACTGAAACAAAAAGAAAAAATGCATAGACAATGCCCTGGCAGAGGCGAAGGAGGAGAATAGAGAACTCTCTCCTTTTGAGGCTTGGAAGAGTCTCCATACTTACCTGAACCCAGAAAGAAAGAAATGAGGTGGCTGAGCTTGGAAGATTACCAGTTACTCAACCTCAGGAATCGGCATAGCTAGAAAACAGCTAACCATGAGTGGTGGGGGTACAAGACTAGGGTATCTGTGAGGAACCTGGGACCCACTGTCCTGCAGCCCATCTAGAATACTATTAATGATAATAGACACAGGAGTGAAATGGAGCCAGTCAGCTCATTGTCTTGGTCTAACCTTCAAATGGAACAGGGCATATAGAAATATCATAGCCAGCTATAGGTTAGTGTAATCTCCCGTGTCTTTCCCCTGAGTGTCACGAGTGTGGGTTCTTCTCAAACTTCATTGTGGCACCTTGGGCTGAACAGCCTGGTTATTGGGGTGACTTTGGGTTGGTTCCCCAGGGGCCTCACCTGCCATGTCTTTGATGATGGCTCTGTTTGTATCGGAAGGACGATGTTTGGTCCCACGTCCCCCAACGCCTTCTCTTGGTCATTCCCACTGTTCCTTATTTGTGGGACTCCACCTCCCCTACACCCCACCTAACACCAACCTTGATGTTGTCACCTGTGTCATCAAGGTTGATGTTCTGAACCTTCTTGGTACTCGGTCTCTTGGGATCTTCAGCTGCAGGATAATGGTGATACTTCTATGCCAAGCATCTCCTACGGCCCTCCCCCGCTTCTCTCTGCTTACACGGTGTCTGGTCTCAGCACCATTCCATCTTTCGGTGTGTCGACTTTTCCCCAGGATCAGTACCTGCCGTCTGTCTGTTGCATCCAAATCCTGATCCCACTGGGTCTTGCTGTATTCCAGTCACCGCTGTCCACTTCCTCAGTCCACGACAACCCTGTGAATAGATCCTTGGGCCCTCTCTGGCCCTGCACTCTCACTGTGACCCCTTTCTGGGGTACCCACCAGGTCCCCTTGCTGGGACTGCTCAAGAACTCTGCCCCCTCTGGGCCGGCTGGGGACTCTGCTTCCGGTCCCCCAGGCTTGTCTTCCACCGGGTCTTTTATCCTGGCTCTGGCTGTCTGGCTGGCCAATCAGCCCCGGCATGCTTTTATAAAGCATGCCCATGGGGACATGGGAGCTGTTCCCAGCTCCTCTCAGCTCAACTGCTTGTTTTTTTCCTTTTGATTTTTTCCCGTGGTGGCTCCGGCAGCCACGGTTTCCCTTTTGCCATGATAGCCTTCTGGCGCAGCGTCCCACTACCTCCCCATCTCTCCTGGTAAGTCTTTTTCACAGCCAGTAGCAATTTAAGCTAGAAAGCCTCCCTCATTTTTTTTTTTTATACAACCCATGGCAGGCAAGGTAGGGTGGATGTGCTAAGTGAAACCTTAATTAAAAGATCTGCTGTGACCTTGAGGCTAGCACGCACCAAATTTCTGACAGTTATGTAACTGAGTGATCTTATAGAGTTGATAATATAAAGGGATGATTTAATATAATATGTCCCTGGCATTGAGCCCTCTGGCTCCTGTCTCTCTGCAACCCACAGGCAGCAAGTTTTCTAGTGACTGGCTTTCCGCACCTTTCTCTCAAGAGCCTGACTCTATGTCCCCTTAGCTGCACCCCTCTAGCATTATGAGTGCCTCATCCCAATCCTCCGGGGCTAAACATGAACACAAACACAAGCCCCTAAGCTATAACTTAAATACTAGCAACAACAACAGTGCTGTGCCCCTTTAAGGGGACAAACTTCCACTCAGAGTAACATGCCCCTATTCTATGTACCTGGGAGACTCCCTGTAGTCATGTAGCACCTAGATAGCAGAGCAGGCAGTACTGAGAGAGCTAGGCAGGCAGCACCAGGTCTCAAGTAGCTTCAGCAGGCTGGAGCTCCTTCCCAATCAGTTGCCAGGGAGACAGTGTGTGTCTGTTAGCTATAGCCTGGGCTTATATGTCCCAGAACCCTGCCTCCTGCCAGCGAGATGAAGTCAGCAGGTGTGGCCAATTAATCCCTTAGGCTATTACCCCAGTAACCTGCAGCTGAGGAGCTCTGTTTGGCCTGCAGAGGTCCCTGGCCAGCCTTCTTCAGCCTTAAAGAGCCGGCACGTCTTAGTGCCCTGCTACAGCCATCATTTAGAACTTCCTTTTGGAAATACTAAATGATGGCACAGTAACAGCCCATACTGCACGTGGCACATGGTTATTTTTAGCTCCTGCATTGCCATACTGACCTGCTGTTCTGAGGGAGCATATCACTACAGTGACATAGCTGTGGTGTCATAGTTTTTGCCCACATACACTACGTCACTGTAGTGCATTGCTACAGTGACATAACATCACATGTAGACATTCCCCCAGACTTTTCTGGGTGATTGGGACTCCAGATCCACCACACAAGACCTCTTGGTTGCCGTCCATGTAATAGTTGGAAAGGGGAAAACCCTGTTGAGGCTTGGGGTGCCTCTCTTACTGTGAATAACAAGGGTGGTAACAGTTGATATCATTTCTGTGGGCTCTCTATCACGAACTTCTTCAACATCTGTTTCAAAGTCTGGTTAAACCGCTCCACTAGCCCATCAGTTTGGGAATGATATACCGTGGTCTTTAGGTGTTTAATTCCCAGAGTTTTACTCACTCCCTCAAACATGCAAGATGTAAAGTTCATTCCTTGATCAGTCAGCAGTTCTTTAGGGAGTCCCACTTAGGAGAATATCTTCAATAACTCCTCTGCCACCTTTGGGACAGACACCATCTGCATAGGCACGGCCTCCAGATACCTCATTGCATAGTCCAGGAGGACCAAAATAAATTGGTGCCCAGCACTGCTTCTTGGCAGTGGCCCCACAATATCCACTGGCACATGCTCAAAGGGAACTTCCACCGAGGGCAGTGGTACTAATGGAGCTCTAGGAGGATGACTATGGTTTAATTTTTGGCACACGGGACAAGATGTACAGTACTTTGCTACTTCCCGTATTAACCCTGGCCAGAAAAACCTTTCCCAAATGCGAGCTTCTGTCTTGTCCAGGCCCAAATGTCTGCCCATTGGTAGTCCATGAGTTACTTTCAATAGGGCCCTTCAGTATTGCCGCGGCACCAACAATTGTACTACTTCTTCTCTTCCAGCTTTTCCATGCTTGACTCTATATAGGAAATCGTTCCTCACCTCAAATCGCGGAGTTGTCTTCATCAGTTCTGATCGTAGCACCTCCCCATTTCACTGAGCTAGATGTTCTTGGGAGGCATACCAAAACCCTTCCTCTCGGCTCTGTTCCAATTGGAAATGCTCATCCTCCCACAAGTCTACAACATCCACCTCCTGTTCTACTTCTTCACCTGATGGAGGTTGTTCAGCCTCACCAGCTAATACCTCAGCCATAAGATCATCCTCAAGTACCGCCTCAGACTCTACTGTTTTACCTCCTCTTATTCCTACTTCCAGTGACCTCCAGCTGGGGCCTTCTCCTACCTCTGAATCCTCTTCAGAGGTTTTCCCTCTAGTCCAAGTGGGATAGGGCTGTGGGGCCCCTCTAGTTTCTCTCACCCATCTCAAACTATGTGTCGCAGCTTCCTCTTTCCTTTTCTCATGGGCTATTACCGTCAACAGCTCTGGCCAGTCACATCCCAACATCATTGGATAGGGTAAGTGCTCAGCTACTCCGACTAGCATCTGGCATGTACTCTTGCCCACTTGCAGACTAACCCATATTCTGTCAAGTCTTTGGGTCTTGCTGGACCAGCATTGAATAATTATCTGATCTGCTACTTCCCTCTCTCTTCCGGGTAACATCTCTCTGCACTATTGTGTGCGATGAGCCCAAATCCAACATAGCACATTTCTTCTGTCCCTCAAGCCTCACATCCACCATTAGTGTGGGCTGTTCCTCTCCTGGCTCAGAATGAACCTTGGCACCATAACCACAAATAAAATAGAAATTAAAGAAGGCATCATGCCACCTTACATTTTCTTTATGGCTTGGTGCTTCTGCTTCCCTGGTGTCTGTGATGCTACTCCCTGTGGCATGGTCACCACTTCTCTGAGAGTCATCAGGAGTTCCCTTCTCACAGCAGCCAGACTGGCAGCTAAGGCTCTCTGTGGAGCTCTCTTGCACAACCTCCTTTCCCTTTGGCCGCTGCCTCTAACTGCCACCAAGCCCAGGGTTTCAGCAGTTGGTGTGTGCTCTTCCTGGATGGAATGAAAAGTAAAGAAGCCAGAGGCTGGGCTGGGGAGTCAGTTGCCAAGCAGATTATAATGTGTCAAAAATCCAATGTCTATATTTAGTCCATGATCTCTAGTATCCAGGAGGTTGATGAAATGGAGTTCATAGGCTTGTCTCTGGGAAGTGCTGTGTAAGTTTCCCTTGAGGATCAGAACTGAGAGATTGGAGAGAGAGTGGCCCTCCTGTGAGAAATGGTGTCCCCACTGGTAATTGGGTATTTTTGTCTTTGATAGATTTCCAATGTGCGTTCATTCTGGTGCACAGTTGTTGTTTGGTCTCTCCTACATATTTTCCATCAGGGCATTTGTTGCATTGGATGAGGTATATTACATTTCTGGAGGTGCAGCTGTAAGATCCTGGGATGCTGATGGCTCTGTTGTGGGGTGTAGTAATAGTGGGGGTGGTGGAGATGTGTTGGCAGGTTTTGCATTTCTTGTCCTTTTTACATGCTCCCTAAAATCCACAAACAAGGGAACCCTAGCAGACCTATCATATCCAACCATGGGACACTAACTGAGGAAATATCAGGTTTCGTTGAATCAATCCTAAAACCGCTGGTCACCCACAGAGCAAGTTTTGTACAAGATACTACAGACTTTCTACGGAAACTTAAACACATAGACCACCTTCCCAGCAACACACTCCTAGCCACAATGGATGTTACCAGCCTATATACCAACATCCCACACCAGGATGACATCCAAGCCTGCCTTACATATCTACAGGAACAAGATTACAACACAGATTACAGACCCAAAGATATTACTGATCTAATATACTTCATCCTCACACACAACAATTTCACTTTTAATAATCAACACTTCCTCCAGATGATGGAAACAGCTATGGACACTAAAATGGCTCCACAGTATGCCAACCTTTTTATGAGCCACCTGAAAGAAGACTTCCTCAAGAACTGCACCATCAAACCCTTGCTATACTTAAGATACATGGATGACATCTTCATCATTTAGACTGAAAACCTACATTCTCTGATTGAGTTCAATCAGAAACTCAACAATCACCACCCCTCCATCCAACTTTCTCTAGAATACTCCAGCACCAACATCTCCTTTTTAGACACAATGATCAGTATCCAAAATGATAAAATACAGATCACGTTATACAAGAAACCCACAGACCAACATACATATCTGCACAGAACCAGCAATCACCCTAAACACACCAAAAAAGCTGTGATATACAGCCAAGCCCTCAGATACCACCGCATTTGCACTGAAGAGATCACCTGGGATTGCCACCTCACCAATCTTAAAAAGGCTTTCACCCAACAAGGACACTCTTCCAGAGAGGTAGATCGCACATTTGAAAGAGCCACCCAGATACCACATGAAGAACTGCTGCAGTACAGAACCACCCCCCACCCACACACACACACAAATCGCACACCGCTAGTTATGATGTATCACCCCTCCCTTGAACCTCTACGAAAAATCCTCAAAAACTGCAACCCATACTAGAAAGAGACCCTATTCTTAAAAAGATCTTCCCAGAGCCACCCATCCTAGCCTTCAAACAAGCACCGAACCTCGCCAACCTCATCACCAGAAGCAAACTTCCTCAAGCCCAGAACACTCCAAAAGGATCCAGACCGTGCCAGGACAAGAAATGCAAAACCTGCCAACACATTTCCACCACCTCCACTATTACTACACCCCATAACAGAGCCATCAGCATCCCAGGATCTTACAGTTGCACCTCCAGAAATGTAATATACCTCATCCAATGCAACAAATGCCCTGATGGAAAATATGTAGGAGAGACCAAACAACAACTGTGCACCAGAATGAACGCACACCGGAAATCCATCAAAGACAAAAATACCCAATTACCAGTGGGGACACATTTCTCACAGGAGGGCCACTCTCTCTCCAATCTCTCAGTTCTGATCCTCAAGGGAAACTTACACAGCACTTCCCAGAGACAAGCCTATGAACACCATTTCATCAACCTCCTGGATACTAGAGATCATGGACTAAACATAGACATTGGATTTTTGACACATTATAATCTGCTTGGCAACTGACTCCCCAGCCCAGCCTCTGGCTTCTTTACTTTTCATTCCATCCAGGAAGAGCACACACCAACTGCTGAAACTTCCTTAGCCTGATGAAGGGTTTTTGAACCTGAAATCTTGCTTAATAACTATTCTCCAACTATTTGGGTTGGTCTAATAAAAGATATCAAATTCACTCAAGGATCCTTGTATGCCTAAATAAGTTTAGAGATTTTATAGTCCTCAATCCCTGAAAAAATTGTAAAAGCTCCACATTTATTAAGAAAGAGTTATCTTTTTACAGCCAAACAAAGTAATTTAGAAATCACTATGAAAGATAGTAGCAAGTTGCAGGAGATGAATTGAGTTTAGAGGAATATTACCTTTTTCTCTTTCACAGTAAATCCATTAACTGAACATTGTTCAGTCCATTACGTTGGGATTAGAGACCCTGCCCCATTCCAACTGAATTTCAGAGCAAGATCCCAAACCAGCAATTTCAACCCACATCTACTACTGATGCAAATGAAGGTTTAAGTAGATTCATGATTAAATCTACTGATTAGAAAAGACAGAATTAAAATAATTAACAAGGCTTGGGCCTAGGGAAATTTTGGAAATACATATAACTTTTATTAATAAAAGGATCTGAAATCAGATCACAACTCAATGCAACTTTTAATGGAAAACACATGACCAAAATTTTACCCTTAGATTTGTGGAAGATTCTGACTTAAGACAATGAGAATCAAATATGTGGACCAGACTCTAACTATGTATGGGATATTTATGGCATGTTTGAAGTCACAATAAATATACAGAAAACATGAATAGCAAATGGTCGTACTTTTTCATGGGGATAAGAAAAATTCAAATTATTTCCTAGTAAACTACTGTTTCCATCAGTTATCTAATAAATATCTGACAAATGACTCAGTCAATCCTCTTCCAGAATTCTGCTAAAAGTTGTGAGCCTGTAATACCCTAGATAAGTCTTTTCTGTGTTTATAATTTTGTTCAATAAGGAGTGACTTGAACAAGTCATGATCTTTCTCATCCATTTGCTGCATAATGGAAGAACTGTCTTACATGCCGGACATCAGATAGAGGTAGGAGATAAATGTGGGGAGGATCTTAGTTTCATTTTCAACTATAAAGTATGGAAATTCATGTCTGACAGGGCAGAAAAGAAATATTTCAAGCATCTAGATATGAAACTAGATCAATAACCATATTTCAAATCCAAACATTAAATACTTATGTTAGAACAATTCTGTTTCTAAAAATGGATTTTAATATTTTATCAAATCAACATTTGTATACTATAATAATTCAAGATAGGTTCCAGCTCCACTGATATATTGTTTTACACAATTTATTATGCACTTTTATTTTCTTGTACATGATTTATTTAGCATTATATGCTTTGTGTTCCTATAGAGCAGCTGAGTGTTCCTGACACTATAAAATAATGGCTTTCCATGTAAATTCTTGCAAATCAAAAGAAGCGTGTTTGCTTTTATCCCCCATGAATTCATGACAGAGATCATTTTCCTTTAGAAGTCAGTTTATGGTGATATCCTGAGTGTATATGTAAAATGGAGTAAGTAAAATTCTCCTTGAACCTTTCACTTCTATTTATTACAATAGAGGAAATAAGCATGGTAAAATTATATAGCAGTGCTCTACTGATTTGCCTACATTTGTACTGCTAGCCTTCAAACCACTGATGAGGAAAAGAAACAATCAAAAAACAAAGTCTATTTGGTTGTGAGAAAATAATCTGGCAAAGGGAGAACATAATGTGGTTCTTCTATATTTATAAAATCTATCTTTTCATACTCTAAGGACATTGTAGCAGGTGAAAGCCACAGGGGATAGCTATGACACCTCCTGGTGGTTGTGTGGCTCCTACCCAGCTCTGTCTCTAATGTTGCCCTTCCTTAATGACTCACCTGCTACACCTTGTTGTTACTGATGTTAAATAAAGGAAGCTACCCACAGGCCTTACAGACAGCATAAGTCCAATCAATTCCTTAGTGGGTCCCTCCTGGACCCCACTAGTCTCAATCCATCCCTTACACTAAAATAGACCCTTTCAGCCTGGCAGTGTCTCTGAGGGCACCTATTGCCTTACAGGCAAATTGTGTGGCTCCATTCCTCCCCTACACCATACCCCAAGCCTCACAGGTGTAATTAATTCAGATGTTAGCTTCTCTAAGCTGCTCTTGGGACTCGCAGACCTTCTGGGTCTCTCTGCTCTCTTTCTCCAGGTCCTCATGCCCCTAGCCCCTCACACCATCCCTCTCAGAGACTGCAAGCCCTCTAATCCCTCGCTCTGACTCCCCCTGGTCTGTGAGTCCTATACTAGGCTTCCTGGTTCAGTCCCTTCTTCGGGCTGAGGACCCTTCTGTACCCTGCCCCAAACCCTTCACTGGGCTGGTGGGCCTGGTTCCCTTGTTCAGCCCTTCCTCTGGACTGGGGAACACTCTGTGCCCACTCAACCCCCTTATCTGAGGACTGCTGGGCTCTAGTCCCTTGCTCTTTATATCCCACTCAGCCCTTTCTCTGGACTGCAGACCCTCTGTACCCAGTTCAGCCCCTTCTCTGGCCTGGGGAATTCTCTGTAGGCCTTGAACCCATCTCTGGCAGCGGTCAAGGCTTGTAACTCAAACAATAATACCAACAGAAAACAAAGGCCCCTTGCCTACATAAACTCTTTCTTCTCTGCCCCAGGGAGCTTCTCTGGTTTCCAGGCCTGAAGAGTTGTTCTCCTTCTCTACCTTCTTGGGCCCTACAGGAGTCCTTCTGCCCTGCTGCAAAGAACTCCTCTCCTCAGGCTCCCAGGGCTGGGCTCCCTGCCCAGCTCAGGCACTGGGCTCATCTAGCCCAAGCCTGGCCCTCTGCCCTGAAGTGAGCCTGCAGGCAGCCCCCCACCACCAAAAGCTGCCTCTCAAGCAGCTTCTCCCTTTAAAGTGGCAGGCATCCCACAGTGTCCTGCTACAGGCAAGTGTGCAGGCCGGGAGTGGTCCGAGGCTTTCGGGGGCGTGCGGCGGGCTGTGGCCAGCAGCCCTGGTACGTGGGTCGGGGAATTCGGCACGGTGAACTAGAATTAGGCACAGACGCGTAGAGGTTGATTAAAGATTATTTTACTTACACCGTAGATGGTTGCGGTGCAGGCAGGAAAAACTTCGCTTAAGTTGCAGTTACAAACGAAAAGAAAACTCACTCGAACAAGACCCGTAGAAAACTCGAACCTCTTAAACCCGGAAAGACCTCTGGATACACACACACACACACACACACACACACACACACACACACGAAGTTTGCTAGACTCCGTGGACTGAGCACGCAGGGAAGGGTACGTCGAGGGATCAGGCGGTGACAGGGAGAGGCTAGAGGTTGATCAGGTCCCTATATCCTTCTTAAGGCACACGCTGGGTTTGTTAGGCTCCACAGCGCTTAGAGTTCTTCACGAGATGGATGTGAAGTTCTCCTCCTTCTCCTCCACGAGATGGTTGTGGAGTCCTCCAACTTGGGCGGAAACTGCTCAAGCCTCTTACGTGGCTAGCAAGCCAATCGCTAGCCGCCACGTGGGAATAATTTAGAAACAGCCAATAGCGGGACACAAATTTGCATGCAAATGGCGGGAACTCCTTTGCACCAGGGTTTTCTCTATGCAACTGAGAATTGCACCATGAAAAGAAAGCTCCTCGTGGCGGGAAATAATTTTGCAGTGCCAAAGCACACACAAAATCATACCCTTTGGGTCATGACAGCAAGTACAACAATAACAAACCCAGAAACTACAAAAGCAAAAGTTCTGGAAAAAGGTGGTCTCTAGTCTCCTATTAACTACTGTAAACTTTCAACAGAAACATCCTGATCTATATTGGTGCTCATTACTGTAGTATCTGTAGCATATCAAGCAATGCAATTAACATCTGTAATATGTTGTTCTCATCCTTTCTCCCAGCAGAGTAACTTGTTTTCTTACAATGGGGGTGTTGTGCGTGTGCACACACATGCACGCATATGTGGTTTTATTACAAATATATGTGTTGCTAGGTATTTATGTTACAGAAGATATAGAAGCATGCCTTACACTTGGAGTGAAAGTAGTGAGGTTTTCCATATTATCACCAGCCTTTTATCCCACCACCAGCATTATCTCCATCTTCCTCAGGTTCAGGTTCAGCTAGCTGTCCTTTCACAATGACCTTATATCCATGCACTGGGCCATCTTGCATGACAGTGAAGTAGCTGAATGTGGTAAAAGACAGGTATAGCTGTGTGTCATCATCACTCAATTCCATTTGTCTAATTAGTTCAACTAGAACTGCAGGTAAATATTAAACAATGACCAGAGAGAAAAATGATCCCTGTGGGATCCTTGTGGCAAAAATAGTTTCCTAATGTCCCATTATTGCTCATTGGGTTAAGTGTCTGAAGTTCACGCCTTCCTGACCGCGTCCCTACACTGCCAGCCCATGTTCATTTTGGCATCAATAATGACTCCAAGACCCTTTTCTGCCTCTGCACTGATGAGAAGGGAGTTCCCCAGCCTGTAGGTATGCTGCTGGCTCTTCCTCCCCAGGTGCAGTACCTTGCATTTGTCAGTGTTGAAACCCATCCTGTTCTCATCCACCCACCCCTGTAACCTGTCTAGGTCTGATTGCAGCCTATTCCTCCCTTCTAGCATGCCCACATACCCCCACATCTTAGTGTCATCAGCAAATTTGAACAGGGAGCTTTTTACCCCCTCGTCCAAGTCACTGATGAGGATGTTGAACACCGCGGGTCTGAGGACCGAGCTCTGGGGGACCGCATTGCCCACATCCCTCCAGGTCAAAAATGACCCATCCACCACCACTCTCTAGGTGTGGCCCTCCAGCCAGTTAGCGACCCATTTGACTGTGTAGGTGTCGATGCCACAGTCCCCTAGTTTTTTTAATGAGAATGGGGTGAGAGACAGTCTCGAAAGCCTTCCTAAAGTCCAGAAAGACTACGTCCACTGCTACCCCTGCATCTAAGGATTTTGTGACTTGGTCATAGAAGGCCACCAGGTTGGTCTGACAGGACCTGCCTCTAATGAACCCATGTTGATTGCCCCGGAGCATAACCTCCCCTGCTGGCCCCTCATGGACATGCGCCAGGATAATTCTCTCAAAAACCTTACCCAGGATCAAGGTAAGACTGACTGGCCTATAGTTTCCTGGGTCCTCCTTCCTCCCTTTTTTGAAAATGGGAACCACATCGGCCCTTTTCCAGTCATCTGGCACCACACCAGAGCACCACGAGTGCTCGTAAAGCCATGCCAGGGGTCCCACAATGACCTCTGCTAATTCCCTCAGCACTCTGAGGTGGAGATCGTCAGGACCAGCCGATTTAAATATGTCCAGTCCCTCCAGAAGTTCCCTGACTAGACCCTCACTGACCCTAGGCCTGGGTGCACCTCCCCTGGGGCCTGAGGGGGTCCCAGCAGGTGGGCTGATCCGGTCCCTGCTCAGGAAAATAGAGGCAAAGATATTGTTAAATAGGTTAGCTTTGTCATCTGGTGTGTCAACCAGATTTCCTAGCGTGTTTTGCAGAGGCCCCACGTTACCCGGCACCTTCTTTTTTCCCCCTATGTATTTAAAAAAGGATTTCTTGTTGAACTTGATCCAGGTAGCTAGTCCCAGTTCCATCTCTGCCTTGGCCTTCCTGACTGCCCCCCTGCAGCCCCGAGCAACCGAGGTATAGCTCTCCCTGGTGATGGCTCCTCCCTTCCATTGGGTGTACGCCTCCCTTTTAGCTAGGAGACGTTCCCGTATGCAGGTGACTGGTAGGGGGTGCCAATGCCCCCCTGATGGCTGACACTGATGCTGTTGGTAGGGCTGGTGCCCCCACTGAGAGGGCCGCCGCCGCCATCGGTGGCTTCTGCGGGTGTCCCCCAGATTCAGGAGGCACTAGTCAATCATATCCAAAAGAGATGGAAAACCACTGCTCTGGGTAAACAGTTTTAGTACTTAACTACCCTCATAAATAGAAGGCTCTAATATCCACCTTAAAAATCCCTTTTTTGACATTTAGGGCTATTATTTCTTGTCCTGTCCCATATGGCGATAGAGAATAGTCAGTCACCATCCTATTCAAACCAGCTCTGGTATCTAAAGACTATGAGCAAATTCCTCCTTCTTGCTCCACCTCCCCCACCCAATGTTCTCTTCTTCTTATATTGAATGTCTACAGACATTCAATATAATGTTCAAGCACTTGTACCTCTAAACCAAATATGGTGCTTTTATAGTTATAAAATTAAACAACAGGCACTTTCAGTTCTTTGGTAATCAAATGCAAACCAGTATATAAAACTCATCTGCTAGCCAGTGTACTAATTAAATGTTCACATAAAACCCACCTCTTTAAGCAGTCTTGTTAAGGAAACTGAGTGGAACAGAATAAGGAATGATAGATTTCTACTAAGCCACAGGTTCTAATCCAGTCACAAACTAACACTGAAAAAAATATTACTGGCTGCTTGCCTCAACTGAAGCGAGTTGGTGGCTCAGATCTCCCTATATTTAACAACTGTCTAAATCACAAAAGCCACTGCTGCAGCTAGAAATCTTTTGCCAAATGCAGGAAAGGCACAAAAGCTTAAAGTGACAAAGCAACCATGTTCTAGATTCTCCTTTTGCAGATAGTCCCTCCAGGGAAGAAGGCCTGAGACTGATTGATGTTGGAAGGCACACATTGTTTCTGCCAGGACCACAAATTTCTGTTTCTAGACATGAATTGGTATCTTTCCTGAGCTCCAGAGCTAATTTTAAAAATCATTCTGCGAGGGGCAGAATCTTAGCTGACAAAAGCACAATGGGTAAATCTTCCCAGTTTTAAGGTTACATTTTACCTTGGTAACCTTTCCTCACTCCCCTCCCCCCACCCACCAAGTATATTCCATTAGATATCTTAACATATTTCAGAACACTTAGAATGTTTTTAAAACCAATTGCAAATCTAAAAATACATGAAGTTATTACAAACTGAAATATAAGTGTTTATTGACATATAATGATTACTGAAGTGGTTCAGTTTATGCTTTGATGTGGGCTTGTATATTCTTCCAAGAAGTTCAGTTTCAGAAAAAGCAAATTACATCCATATTTTTCTGATCCAAGAAAAACTGCATGAAAAAACACCATGCAAGAGACCAGGATGCAAGATAAAAAGTGTCTAGTGGACTTTTAAAATCGTTTATGGTCATATGCACAATAATTTAAGTTTCAGTTAATGTCAGTCTATCTTTTGGGGGAATGAGATGAGCAAGAATCTATTTAATCATAGTAATAAATAAATAAACAAATAAATAAATAAACAAATAAATAAATATCTCATCCCATTTAGAGGAGGGTGAAAATAAGCAGAATGTGATTTAAACACAAGATTTTAAACAGGATTTTCTCTACAATACTTGAAAAGAAATGTAGGACCTATAATTATGGAAACAAAAGTGGCAGTGCATCTCTTCTTTTGCCACTGGATTTGTGTAATTTAGATATAAAGTCAACACACATATAGAAGTTAGCTGAGAACATTTCATGAACAGTACTTAATAGCAGACTAAAATATTGATACTTTACTGACATTTGCTTTATATCTGCAATAGCCAAGTCAGTCAGCTATATGGATTTATACCAACTGAAGTTGTGGTCCTATATGTTTAAAAATACAATATGTAATTGTAAGCTTCTTATTGTAAGTTTGTAAGTTCCAGTTTCAGCTAATTACCAGGGATCCAGGTTTTCTGCTTCCTGATGAAAAATGTGGATATTCTCATTTGAAGGAGAAAAGCATGGATTTTCCTCATTAAAGGAGAAAACCACAGGAAGCCATGGGTTTCCCCTGCAGCCGGACAGGCTTCCAGCCTGCAAGGAGCTGCTTGAGGCTGGAGGGAGCACAAGGAGGGTGATTGGAGGCAGAGGGTGTGAGACAGGGCCCCAGCCTGTCTAATGTAGGCCTGACCCTTTGTCTCTGGGCCACCCACCCACCTATCTTTCCTGCCATGCCTTGATGAAACAATAATTATGGCGTTACTCAGGTGGGAGGCTGCCCATTCTCTACCCCAATGCTAGGGGTCACTATCCACCACTCCAAACCTCCCCTACACAGTAGCCCACGCCTCGCAGATGAGATATAGATGTTGACCCATGCCCTAGGGCAATGGGTTGGCTCACTCCCTGTCACTGTGCCTCTTGGCACTGGGGTCTTCCCCCTGTCTCTGTGCCTCCTGGCACTGCACCCCTCGGTGCTGGGGTCTGATCACTCCCTGGCACTGTGCCCCCCTGGTGCTGGGGCTTTCACAGTAGCATGCCCCAATGAGGCCTCCTCCTCCCCAAATAGCCTCGGCCTGGTCCACTGGATAAAACAATAACATAAATGAGCCCCTGGGCTATAACATAATACAAGTCATACAAATGGAGTCATACACTCTGGCTCCTTAAAAACCCCAAACTGCTCCTCGCATATTGAACACCCCCAGCTCCGGGTACCTCTTAGACTCCTGGAGACTCATTAGCTGCAGCAACAGTCTGGCCAGAAGCCACAGCACTCCTGGGTAGTACTACCATGCAGGAGCTCCCTTCCCCTGGGCACTTGCCAGAGGCCTCCTCCTGCCAGCCTTGGCCCTGGGGTTTATATGTGCCTGTTGCCCTGTGGGGTCAGGCCAATTCTCAGAATCTCAATACTGCGCTGTTAGACAGGAGGGTGTGACACAATTGCACATATACAAACACATGAATCAATTAGGTACACACACACACACACACACACACTACCAGCTCAGGCACATACACATCCAAACCAGCCTAGGCACATGCATACCTATCACCAATTCAAGCACATACACTATACACCCCAAAAGTTAGACACAGATCACTAATTCATATATCATGCACACAATGACGTATATGTATATACACTCACACACACTCACCAATTCACACACATACAACCCACCTACACATACACACAGGTAAGTTCCTAACTTGGATAGTACAGTGTGTATGTGTGTGCTTGGGATACTTGGGGGAAGGTTCAGGTGAGAGAGAGAAAAAGAGTTAAAGTGTAGGGAGTGAAAGTTGCCAGAACCAGGATTAGAACTGGTGAGCTACAGAAAAGCTGGTTGAGGAAATGAGGCTTGGGTTTACTGAAGGTAGACTGGGGCTGGAAATTGAGGCAGACAGCTGAGATATTGGTAGGGGCAGATAAGTGGTGGTGAGGAGGAGACAGTCAGGAAAAAAACTGGAGGCAAAAACCTGGTTGCTCAGGGGAAAAGACAGTGGGGAAAAGACAGTGGCAAAGAAACAGGGGGTTTGGAGGCAGAGAGGAGCTCAGGACAGGTATTGAAGGTGGCAGTGAGCCAGAAGCAGGAGAGGGAGAAATGAGACAGAAATTAGAGGGACGAGGAGCAGGGCCAAACCATAGTAAAGCAAACCCAACTTAGGGGTCCAAATAACAGTTTTATTACACAGACAACACACTACACAGCCCCATAAAGTTTCTTGTTTACACACACAAAGAAAAGCACTCACAATGGCAGCAAGAGAAAGACTCAGTTGAAGGGCTGGAGTCCAGGTAGGGAGGAGAAGCAGAGTCCAAGTCCTTGGTTGAAGAGGGGGTGGGGGGTGATAGCCACCTATCCAGGCTGGAAAGAGGTCCTTGTCCAGTAGGTGTTGTCCAGAGGGGCGTCTCCAGCAGGGCCTCTGGGTGGATAGCTGGTGTGGCATGGTGCTGGTCCAGATAGAGAGGGCATCCCACTGGGTCTGTCTTCACTGCCCCTTTTTATAGGGGCAGACCTTGTGTGACCCTAGTGACAGGAGGCATGCCCAGGCAAGGGTCAGCCCCTGGTGTACTGAGCATGTGTGCTTCATGCAGGGATGTGCAGTTTCGGGTGTCTGTAATGGTGGGGTACAATGGTAGAGTGGCTGGTTCTGCAGGGCTTTGTCTTTCAAATGCTGGGTTCTTGTCTCTGTTTCTGGGTGAGGTCCATGGTTCATGGATGAATCAATGCGAGGTGATGGCCCAGTCATTACAGGCCATTCAGTAGAGGCCTGCTACCATTGTATTTCAATCATTCCCACTCACTCTCATTTATCCGGGAACCAATTTACATGGGAGGGGTATGTGGCTCATACAGTTGCAACACAGGGGATGCCTGAGCAGAGGACACAAGATGGAGACTTGACATACAAAATGGAAACTTGACATTACTTTGGTTCACTTACAAACACAGGCCTAAACCATACAATTTCCATATGAAACAATAAAAATCAATAAGAAAATGATAATAATACAATATACAACAGTAAGAATCAATACACACCTAATAATAATACAATATAAAACAGTGGTTATCCAAAACCAAAAACTTGCTACTAAAAGAAAAATGTTAAAGCTTATCCTGAATCTGAGCTCACTTATGCTTGTCTATAGGGAATAGAGAGGGAGAGAAAGAAAAGCCAGAAATAATTGGGAAAGGGAAGGGAATGTATATCTATTGTGTATATATAAAAAGAAAAACTGGGGGGTTTGCTACATGCCCAGAGGCCTATCCCATGCCTGTCAGCTGACCAGCCTGGGTAGTTGGGCTGTTAACCCCTACCCTCCTGGTGCTTGGTGTTCCTGTAGACTTGGGTCATAAAGGGGCAGCCCTGCCTCTTAGTAACAGGGCTAGGGTTCTCTGTTACAGGGTGCCACATTTGTACAGCCAGGCAGGGTGATGGGAGCAGCCACAGCAGCTAGATTCAGGTAAGTCTATGGGGGTCGGGGTTAGACTGCCAGGACTTGGGGGAAGAGAGAGGTGGGTGCCTGCTAGCACTGGGGGAAGGTGTCCAAGCACTGGGACTATGGTGGGACAGGGGGATCTGAGGCAGTGCTCAGTGCTGCCAGCTAGCCCAGCTCAGTGCTGTTGCCAGTGGGGCCTGCCTGGAGAGACCTGCCCCTCCAGTGGAGGCAGGGGGCCCCTCAGAGACAGCAGGGAGCTGCATGGCTAAGCAAGTGGCACTGGGGACAGTGACCATGCTCTCAGGGGTAGGGGTGGGGTGGCCACAAGATACTGCCTGGGAGGGAGGAGCCATGGCCAGGCTGCCTAGTGTGGCATGGAAGCCCCAGGGCAGAGAGTGCCACAGGCCTCCCCTCTTCCTACCTCCTGCCTATGCCAGGACCAGACTTGCCCCACCACAGCTGCCATGCTTCATCCCAGGTGGAATGGGGCCTGGAGTCCCTCACCCTCCTCCTGCTGTCTGCAGTGTGGCTGAGCCAGAACTGCATTCTGCTTCATGCTGCTGCTGTGGAGTGAGGCACTGGTCCTCCACACCACACTGCAGCCTCAGCCCCAGCCCCTGATGGCAGCACAGGGCAGCACATGGTACCCCAGCTACTGTCTGTGGTTCTGCATAAGGTGCAGTGCATTCATCTTGTTCTGGAGGTGATCCCTGCTTTGTCCCTGCAGATCACTATCCTGTAGTTTGTGCAGGGCCAGGCAGGGCAGGGGTGGCTGGAGGGGGCATAAGGCTAGGAGTGAGGGGGACCATCAGAACTAGGAAAGCCGTGGCTTGGGAGAGGGGCTAGGGGCACTGAGGTATAGGGAACTGTGGGTCAGGAGTGCAGAGCACTGGCAGGGCCAGGGGGCTGATTGTATGGAGTGAAAGGCACCAGCAGGGACAGGGGGCTGCAGGTTGGGAGTGAAGGGCATCGTGGGGTAGGGGACTGTGGGTCAGGAGGGACACCAGCAGGCTGGGAGGTGCTGTGACTTGGGAGTGAGGGGCAACAGCATGGGCAGAGGCAGAGCACTGGCATATCAGAGTTACTCAGTGCCACAAAGCAGCAGGGTAGGTAGCTGCAGCTGGACCTGAGTCCTGGTGAGCAAAGGGAGCAGGGAGAGCTCTGATTTTACATAATATTAAAAATCAAAATGAAACACCAAAATAAATAGGTATTTATAATTTATTTTATTATAATGGTTGAGGCATTGGTAAGATTCCAAATTGCTTTAGAATTGTAAATATATCAATAGAACATGAGTTCAACTGATACCTATAATGGTGTTTCATTTTAATCATAAAAAACCCAAATCCTTGTTTTTCTTAATCAGAGAATTTGCAATTTTTACACAGAGAAAATAAGGTTCCCTTCTAATTACACAAGAGGAGAAAATGTAGGGTGATCCAAAGTTCTTTTCTAAAACTCAGTCTCTGAACCCAAGTTAATACAGAGCCAAGTGGTAATATAAAAAAATTACCCTATACTAATGCACACGTGAACTTAGGATTTTGCAGAAGGGGTGGGGAGGGGAGCCACAGGAACAGCATCCAACACTACAGAAATGGCAATAGCCCCACTCCCAAACCACACCCCCACACATGGTGGGCAGACCATGCTGTGGAAGCAGCAGCCAGGGACTTTTAAAATCCCCAAATCAGGCACTCTCAGCACTCCCTCCATTCCCATTCCCTCCTCCCTGCTTGCCACTACTACTGTCTCTCACTTCCATGGATGCTGGGGGAGCTCCAGACCCATGCATGCTCCACTCCAGCTAGAGTTGCAGAGACCCAAGCTCAGCCAGGGACAGCAGCAGCAGTGGGTGCAGGGAGAGGCAGTGAGCATGGAGAGGATGGTTCAGAGTCGGGTGAGATTCTCAAATGCTTTGGGGACTCCAAAAAGTCCCCAGCTGCTGTTTCTGCAGCGTGGCCTGAAAGGGGGGTGAGATAGTCCTGTTACCCTCCCCCCCATTCCATCTCCGAACTGCTGCATATGTTCTGAATTGCTTCAGTTTCAGTACATGCAATGATCCCTGAAAGATAACTTGAAATACAAGGCTTAACTCACACTATATCACCCTTATTGTATCCTCCAAACCCCATCCATAGAATCATAGAAATTAATGGCTGGACGGGAACTCAAAAGATCACTGAGTCCAACACCCCCCCCTCCCCCCACTCTGGGCAGGAATAATTCTAAGATCAAATGATCCCAGCAAAGTGTCTATCCGTTCTCCTCTTGAAGGCTTCCAAGGTTGGGAACTGCACCAGCTCCTTGGGGAGTCTATTCCAGATTCTGGTCACCCTTACCATAAAGGAATTCCTCCTTACATCTAACCTGAAACCATCTTCTAACAGTTTATGGCCGTTGCTCCTCCCCTGGGGTGCCCTAGTGAACAGCTTTTATCCTAGTTCCCGATATTCACTCCTTACATACTTACAGATGGCCACCAAGTCCCCACTCAGTCTTCTCTTCCCCATTGACTTAAACCATCATATTGTGTCAATTATTGCTTTTCAGGACTACTTTAAGTAGCCATAAGCATATACCTCATGAGCTCCTTACCAGTCTGGACATATGCTCAGATGAGTAAATATTGTCACAGGGGTCTACCTAGGCAGGCTAAAATGAGTTGCCCTCAACTAAAGTCATTTGAAAAAAGAAACTAGAGATGTGGAAGTCTCCAAAAAGGTATTAATATTCCCTGTTCTAGCATTTAGATATGGATCCTTTTAATAATTTTCCCAAAAGTTTCCTTATTGGGAATGTCAGCCTCTATAGGGAGATAATCCCAGCTTCCATGGGCAAATTCAGTACCTTCTTCAACATTCAGTGAATAGGCTCTTTTAAACAAAACTCTATAGGCTCTTGCTTCTGCACTCCCATTGTTTTAATTTTGATAGGGTACTTCTGACAGCTTTTTTGTACTTTGGAGCTTTTCCTCTTGTAAATCCTGGCATGAAGTCAAGCCTAAACAGCTTAAGGTCCAAAACTTTGAACCTCATCAAAACTTATTTATGCATGCAAAGAGGCCAGATGGACCACCCCCTATTCTAAATCCTGAGTTAGTTATAAAGCATTATATAGCTGCACTTCTAGCATCTCAAAGAACTTTTGTGTATCTTCTGGGAAGATTCTGGGAAGCTGCTAAAAACAGGGTGGGCATTGCTTTTCACCTGGGATGTTAAGGCTCTTTCTTTCCAGTTACAGAAATCACTTCCTTTACTGCCAAAATATTTTCCCCTCCATGTCAAACCATTCACAGCATTCAGTGAGATTTTGGAGGTGAAGTCATGGGGCAGGCTGAGAATCATCTTCACAGCAAGCAGAGTAACTCTACCCAAAATAAATTATTGATGGGCTAAAATAATTCTGGTATGAGACTTCCCCTATGCTGAGGAACAAAAGGTACTAATGTTATTTGCTACTAGATCTTGAGATGCATTTTCTAGGGAGCAGAAGTGCAAGGGTATATGACACCTTGCAGAGAAATGTCTTTCTGTACCTCTGCCTCCAAGAGCCAGTTGCTTTTGGAAACCGAACTGCTGCTGATCCTCTTGGGTGGACAAACATTCACACATACATCTGGAATGACATTAAGGAAACTCTGCATGAACAACCTCACAGAGGAACTTCTTCCTCCAGGTTTTTTCACTCTGGAGGAACACAGATAAAGCCTGGGTAGAGCCTGAAGTGTGCCCCAGCCACTGCTGCTACTCACATGTTCCAAAGTATAGTTCTGCATTTCTCTGCAGTTGTCCCCTACAGGCAAATCTTAAGAACACTTGAGAGCAAGGTCTCAGAAGCAGCTGCAGACAGAGCATCTCACTAGCATATTTGTGGGTTTGGAGCAAATGAGTAGGTAGGCAAGACCTGCTCAGAAATGGCTTCCTTGGGACATGGTTGTTATTTTGGTGTAGGCTCATGCTCTGATTAAATAATTATAGAAATGACAAATGTTGAAAGTATCTGTATCCTAGAGTATCTTAAAATTCAATCAAACAAAAGTTCAATAGGTAATTATAAATATGCAGTGAAGAAAACAAAAAAAGACAGCTCATATAAACATAACCAGACTACCTCATGGTCATACAACACTCAGTGTGAGCTGCAAAACCTGTCCAAGAAACTGAGCAAATAAATCAGACAACTAGCTTATGCTACAGCAGCTACACTGCTAACAATATCCAAGCAAGGTGTATGGCTAATTCAAGTAAGTTGACATGAACTGTGGTCACAGCAGTGTAGGTGTATCCTTAGATTCTATATGATGATCAGGTGAGGCAGAGAGCAAATTTCACCAGTAAGGATATATTTCAAACTATATCCCAAATGTATAAATTAAAATGATGAGCTAACCAATACAAATCATAACATGACAAACAAGTAGCATTCATATACACTATTTTGCACTTAAATCTCAGTTCAATGACTGGGCAATGTTACTGAATAATTAAATATTAACCAAGTGACTTGGTTATAAATATCTTGTGACGTGCGAGTCAAAAGGACAGGTGTGTTGAAAAAGAATCAGTTAAAGCTAGAAACAGTTTAAGTATGATATTAAAACAATAGATTAACATTTATAAAAACCAGGGAGTTAGGAAGTTGCACAATTTATAAGTTGAAGAGACGAACCACAACCTGATAAAGAAAGCATAAGAAGCCACAGCAGAACACCCAGGCTCCCTCTACACATTCCAGGTATCGCACAATTAACTAGTTAATTGTGCAGTTACCTTGACACCAGCTACACATCCAAAGTAGCCTTCACAATAAAAAGCTCCAACCAGCTATAAAATTAGAACTCAGAAATGTGTACTACCTTTATAGCTGATTGTTATCAAGCTTTACTTGGCACACGTAGAAGGGTCTCTCCTGTGGCTGGGAATCCCGTCAGCTGACAGAGCTCTCAGCCGCAGGGGTACACCATACCCAGTGTAAAATCCCCAGAACATGGGGATTGTGGCTACTATGATCCCTAGGGCTCAGGGGTATATGAAACTCCTGAGCCCTGGGATTACAGCCACTGTGATCCCTGGGACTCCAGGATGTAGGAAACTGGGTGCATGGGGCTCCCAACTACAGGAGCATGATTCTTGCTAGTGCAGAGGGAGCCTTATCCCAAGGTCTCCCTGCACTATCAGTAAGGCATGATAGGTTCCAATACATGATCCCATAATCACGCCTCCTATCAGGCACGTGGGTCATGGCAGGAGGTGCATTTATGTGAATCATGCATTAGATCTCATCACACCTTTACTTTTAGTGTAGAGGGGCCCTAGATTCCTCTAATACAAGAGCAGAAAAAAGTTGATCTCAAAAAAAAGGAAAGTGGCTTGGTACTGAATCTGTCATTTCTCTTTCTTATGAAACCAATGGGTGAGACACTGGTTTAACTGAAGTTAATGACTTTCACTGAAGTCAATGGGAGTTTCACTGAAGTCAAAGCTCCCACTGATTTCAACGGAGCAAGGATTCTGCCCAATGAGTCAAAAGTCTAACTGGCGTGAACACGTTTAGCAGAAGAACTGGGTCCATAATCAGAGGCAACAAAAGGAAGCTATTTCTAGCCATGTTTAAAGATGAAACCTTGAATATCTGACTGAAATAAGCAATTACAGTTATGTGAACTTAATGTTAGCAGAAAAAACAAGGTGGGGAAAAGAGAGAATCAAACATCACAATGAATGAAGTGGTACATGTGAGATTGTCAAGCACAATATGAAAGAACTTAGATCCATGAAATTAAAATCTAGTCCAGGGGTGCTTAAGCTCCAGCCCTTGAGCCAGATCAAGCCTGCAGAGCCATGTCATTCAACCTGCTGGGCTCCTCATGTGTCCAAAAATTAGGCAGCAGTGGCAGCATTAATTGCTGCTCCCCTATGGCTGTATTTCCAGACCCATAGAGAGCCCTGAAGGATAGATAACATGTTCTCCATGCTAGATTGAGCATATGGGGCTGGGAGTCATGAGGCCGGAGCAGACATGCAGGGCTGGGCAGAGGCAGTGTGGAGCCAAATCTAGGAGCATGGGGCTGGTCCAAGGTGGCACAGAGCCCAGTCCAAATGAACAGGGTGCAATCTGGGGGCTGGACCAGGCTACCATGGGACTCAATCTGGGCACCTGGGTGTCAACCTCACATAAGATCCAGTCACAGACCAGCTGCACATCTACCCCATGGGGCCAAAACGTTAAGCACTAATGATCTAATCTATTCCTAATGACCATTGTTTGTTTTGATTTGAAATTGGTCAGTTACAAAGGAACTAAAAGTATGCTCTTGCTTAGGGTGCTGTTCATTAAGTCTGCCTAAGAGGCAGGGAAAGTGAATAAAATCAACTGACCAAAAACATGCACTTTCTTCAAAACAATATACTTTACATTTTTTATAGCCCTTCTCTGGCAACAACTTAAAAACAACTTCTCTTACAACTCTATGTCTTGTAATGCTTTTCATAGGTTAAGTAATGAACCATAACTTAAAAATAGCATCAGGATTTCTGAAGTACCTGAAATGTGAATTAGGATGATAATAGACTATGTATCTGTTATGTAAGAAACTAACTTGAAGATGGGATTTTCCTTTAATATATGTAGGGGCTGTAACTAAATTTGCATTGGACTAAATAGGAAACCTGCCTTGTCTTTATTGAATTAGTTTGCAAAATATGAAGGTTCATCTCCAGGCAGCTATTGCAACTTAAAAGTGTAGCAGTTGATATGCACAGGTCACTTTTAACTATGAAAATATATGTACAAAACCAAAAATTGAATACAAGGATATTGAAAATCCTAATAAAGAATCTAAAAAGACTTAAAAAAAGAAAAAGAACATTCATGTTACGTTTCCAAGTCTCCCATTTTGCTAAAATTGGGAAGATTTCCATACTTTTAATAAGAATTCTTTTTTTTTTTTTTTTTTTTTTTTTTAAATCAACTCAACTGATTACTTTTATAGATAGTCAGACCTCTGCTTCTTAGTTAAAGTCTTTGGTGAAAGGATTTTTTTTACTATTTTTATTATTATTATTTACAGCAGTCTTCTTATTCAAATATTCTTTTATACATTCAGAACAAAGACTGTGTCCATTTTTTGTGCAGGATCATTTATAGCAAGAACAATCTCACAAATTGTAGTTGCTCATCTAAATATTCCTGCTTCCCCTTGTTGTGTATGAGTGCACTTAAATGAAGATATTATACTGCAGTTGAATAAGTAAGCCTGTAACTATATCATTTACCTACAGCAATTTATTCAAGTTTCCATCATCATGCTGCTTTGAAGCTCAAGAAGAAAGAGGTTACATTTAATGAAGACCTTTTGAAGTGTCCCCATTGCAGCTGCAGCCTCTGCAAATACTGTAGTTGCAGGAGGCAATATAGTGTATTGTGATGCAGATTTGATTCTGAGTGCATCTGCAGCAACAAGATCATTTCCCATGGTCTTCACTGTATTTCTTCTATTATTCATAGAACACAATGTAAATGAAACCATAAATTTTGCCACATACTAAATGTAGAAAGAAGATAATGGAAATCGTGAATTATGAATGAATCACTGTTATTGTAATTCCTCAAGGATTCTGATATAGATGATTATATTCATGCAAAGATACAGTAGCTAAATTTTTTATATATGGATCGTTAACAATGATTCTATGAAAATTCTAATTAATATACACAATTCATGGATTTGTTTTTCATGTTGATGTCAAATATAACCATAAAAGGCAATTATATATCAATGCCACCTAGGGACTGGCAAGTACTCTTGTATTTGGGATTGCTGAATTGGGAAGAGAAAGATAGTCTGCAAAAATCTGTCTCCCAACTACCCATATGTGTTCTTTTACATTTAAATAAGCCACAAGCAAACTTCATGGAGTATTTTACAGTGTGCACATTCAAATGCCAAGATATAAGCAATAAAGCTGATTTTTGTTCTTCTTTATTCTGGATTGGACTGAATCGATTACAATTTTTTGAAAAGGAAAGAAAGACTGCACTTCAAAATACATATTGGAAAACAACAAATACAATTATAGTTTTGCTACATTTGTTTTGATAACAAAAGATGTTTATCCACTATGAAAATGTTCTCCTAAGTTAATGATAGGATGAGAATCAGGAACAGTTCTGGCCTGAGAAAGATTGGAAATGATTCTCTTAACTGAGAGCTTAATAGCTTAACTGAGTATATTTTAGATAGATCCTCTGGAAATATTCAGTCATAATCCAAATCAGCAAAAACAGTTACTCTGCCTTGAGGCAAATATTGTTCTGATCCCACAAAGTTGTTAATGGTTGAGAATGTGCACGCTATAGTGCGATTCCTACAGAACCAGATTCTGCAGTCCTTACTCATTATGAAGTCACAGGAAATAAAAAGATTCAAGGATTTGCCTAGAGCAATTACCCAGAACCAAAATATTACCCTTGCAATATGACAATGAATACAATGCAATGTCCTGCAACTTTTACACATGTGAACACTCATTGACCTTAATGCAACTGCAGGTTTCCCTTGATTTATGCTGTACATGTATTTCTGGAGAACGGTGCATAAATTGAATTTGCATAAAGAGAACCCACTTTACATTGTAACAAATAAGGATAGGTTCCCACGGTGGTGAGGGAAGGAGTGAGGCTGTTAGGCGGGCCAAAGCTACCATGGAGCTGAGGATGGCAACCCAAGTAAAGGACAACAAGAAATTGTTTTTTAGATATATTGGGAGTAAAAGGAAGGCCCAGGGAGGAATAGGACCGCTGCTAAATGGGCAGAAACAATTGGTGACAGATAGGGGGGACAAGGCTGAACTCCTCAATGAGTTCTTTGCCTCAGTGTTCCTAAGTGAGGGGCACGACAAGTCTCTCACTGGGGTTGTAGAGAGGCAGCAGCAAGGCGCCAGACTTCCATACGTAGATCCTGTGGTGGTGCAGAGTCACTTGGAAGAACTGAATGCCTTTAAGTCGGCAGGCCCGGATGGGCTCCATCCGAGGGTGCTGAAGGCACTGGCCGACATCATTGCAGGGCCACTGGCGGGAATATTCGAACGCTCGTGGCGTACGGGCCAAGTCCCGGAGGGCTGGAAAAGGGCTAACGTGGTCCCCATTTTCAAAAAGGGGAGGAAGGAGGACCCGGGCAACTATAGGCCAGTCAGTCTCACCTCCATCCTTGGTAAAGTCTTTGAAAAAATTATCAAGGCTCACATTTGTGAGAGCCCGGCAGGGCAAATTATGCTGAGGGGAAACCAGCATGGGTTTGTGGCGGGCAGATCGTGCCTGACCAACCTAGTCTCTTTCTATGACCAGGTTACGAAATGCCTGGACACAGGAGGAGGGGTGGATGTCGTATACTTAGACTTCAGGAAGGCCTTCGATACGGTATCCCACCCCATACTGGTGAACAAGTTAAGAGGCTGTGTTGTGGATGACTGCACAGTCCGGTGGGTAGCGAATTGGCTAGAGGGTCGCACCCAAAGAGTCGTGGTAGATGGGTCGGTCTCGACCTGGAAGGGTGTGGGCAGTGGGGTCCCGCAGGGTTTGGTCCTTGGACCGATACTCTTTAATGTCTTTATCAGCGACTTGGACGAGGGAGTGAAATGTACTCTGTCCAAGTTTGCAGATGACATAAAGCTATGGGGAGAAGTGGACACGCTGGAGGGCAGGGAACAGCTGCAGGCAGACCTGGATAGGTTGCACAAGTGGGCAGAAAACAACAGGATGCAGTTCAACAAGGAGAAATGCAAAGTGCTGCACCTAGGAAGGAAAAATGTCCAGCACACCTACAGCCTAGGGAATGACCTGCTGGGTGGCACAGAGGTGGAAAGGGATCTTGGAGTCCTAGTGGACTCCAAGATGAACATGAGCCGGCAGTGTGACAAAGCCATCAGAAAAGCCAATGGCACTTTATCGTGCATCAGCAGATGCATGACGAATAGGTCCAAGGAGGTGATACTTCCCCTCTATAGGGCGTTGGTCAGACCGCAGTTGGAGTACTGCGTGCAATTCTGGGCGCCACACTTCAAGAAGGATGCGGATAACCTGGAGAGGGTACAGAGAAGGGCAACTCGTATGGTCAAGGGCCTGCAGACCAAGCCCTACTAGGAGAGACTTGAGAAACTGGACCTTTTCAGCCTCCGCAAGAGAAGGTTGAGAGGCGACCTTGTGGTTGCCTATAAGTTCATCACGGGGGCACAGAAGGGAATTGGTGAGGATTTATTCACCAAGGCACCCCCGGGGGTTACAAGAAACAATGGCCACAAGCTAGCAGAGAGCAGATTTAGATTGGACATTAGGAAGAACTTCTTCACAGTTCGAGTGGCCAAGGTCTGGAACGGGCTCCCAAAGGAGGTGGTGCTCTCCCCTACCCTGGGGGTCTTCAAGAGGAGGTTAGACGAGTATCTAGCTGGAGTCATCTAGACCCAGCACTCTTTCCTGCTTATGCAGGGGGTCGGACTCGATGATCTATTGAGGTCCCTTCCGACCCTAACATCTATGAATCTATGAGGCTGGGACTAGGAAAGGAGCGGGGAGAAGGGGTGCTGATCCCAGGGCTGCACAAGGCATTAAAGCAAAGGGACTGGAGTGGTACTCACCCCAGCCCCAGCTGCAGTGGCCCCAGGAGTGGCCAGCACCAGCTGCCTGCAGCCACTGGGCTGCACCGTGCTTTGCCTGTCCCCACTCACTTCTGCTTCTGGGCTGCACTGTGCTCTGGCACAGGCAGCTGGTGTTGGCTGCTCCCAAGGCTGCTGCATCTGGGGCTGGGGTGAGTGCCACGCCCCACACTGCCCAGGGCTCCACTTGTCTGCAATCACCCCAGCCCATGCCGGAGCAGCCCCAAGAACAGCTGACACCAGCTGCCTGCACCACAGCACAGCACACCCCAGGAGCTGGGGTGAGCCCAGATACAAGAGGACAGGCAGAGCACGGTGCAGCCCAGCAGCTGCCGGCACTGGCCACTCCCGAGGCTGCTACAGCTGGGGCTTGTGTGAGTGGGGCCACAGCCCTTTTCCCTCCCCCGACAGACTTACCTGCTTGGGGGGGAGGGCATCTATGCTGATCACAAAAGAGTGAATTTACCTCATATATAATGAAATATGTGTCTAAATATGCTTGTCGCATAAAAAAAACCCACATAAAAAAAACTGAGGGAAACCTGTATTTACCTGTATAAAAGACAGGCAAGTTTCTTAACAGTTGTTGTATTTACAAGAATACATTCCCAGATGCATGGACACTCAATACACTCTAGTTGAAGATTTTTACTAGAACACCTGGCTCAATATATACACCCTGCATATCTCTCTGCTTGCAAATAAGAGCATAAAGGATGGTGTGTAAGGTAGCTAAAATACAATGGCCGTATTGTCTGCTTGGTGTATAAATTTCAAAAGATGCTTATAGAGTGAGATTTCCTCAACCATCCACAAATGCTCGAGTTCAGAATGCCTAAAGCATGTTCTAGGCACCTACTTTCAGTTGCATAGAAGACAGAGGAGAAAAACAAGCCAACACAAGTACTCTATAATTGTAACAACAGCTTTTTTACCAAAAACTTCACATATTTCCTGAGGTCAGAGTAAGAAGCTACCATAGAAACGTTTGTTTTGTAGGCAGAGAACATTGTATCAGTCTCTGAGATCTTAAGAAGACTGTTGTGAACCTTACCTTTTGATGTGTTTAATTTTTTTATCCCCAGAACAGGCCTCAAACTAACTTAAAAAAAAAAAAATGTACAGAGGTATCATGAATATAGCCTTCCCTTATGTTGTGCAAGATTTAATACCTCTTAAAGTAGTACAGCTTTCTGACAAGATCCTTGAATAGGGATGAGAAGGTGTACAAGAATAACATGTGTATTGCAGCTGTACAGCATATCCTAGATCCTCAAAGCCTAGAACTAGTTTATTGTTACTGAGTTCTAGGCAGTTAGAAAGAGCCAAGTGAAATCCAACATGGGTATAGAATATATCTAAAGAGCAGTACAACCAATTACATGTGACAGCCAAAATGACTGTTCAATAAGATCATCCCTGATGGAAGGAGTTGACAGCTATGATGATGCCAAATTACCTCTAGCACGTCACCTAGAAGTATTGGTCTGTCCTGGAGAATAAGAGGGCTGCCTGTTTTTAGTCTTTTTATAATGTTGCCTCTTGGGGTTGAAGCATACACCAAAGATCATTGCACAGCCCTAAAATCTTTCAGTCTGCAATGAGTCATGAGTTACATCTCAGGGGAAAAAATTGTCATAAAAAAAATAAGCCTTCTATTGTACTCTGCACTTTTTTTTTTTTTTTTTTTTTATGTATCCCCAGGCCCCAAAGCCACAAGGATTTGCAGACACAGAAACACCTGCTACCATCAACCAAGAAGCTGATCAGCAGAATCATGGAAGTGAGTTTTCACAGTTACTTAGACCTCTGGCACGATGTTCTTTGAATTCCCATGACAGTTTGCTTGCAAATTTGCACGTGGATTTCAATTTAATAAAATTATATTTAGGTAATATGGTCTGAACTACTCATTTGCAGACTGGCTCTCCAAAAGCGCTCAGTCTTTGAATGTTAATTATGGAGAGCTTGGTTAGCATGGCTAGTGGCTTTAGGTGTTACCAGAGAATCTAGCATGAAAAATTGTTTTCATCTGTGAGGGAAACTATTAGGCCTTCTGTGAAATAGGCTTGAAGGAAGCTAGGGTTTGCCAGCTCACAATCTGGCTGTGTCCAGCAGTATTTCAGGGATGCACTGGGAAATGCAGTGTGAGAAAGTCCAGCAGCTAGCTCAGATTTTCCTGAACTATCTCTATCAAGGGCTAAAGTTGTTCCTTATATCGAATCCTAGAAAGTTTGAAGTGCTCCAAGATGAGTGATTAATTTCTAGAACCAGAGATTATTCAAGTCAGGATGAAGAAAAGTGAGGGTGAAAATCACCTGGTTCAGTTTGTTCCTCATCATCCAAATATTACTGGTTGGACACCAGTTCCAGTGGCAGAAGCACAGCCCCTGTTGGGGGAGGGAAGTAAAAGTGATCCGAGTCTGGATCAGGAAGCAGACCCTGATCTTGTATATCTGGCAATATTCCAGAAAACAAAATATGGCCACAAAACTTTCTGGTGCAAGTGTGGGACAAGCCAAGTAGGAGTTTTTCTTCACCCAATGCTCACAAACAAGGAAGAATTGATGGAGAGTGTAGAAGTGGATGGGAACTTGGACAGCAGCAACCACAAGATGATTGGGTTCAGGATCCTGAGGAAAGGAAGGAGGGAGAGCTGCAAAGTAAGGACCCTATACTTCAGAAAAAAGGAGACTTCAACTCACTCAGGAAACTGATGGGAAGGATCACTTGGGAGGCCAGTATGAGGGGAAAGGAGTCCTGGAGAGCTGGTTGTATGTTAAAGAAACCTTATTGAGGGTGCAGGAAAGAACTAATTCTGATGAACAGGAAGCCTAGCAAGTATTGCAGAAGACCAGTTTGGCTTAGCAGTGAATTCTTCAATGAACTAAAACACAAAAAGGAATCTTGCAAGAAGTGGAAACATGGACAGGCAACTACACAGGAATATAAGAGCATTGCTTGGGCTTGCAGGGATGAAATCAGGCCAAAGGGCAATTGGAGTTGTAGCTAGGCAGGGACGTGAAGGGTAACAAGAAGGATTTTTACAAGTATGTCAGCAACAAGAGAAAGGTCAGAGAAAGTGTGGGCCCCTAGTGACGGATGAGGAAAAGGCTGAAGTGCTCAATGCCTTCTTCACCTCAGTCTTCACAGGCAAAATCAGCTCCCAGACTACTGCATTTGGCAGGACAGTTTGGGGAGAAGGTGGGCAGCTGACAGTGGTGAAAGAACAGACTACAAGCTATTTAGAAAAGCTGGATGTGATTTCTCAGGGAATCCATTTTTAAGCACTTGGAGGAGGTGGTGGTGATTAGGAACAATCAGCATGGAATCACCAAGGATAAATCATGTCTGACCAACCTGACTGCCTTCTATGATGAGATGGCTCTGTGAATCTGGGGAGAACAGTGGAAATGATGTACCTGGACGTTTGATACAGCAAGGCTTTGATACAGTCTCCCACAACACTCTTGCAAGCAAGCTACAGAAGTAAGGTTTGGATGAATGGGCTTTAAGTTGGATAGAAAAATGGCTGGATCATCAGGCTCAAAGAGCAGCAATCAATGGCTCAATATCTAGTTGACAGGTGGTATCAAGTGTAATGTCCCAGGGATCGATCCTGGGACCAGTTTTGTTCAATATCTTCAATGATCTGGAACAGTGGTGGTCAAGCGGGTGTACGAGTACCCCTAGGGGTACTTAAAAAGGTCATATGGGGTATGCAGAACTGATGTGGCCAATAAATGCCACGTGGATGCACACAGCCACAGTGCAGCATGCAGGCAGCCAGGAGCACAGCCCAGCAGTGTGGAGAGCAGCTGGGTCCATCTGGTAAGTCTGTGAGGGAAAGGGTGTGGGGATGGGGGGGTAGATCATGTGCAAAAGACCTTTTTTTATATGGTGATAAACTTTCAATAGAACTTGCAACAGAACAAAAGTCTAAAGAAGCAAATGAGCAGTTTTAAAGATGATTTTATGATATAATTTAAATTGCGATATTCTAAAATCATAAGTTTTCAAAAATTTTACTGAGAAAGAGGCCCAGACAAAGGTATTTATATTTTCTAAGTTATCATCCCTAAAGTGGAAAATGACAATGGCCAAGTTGATTTAAGTCTTCTATATATAATAATATACAGTAGAACTTACATGATGTCATTCTGCTACAGTATCTCACTCAATACTTGTAAAATGCATCCAGCCAACCACACTATTCAGATTCCATTGGTTTTCACTGTAATAGATTTTGTGTAAAAGCAAATTGAGTTTAAGATTCATCAACTCTGAACTGCACTGCTTTGTAATACAAAATGTTGGACAAATCTGTTAGTCAAAAATCCAAATGTATATACATGAAAATAATTGTATTTTGGTATTTAATGTGTAGCTAGTACTTCAGGAGAAGTGCAGTGATAGAACAGTTAAGGCATTTTACTAGAAATCAGAGCTACAATTTCATTTTGCAACTTGCACTCACCCCAAAAGCTGCCTTCAGGTCACCAAAATGTAAAGAGGCTGAGGATGTCAAAGCCAGTCACATCACTCCCTGATAGGTTGCTAGTTACAGAAATTGGTGCATCTTAACAACCACAGTGGCCTCATGCAGTAACTAGCTTGGGCAAAAGGTCAAGTCCTCTGACCCTTTTTTAGGGGAGGTTTATTACTTCATAACTTTGAGCATGGTGCAGATATAGAATCACAGAAAAACAGGGCTAGAAGCAAGTCCAGAAATTATCTACCTGCTCCCTACCTCAACCCCACCAAACATTTGCCTAACCTGCACTTACAAACTTCCAGTAATGGAGATTTCATAACTCCTATAGGTAATCTGCTCCAATAGACACCTGCCTTGTTAGAAAGTTTGTCCTAATATTCAAACAAAACTTCCTTTGTTGCAGTTCAAACACATTACTTCTAGTCTTGTCCCTTAAGTACAGGGGAAATGATCAAGCTAAACATGATACACAATCTTTTAGACTAGGGGTTTTAAACTTTTTTAACAAGTGTACCCCTTCTGTCTCAAAGTTTCAGCCCATGTATCCCTTTATATTTTTTCTTGTTTTTAAGGGGCAGGGGGGCAGATTGAGGCCCCTTAAGTGAGGGAGGGAGTGGGGCTGGGGCAGGTGCTGCACAACTGGGGTGGGGCGTGGGACAGGGCTGTAAGTGGCTCATCGGGGGGGGGGGGGGGGCACAGCAGGGGTACACACCCCAGGAGAGCATAGGAGGCCTGTGGTCCCAGATCTGCATGCAGAGTGAGAGCAGGCTACTGCTGTAGGGGGTGCAGATCAAGGCCCCAGCAGTGGGGGAGGGAGTGGGGCTGGGGCAGGGGCTCCCCAGCTGGGGCATAGCACAGGACTGAGCCATACAGGGAGGGGAAGGCAGCTTCCACCACTACGCACACCAACAGGAGGGCATGGGGTGGGGTGCCCCTGGAGCTGTGCACAGGGTGAGGGCAGGCTGCCACTACAGGCTGTGGATGGAGCAGTGCCAGGCTCTTCCTTACATGGGGCTGGGCTGGGCACAGGGCAGGCAGCAGCAGCGCTGGGAGGAGCTTCAGCTACTCCAGAGTTTGCCATAGCCCTCCCATCCCGCCTCCCACTGCAGCCCAGGCCAACACCCCCACCGAGAATAGCCTAGCACTGCCCCAGCCCCAGCCCACAGCAGCCTGCAGCCCACCCGCCCCCCACATACAGGTCCAGGGGCACACACCCCACACGTGCCCTCTCAGAGTGTATGCCCCCCACCCCCCTCCTGGAGGAGCTGATTGTGGCTCCATCCCACGCTCTGCCCTGGCTGGGCAGCACCTGCTGCTGCCCCAACCCAAGACCCAGCCCCATGCCCTCCCTCCCTCATCATGGGGGCCTACGGGAGGGGGGGCTATGGGAGGGGCTGCAGCCACTCCAGAATTCACCATAGCCCTCCCCACAGTTCCCCTTCCCAGCACTGCCACCACCCACCCTGAGCACAGCCCAGCCCAACACACCCACTGGGAAGAGCCTAGCACTGCCCCAGCCTGCAACAGGAGCCAGCCCCCGCCACGTGTGCAGATCTAGGGGCACACCCCCCCATGCCCTCCTGGGGGTGCACATAGCAGCAGGAACCAGCCCCTTCTCCCCCCCCCCACACGCGGTTCAGTCCTGCACTCCACCCCAGCCAGGCAGCCCCTACCCCAGCCCCAGCCAGGCAGCCCCTACCCCAGTCCCACTCCCTCCCCCACTTCTGGGGCCTCGATCTACCCCTCCCATGCCCCTTCCCTCATAACAGACTGTCACAGGCGGGGGTCCTCCAGGAGGGCTGTGATCTCCTTAAGGCCCCTTCCCCCATGCCAAGCCGGTCCAAAGGCACCCTCCGATTCTCGCCTGCCATGTCTTTGATGTTTATATAAGTTTGGGAGGCTGCCTTATGCCCTCTTGGACACAGTTCGTTGGGACCTCCATCCCCATGGTTTCCCAGACTCTCTGTGGGTCTCACTGTATGATGGGTGCTTCCCAGGCACCCTAGCCTTATGGGCTATGCGTGGCTCCAACCACCCCTTATACCATGCCCCAAGCCTCGCAGTTGGACTAGACGTTGTTCGGTCCCCTCTCACGCCCCTCTCCGGGCCTTCTCTGTACTGCCGCCCCCTCTCCGGGCCTTCTCTGTACTGCCGCCCCCTCTCCGGGCCTTCTCTGTACTGCCGCCCCCTCTCCGGGCCTTCTCTGTACTGCCGCCCCCTCTCCGGGCCTTCTCTGTACTGCCGCCCCCTCCTGAGGCTCTCTATGCCTACTCTGGGCCTTCTTGGTACTGCCGCCCTCTCTCCGGGCCTTCTTAAGTGCTGCCGCCCCCTCCGTGCCCACTCTGAGCCTCCTCAAGAATACTGCCCCTCTCTTGCAGCTCTCTCTCGAAGGCCTTCCTAAAGTCTAAGTATACGACATCCACCCCTCCTCCTGTGTCCAGGCGTTTCGTAACCTGGTCATAAAAAGAAACTAGATTGGTCAGGCATGATCTGCCTGCCACGAACCCGTGCTGATTTCCCCTCAGCATAATTTGTCCTGCCGGGCTCTCACAAATGTGAGCCTTGATAATTTTTTCAAAGACTTTGCCAAGGATGGAGGTGAGACTGACAGGTCTATAGTTTCCTGGGTCCTCCTTCCTCCCCTTCTTGAAAATGGGGACCACATTGGCCCTTTTCCAGTCCTCCGGGACTTGGCCCGTGCACCACAAGCTTTCAAATATTCCCGCCAGTGGCTCTGCAATGATGTCGGCCAGTGCCTTCAGCACCCTTGGATGGAGCTCATCCAGGCCTGCCGACTTAAAGGCATCCAGTTCTTCCAAATGACTCTGCACCATTTCAGGGTCTACGCATGGAAGTCTGGTGCCTTGCTGCTGCCTCTCTACAACCCCAGTGAGAGACTTGTCCCTCACTTAGGAACACCGAGGCAAAGAACTCATTGAGGAGTTCAGCCTTGTCCCCCCTGTCTGTCACCAATTGTTTCTGCACTCTGGGGCTTCTCGGTCAAGCTGCCTGTCTCTCGGGCCCACCGCACAGTTACCCCTTTTCTCCGGGGCTCACCGCACTACTACCCCCTCTCTCCAGGGTTTACTGCAATGCCACACCCGTCTCTGAGGTTTACTGCAATGCTACGCCCTTCCTCAGGGGCACGCCATACCTGCACTGGGGCTTCTCAGTAGTACCCCCTCTCTGGGGCTGGGGCCTATGCACCCTGTACGCCGCACCCTTACTGGCGCTGGGGCCCCCACACCACTGTGGGTCCCTATGAGGCCTTCTCCAACCCCTAATAGCCTCACCCAAACCACCGGTGTAATAAATAACAACAAAGCAAAACACAAGCCTCTTGGCTACAACTTAACCATAAGTCGCCTGGCTATAACAAGGTTGCTTGGACATCTTAGAGCTGCCACCCTTTGCTCAGCTGAAGCTGTACCTGCAGTCAGGCTGCTTCTCACATCTTTGCTTTGGGAGCTCCTGCCTCTCTGGCTGCTGGCAGGAAACTGCCAGCCTGGCCTCAGCCCCTGGGCTTTATGAGGGCCAGGCCCTGCCCCTTCCGGTCAGCTGACCTCCTGGTTGCCCCAGGCAACCCACAGCTGTGCTCCTTATTCCCTGCCAGGGCTCTTTCCCTGGCAGTTTCCCCTCTCTAGGAGTAGGGCGCCAAGGTGCCCTGTGACACAGACTTACCAGCTAGATCCAGCTGCTCTCCACACTGTTGGGCTGTGCTCCTGGCTGCTGGCATGCTGTGCTGTGGCTGCACAAATGCACATGGCATTTGTCATCCACATTATCAGCTGCATCAGTTCTGTGTACCCCCTATGACCTTTTTAAGTACCCCTAGGGGTACTCATACCCTGTGGTTGACAACCACTGTTTTAGGCTATAAGATCCTTTTCAAAGGGCACCATGCAATATTAGCACTGATACATATGCAACCATGATCCACAAGATAAACCCAGAAATTTCAACTATGAATCTAGTGTCAAAAATATTTCTGACTTGTTGTATTCTTTCAAACTCTGTAACAAAGGAATTGCTCTATTATTAAAAACACTACCAAAAAATAATCACATTTTGTATGCTTAACAGAAAATTCTGAGATTAAAATTCTCTTCTCCTAAAAAACCATAGCACTAACTGAGAGCTATCCAAGCATGATGACTTCTGGGTCTTTAAGAAGATTAAATTAAAGAAAAGAAAAAAAAGAAAAAAAAACCTGACCCAAATTAGGCAGGTTTATGTAGGGGTGGCAAAAGGCATAGCAGCAATAAATACCCTGTCAGATTTTAAGTCCTGGCTACAAAACATGAAGTTGTTTGAACAGTTTAAAAGGCCACTAGACATCTAGCTAACACCCTGGATTGCCAAAAAAGTTAAGTGTGCTGAGTTCTGGCCTAGGGTTCTTGTGGTAAACACTTTGGAGAACTCATTGTGAGCATCTTCTGCTGTAGACAGTTACATAGTAGGGCATCTAGATGTCTTTCACCACAGGGGAAGATAACAGTTTGGGCCTAGCAGCAGGTGCTGTAGATTGCTTTCTAATTGGTACATGACAAAGTTTGATTGTACTGGGTGACTGTTAACCCCCAGGTTAACTATTAGCAACAAAGTATAACAAAACTGAAATGTGGTACACTGTAGGCCTGTGCCAGTCATCAGCGATCTGATCCCACCGCTTTGGATGCCAGGGATCTGATGTGGAGCTCCAGACAGGGTTTCTGCTTCAATCTGGCCAAGGCGGCTCCGAAGCCACCTCAGAGATCTGGCCATAGGGTATAATGGGGAAATAAATGAAAGATCTATAACTTTGGGAGTTTTTTGTCTGATTCAGATTAAACTTGCAGGAGCGGTAGCTCCTGATGCAGTATGACTTCTGCCAAGTTTCAAGATCAGTGCTGGGGTTTTGGGGAAACTATACCTCAAATTCTTGAAAGCAAAAAACCCATGTCACATCTATGTGTTACAATACAGGAGGTGAGAACTGCTGGGGTGGTGGCCGCTAGTGAGGCCAAAAAGCCTGCCAAGTTTCAAGAAGATTGGTGCAGGGGCTTGGGGGGGAACTGCATCTCAAGCTGTGGACAAGCAAAACATGCCAAGGGTGACCCTGTGTGTGTTAAGGTGCAGCAGGGTGAAAGCTGAAGGGATGGTGGCCCCTGCTGCAGCCATGAAGCCTGCCAGCTGTCAAGGATATTGGTGCAGGGGGGTTCTGGGGCCCTGCACCCCTAGCTGCTGACAGACAAAACTCACAACATGGGTGCTTGTGCAACTGACTGTGTCTGTCTTGGGACAGCTGATTGTCTGTATTGATTATTTACTCTCCTTAGTCTCTGCTTTTGTAGGTGTTAATTGATGGTAATTAATTGGTTAATTAGCTAGGTACTGTGTATTGAGCTGGTCCCTGAGTGAATCATGATCGATTGGTAACTGGTAACACAGTAATTTAGCAGCCAGGCCTGCAGTAGTGTCTCCCATGCCCCAAAACAGAGACAGTCAGTTGCACAAGCACCCATGGCATGAGTTTTGTCTGTCAGCAGCTAGAGGTGTAGGGCCCAGAAGCCAGAACCCCTGCACCCATCTCGACAGCTGGCAGGTGTTTCACCCCGCTGCACCTGAACACACAGTGTCACCCATGGCACGAGTTTTGCTTGTCCGCAGCTTGAGGTGCAGTTCCCCCCAACCCTCTGCACCAATCTTCTTGAAGCTTGGCAGACTTTGTGGCCTCAGCCAGGGCAACCACCCCTGAAGTTTTCACCCCGCTGTGATGTAACACATATACGTGACATCAGTTTTACTTTCAAGAAATTGGGGTGCAATTCTTCCTGAACCCCTGCACCAAACTTCCTGAAACTTGGCAGGCTTCATGTTCACAGCAGAGGCTACAATCTCTGAAAATTTCATCCAAATCAGACGAAAAAAAACAAAGTTATAAATATTTCATTGTTTCCCCATTATACCCTATGGCTGGATCTCCAAAGCGGCTCCAAAGCTTTTCTGAAGCACTTTAGAAAGCCTAAGGAAGCCAGTGCTTCGATCCAGACATGCTGCTTCAGACTCCAAAGCATCTAAAGCTTCTCCGAATCCAAAGCCTCGCACAACCTTAGTACACTGTGCTTGAAGAGAAGAAAAGGAGGCTCTGAAGAAGCTGGAGGAAGAGAAAAAGCAGGAGTCCAGGGAAAGACCAGGTAACACACGCGAACAGCTGAGCTGATGTCGGGGTGCTTGGAGGCTGGTGGGACCTTCAGTGGTACAATAAAGATTCTTTGGCGTGAAGTGATGCTGTCTGGGATGTCTGCATTCTGACTTGGCCCCTTCCTAGGACCTGAGCAAAAAAGATGCTCTCTGAGGTGGAGGTGCTACGGAAAGCTGGGAGAGCCAGACAGAGTTTCAAAGGCATCAGACTCCTCTAGAAGCCACACCAAGACAGGATGAAGAGGGTCCTGCAAGAGAGACTGGACAGGCTTTATGTGGAGTGCCTAGGCAGAACTTCCGTTAAAAAAAAGAGGATCTGTGAAACTTGCCTCATCTCATATGGAAACCTTGTCCTTGTCCCTGTCCCATAAATGTAACCATTTTTATAGCTCTCTCTACTCAAGATTCCACTGATCTGGAAAGCTTGAAAGCCAGGTGTACTTTAAGAAAAATACAAAACAGTTTCCAAGATGCTTTAATACCATTTAAAAATAAGAAAAATTACGAAATATCAAAATTAAGAGACATTATGTCTCTTTTTTTCCTCAAGGTAGTCATTATATTGTTATAGTTGGAATGACTACACACGGAATAGAGTTTGCATCACTGTATAAACATGCTTATTGATGTAGTATAGACATATACATATGTATTAGCTTTCACATGTAATACTTTAACAAAATATTTGTTTACTTGTTAGAATTCTGCTGCAGTAAAACCAGGATGAATAGGCAATTAAGGCTCAGAAATGCCAGCTGTAATTAAAAACATTATTTTCAAATAGTTCTGTATAAACACTATATACTGTGTTTATCTAATACATAGTTAAGTGCCTCAGGTTCTCACCATATGAACTTTAAAACTATTATACATAAAAAAGCAACAGAAATCCTTTGAAGAAAAAAAAATATTTCTGCCTTCTTTATCAAAGACAATTTTGCTTTGCTCCTAACTATATCTGTCCTCGATCTACAATTTTTCTAAAATCTCCTGGAAAAGTTGACAAGACAAAATATTCTACTGAACCTAAGCATCTACCTGAACTCTATCCAAATCTTCTGTATAAAAAGATAGAGGCCCAAGCTGAAATCACAGAGTACTAAGCATGAAAGAAGTTCTGATCCTGATTTGATTTTTTCAATAGCATTTCAGCTCCAGACACTGCTCAGCCCTGGCAAAGTTCTGACTTAGTTCCAACTTCATTGCACATACTCACCTTTGTTCGAAACTAGCCAACAGCATCTTCTGCACACAGACCAGCATTCTGTTCAAGAGTCCCAAGAGGGTAGAAACATCTCCTGTAGCTTTTCTGTGAGCAAATGTACATTTTAGACTGAATGGGAGCCCTCTGCTTTCATTATAAGAAGAAATATGAATAGTTTTGAAACCCAGTCTTTACATAAATAAGGAGGTTAAGTTCATGATCTTTAAATATATCAGGTTAAATCCAATAAACAGAACAGCCCTGGTTTGTATTTATAAGAAAGGAAGTGAGCCCAACTGCTCTATACAAAAGGATTTTGGCTACAATCCTCTTGGCATCTTGCCTAGTAAATCCCACCTCTGGAAGGCGGGAGTTAGAAAAAATCATCAACTAAGTCACACCTGCCTGAGGTTGTGATGTTATTGCCAGAAGTATTCAGGAGGCAGATTTTTCTAGCAAATCAGAACAGTGAAGGTCAGCTGAGTGAAATACCCAGCAGCTTGCCTATCCATCCAGTTGCCTCAGTATAAACAAATGCTTTCCCCAAGAAATAATTTTGGCCCTCTAGTAATGTTAATAAATAATTAGATATGCTTGATTAACTGCTAGTTGAGTAGACTTAAGGATGTAATGTTCGAGTTTTAGGGAGCTAGGCACATAGCTCCCCATTTATTTTTAATGATGTTTGCCAATTAGCTCATTTAGGTGTGCCTGATCATAACACACTGAATGTATACAGATCCTTTCATCTGATACATTCAAAGGGCTTTAAAAATTTAGTCAAACTTCACAATTCTATGAGGAAGGTATTGGCAACCCAATTCAGGGATAATGAAACAGGCACAGAAGGATTAATGGCGTGTCAAAGACGATATGGCAGACTAATAACAGAGTTGGAAACAGGACTCCAGAGTCCTAGCTCCCGAGTCTCTTGCTCTAACCATTATAATCCTTAGGGATGCTTATGAGAGTGGCATCAGAATCCAGCTGAACTCATGAAAAATAAATGAAGACCCATCACATCAGCAAAGCTCTCTATTTGCATATGCAAATGTATAAATCACAAGATAAAAAGCTAATCACTGCATGTTTCTCTGTGCAAGTGTCAGTTTGGATCGAGAAATTTGTGTTTCTACAGACGTGCCCTTTTTGACTTGGTTCAAGAAGTGCAGCAGCATCACAGAGCATTGCTGCTCTCAGGATAACTTCATTTTATAGTTTGCCCCAATTTAAGCTGCAATATGTACTGCAGTAGAGATGCTGTTCTATTACTGAAATTTGTACAGTGTGTTTTTGTATTTTACATTTTTCCAGAGAAATCCATTTTGTAAAACATATTGGCAGTCTTCTAAAATGTGATTTATGGTACCATTTAAGCACTTATCATTTGCTGTTCATTTTTGCAGCTGCATTATTCTTCAGGACTGCAAAACAGTAAGCATCTCAGCAAAGCAAAGTTTTAATTTATGGTGGGTTTGATATGTTATATAAAAATACAACATTTTCTACTTGTTAATATATTAACAACACACAAAATATGCACACCAATGCATCAAAATTCCATGCTACTCATTTGCAGTGCAAAACCTAAAGCATATGCTTTAAAAGTTCAACATGCAAATAGCCTCATTTGTTATAAAAAAAAAGTGCATCTATGTTTGCAGGATCAGTTTCCTCAAAAGATTATGAGCCAGATTAATTCCCTCAGTTTCAATGGTGCTAATAAGTAAAATACCAAATATGAACCCCCAACAGCAGATAAAGCCCTCCTAATAAATGCTGCTGATTGGAAGGGCAGGGCCAGACTGTCCTATCCTGTGGTCACAGGGGGCCCCGCATCCAAGGGGCCCCACATAGCCAGGCAGAGAGGCCATGGCCCCTCCTGCATTTGGCAGTGGCTGCTGTGCTTGCCGTGTAGCCTGCCCACCCACCCAACAGGTTGGATGTTTGTGTAACTAGTCGAGCCAGAAATTCTGGCCACAACCCCTCCCCCCATGTCTGGTGTGCTGGGACATTCGTTTACCGGCATAAGTGTGCTGTGGGATGGGAAAGGGGGCCCCGCACAGGCTGATTTTCCCTGGGCCTGCCACCCTGCTACAGTCATCTCTGCCAATGGAGCAGGGGGCCCCCAAACTATGTCTTGCAGGGGGCCCCCAAAAATTGTGGGCTGGCCCTGTGGAAGGGAATCACCCTAGAGTCAAACTACCAAACCCCTACCAAATCAGCTTCTGAAAAACTGAAGAGTAAGAGAATTTTAAATACACTTCCAAAGAAAGCAGTTTAAAGTCTAAAAAAAAACAACTCATGGTCTCACCACAGTCAGACAATATTCATATTAAAAAAGTTTCCTCTGTATCCCACCATCTGATATTGTAGGTGTCCTCTTGATACCACAACTTGGTTCAGGCAGAAAGCAACTGCAACTTGCTCCTGAGGCAAGCCTGAAGAAGAGGAAGGGGTAGAAAGAGAAACAGAAGACTATATCATCACTGGAATTCTGAATGCTGGAATTAACGATGGCATGAGGTTAATCTGTCAAAGGCATTGGAGATATGCTAGGACGGGGTGGGCAAAATGCAGCCCATGGGCTAGATGCGGCCCACTAGGCCATTCTATCTGGCCTGCGAGGCCCTAAAAAAATTTAGAAAATAAATATTTATCTACCCCTGGCTGCCTGTCATGTGCCCTTGATGGCTTGCCAAAACTCAGTAAATGGCCCTCCACCTGAAATAATTGCCCACCCCTGCACTAGGATAAAGTCTGTCCCACCATTATTTCAGAACAATAGATGGAAAATATATGGAAATAATTCCAACAGCACTAAAATAAAAATAGTTTGGTTCAGGGACAAAAGGAGACACAGTTTACCTATGATGTAGGTAGAATAATGCACTGCAAGATACAAAACAGTTTCTCTGTGTGCTAAGCATAAAAGGTTCCATAAGCAATCAGACATTTCAAAAATCAGTTAACGTTACTGAGTTACAACAGTGTACTAACTAGCACATCATTTACAAAACCAGTAACCATGTTTTACCAGTAAGGAAATGAATAGGTAGGAAAATCATAAATCCTATACTGCCACAATAATAAAACCATTATTCTAATCTAGTGTACACAAATGCATGTTTCATCACAACAAAATAACCTCCCTAGGGCATAGGTGGGTATTTTTAGAACAACTGTCTTTTTTTCTTTTATGTAACAAACAAACAAACAGTATAGTATGTTACATATTAGGTAAATGAAATAGGGGCAATCCAGTTATTGAAATAAAGAGATGAGATGCAGGCACCAACACCCAGATCTTCTTAACAGTTTTAAAATGTTGTGGAAAGAACCCGTTGCTGAAGCCCACTGTTACAAGCACCCCACTAGCTCTGTAATGGTCACTGATGCAAGCGTGCTGTGTACAAGCAGTAGAACACCCCATTACCTTTGTTTTGGTCATTGTGAGGATTTATTGCTGACAAGGGCTATAACAAAACACATTCTCTGTTGGCTTTTTCCTTTTCTTTGTCAGCCTCAATGATGGATTTTCAATGATAGAGAATCATGTTTCATTTTCAAATAATTTCTTAAACATTTTACCCTTCCTGTCTTTAAAAGCTGCAGCAGAAGCCCGGTAACAAAATCTCCCTGCTTCAAGTATTGCAGGGTGACATGGTTTCACTGAGCACAAAGAAAATTTACGCTTCGCAAAAGTATAGAAAAGTGCTGTTTTTACATTTCTCTCATGTTTCAGAACACTTTCTAGATGTCAACAACATATTATAAATAAGAAGGGTATTTTTGAAACTTATGAAGGTGTATAAATATCATTAAAATAGGATTCTGGGTGTACTGTTAACTGTCATGTACCATACTTGCAGGTCTGGACCTAGATCTCTGGGCTCCAGCTGCAAGACAGGCTTTTAACATACCAGCTAAAGAAGATTTCTCATCTATCAACTATTAAAATATATCATACAGTTGTCAAATAGCAAGATTACTGTAAACTGTCTTGTTCATGGAAATAATGACTACAGCAGTCATCAGGTATTTCAATTACATTTTATTTTTTCTGATGGTTCTAGGTCGAGTCACTGTTGAAGAACAACCCTACCAATTGGCTATTTTTGCAGGACTTGTGTCTCAATTTTTTTAGTAACAGTCATGAAAAGCTTTTCTTCTGAATAAGGTCAAGCTCTCTCATGCGTCTTTTTTAATATATTGTATTTAATTTTCTTTTAGGAAAAAATCCTAACTTTTATAGTATACAAAACACTAAGGCCCAGATCCAAAATCATACTGAAATGTACTTTTGGATTTGACCCTAAATGTATGTAAAATTGCTTTCTAAACAAGACTTTTCTAAATCAGTGTTCTAATTTGAATCAAGATGCAGGTATGCAAGGTAAGCCTTTCAGATTATTTGTCCAAAGCCTTGAAAAGAGACATGAGTGAAATAAACAAAGCTTGCAAGATATAAGAATCCAGAGGAAGACTGAAAAGCCTTAGTCTTTGGGCCAGCAATCCAGCAATGAGGCAAGACTGGTATTCTAAGAGCCTCATGACTGATCATGCAAGACAAGGGTCATGACAATAGAAAAGCTACCTCCCTCTTTGGACCACATTCTCTTTGCACTCAAAGGAAGCCTGCTATTGAGGAGTATGCCAGGGTATGGCCACCCCTGGGATGCTTGTGATGTCCCTAGGGTACAATGACCATGCCAGGTCCACCCTATGGGTGCCTATTAATCTCACCTGCCATGTCTTGCTGTTATAAATGATGGATTGGGAGGCTGCCCTCGTGCTGCTGCTTGGACACAGTTCTAAAAGTCTCTTCTAAACCCTGTGGGTAGCTAGACCCCTTTATTGGGTTCCACGCACAGGAGGTGCCTTACGATACCCCTAAGCCTTATGGACTAGATGCGTGGCTCCAAAACCACCCCTTTACCACGCTCCAAGCCTTGCAGATGTTATGCAGATGTTGCCTTCTTGTGTTGAGCCCTCAGCTTAGTCCAGCCTCAGAACCTAGTTTCATACTTGGTAGGGTCAGAAGGGACCTAAGCAGATCATCAAGTCCACCCCCCTGCCATGGCAGGAAAGAATGCAGGGGTCAAACGACCCTGGGTTGGTGAATGTCTAGCTTCCTTTTAAAGACCCCCAGGGTAGGAGTGTGCACCACTTCCCTTGGAATTTGGTTCCAGCTCCTGGCCACCCTGACTGTGAAGTAGTGCCTCCTGATGTCTAGCCTGGATCTACTCTCAGTCAACTTATGGCCATTATTACTCGTTAGTCCCGGTAGTGCTCGGGGAAACAGTGACTCTCCCACTGCCTGCTGGTCCTCCTTGGCAAGTTTGTAGATGGCCACCAGATCCCCTCTCAGCCTTCTCTTGTGGAGGCTGAACAGGTTCGGATCCCATAGCCTCTCCTCGTAGGGCCTGCCCTGCTGCCCCCTGATCATACGAGTGGCCCTCCTGTCGCAGAGCACTGAGGTGCCCTGCTCCTAGAGGGCAGAAACTGCCAGAGGAAAAGCTCTGGCAGTGCATAAAGAGCCCTAGCAGGGAATAGGAGCCCACCTGTGGGTTGCCAGGGCAACTGGAGGGAGCAAATGACCCACACCTGCCAGCGGTCAGCTGCCTGTAGGAGGCAGAGCCTGGCTCTTATAAAGCCCAGGGCTAAGGCCAGGCTGGCAGTTCCCTGCCAGCAGCCAGAGAGGCAGGAGCTCCCTCAGCCATGATACAAGAAGCAGTGGGAACCGCAGGTACTGCCTAAGCCAGATAACAGAAGGCAGCTCTAAGATGTCGGAGCAATGTGGTTACAGCCAGGCGGCTTATAGTTATGTTGTAGCCTAGGGGCTTGTGTTTTGTTTTGTTATTACACCGGTGGTTTGGGTGAGGCTATAAGGGGTTGGAGGAGGCCTCATCGGGGACTCACAACGGACTGTGAGGACCCCGGCGCCAGTGAGGGCGCAGTATCCTTAAAGGGGCCTCACAGCGGAGGGTGAGGACCCCGGCACCCAGGAGGGCGCAGCTTACAGGGTGCTTAGACCCCAGCCCCAGAGAAGGGGCACGATTGGGAAGCCCAGTGCAGGCATGACGAGCCCCAGAGATGGGGCGTTATTGAGAAGCCCGGCGTGGGTGTGGCAAGCCCCAGAGAGGGGTGCGCACTTTTGAGAAGCCCTAGTGTGGGCGTGGTGAGCCCCAGGAGGAGGGCAGCATTTTAAGAAGCCCAAGGTGGGCATGGCGAGCCCCAAAGAGGGGAGCGCCTTATTAGAGAAGGCCCCAGAGAAGGGGGCAGCACTCAGAGAAGGCCCCAGAGAAGGGGGCCGCACACCAGAGAAGGCCCAGGAGACGGGCGTGAATATAGACAGAGAGACAGAACAACGTCAATTCCATCTGCAAGGCTTGGGGTGTGGTATCAGGGGTGGTTGGAGCCACACATAGCCCATAACGCTAGGGTGCTCCGAAGCACCCGTTTACACGACAAGACCCACGAGGGGTCCGAATAAACATAGAGGCATGTCCAAGAGGGCATAAGGCAGCCTCCCAACCAATTTAGACCATCAAAGACGTGGCGGGCGAGAAATAGAGGGTGCCCTTGGGCCAACTTGACACGGAGAGGGGGCCTTAAGGAGATCACGGCTCTCCTGCAGGACCCCACCGTGACACCTCCTCTGGACCCTCTCGATGCTGTCCTCACCCTCCTGAAGTGCAGCACCCAGAACTGGACACAATACTCCAACAGCAATCTGACCAACGTCACAGAGGGGGAGAATCACCTCCTTGGACCCGCTTATGATGCATCTATGGATGTATGACAAGGTGCGGTTAGCTTTCCTGACCACGTCTCCACATTGGCAGCCCGTCTTCATCTTGGAATCAATAGTGACTCCGAGATCCTTTTCTGCCTCTGTGCTGACAAGAAGGGAGTTCCCCAGCCTGTAAGTATGCTGCTGGTTCTTCCTCCCCAGGTGTAGTACCTTGCATTGTCCATATTGAAACCCATCCTATTCTCATCTGCCCACCTCTGTAACCTGTCTAGATCTAGTTGCAGCCTGTCCCCTTCCTCCAGCATGCCCACTTCTCCCCACATTTTAGTGTCATCTATGAATTTGAACAAGGTGCTTTTCACCCCCTTGTCCAAGTCACTGATGAAGATGTTGAACAGTGCAAGCCTGAGGACCAAGCCCTGGGGAACCCCACTGCTCACATCCCTCAAGGTCAAAAATGACCAATCCACCACCACTCTCTGGGTGCAGCCCTCCAGCCATTTGCGACACATCTGACTGTGTAGATGTTGACACCACAGTTGCCTATTTTTTTAATGAAGATGGGGTGAGAGACAGTGTTGAAGGCCTTCGTAAAGTCCAGAAAGACTAAGTCCACCGCAACACCTGCGTCCAAGGCTTTTGTGACTTGGTCATAGAAGGCCACCAGGTTGGTCTGACAGGACTTGCCTCTAATGAACCCATGTTGGTTGCCCCTAAGCATAATCTCCCCTGCTGGGCCCTCGCAGATGTGCTCCTGGATAATTTTCTCAAAGAGCTTTCCCAGGACCAAGGTAAGACTAACAGACCTATAGTTTCCTGGGTCCTATTTCCTTCCTTTTTTGAAAATGGGGACCACCTTGGCCCTTTTCCAGTCTTCTGGCACCTTGCCAGAGCACCACGAGTGCTCATAAAGCTGTGCCAGGGGTCCCACAATGACCTCTGCCAACTCCCTCAGCACTCTGGGGTGGAGATCATCAGGATCTGCTGATTTGATCACGTCTAGTTCCTTCAGAAGTTCTCTGACTAGGTCCTCACTTACCCTGGGCCTGGCTGTGCCTCCCCTGGGTCCTTCCAGGATCCCGGGGGGGGGGGGGGGGAATGTCCCTGTCCCTGCTCAGAAAAATGGAAGCAAAGAATCTGTTAAAGAGGTTAGCTTTGTCATCTGGTGCGACCACCAGATTTCCAAGTGTATCCTGCAGAGGCCCCACATTACTCAGTACCTTCTTTTTACCCCCTATGTATTTAAAAAAAGGACTTCTTGTTATCCTTGATCTGGGTCGCTAGTCCCAGTTCCATCTCTGCCTTAGCCTTCTTTACAGCCCCCCTAAAATCTTGAGCAATGAAGGTATAATCCTCCTTGGTGATGGCCCCTCCCTTCCATTTGGTGTACACCTCTTTTTTGTCTTTGAGACATTCCTGGATGCTTTTGGTGAGCCATGGGGGCTTTTGAGCATTCCTGTCCCCTTTGATCCGCGTGGGGATTGTCACCCTTTGGGCTTGGAGGATCGTCTCCTTCAGGAACAACCACTCTTCTTGGACTCCCAAATCCCCTCCCCTCTGGGACCTCAGTGTCTCCCTGACTAGTCTCCTTACCTCATCGAAATCTGCCCTTCTAAAGTCCAGGGCTGCTGCCTTGCTGCAGGCCTTTGACACCCTGTGCTGAATGGTGAATTCCAGCCGGTGATGATCACTATCCCCCAGACCTACGCCCTCTGGCACTGGGGTCTGCTCTCCCCATATCACTGCACCTTGTGGCACTGGGATCTCTTCTCCCCCTATCACTGAGCCCTCTCTGGCACTGGGGTCTGCTCCCCCCCTTGTCACTGTGCCCTCTCTGGTGATGGGGTCCGCTCCCCCCTGTTCTTGTGTTGAGGTCTCAGCTTAGTCTGGCCTCAGTACCTACACCCTCTGGCACTGGGGTCTGTTCTCCCCCCTATCACTGAGATCTCTGGTGCTGGGGTCTGCTGTCTCCCTTGTCACTGCACCCTCTTGTCAGTGGGCCCTGCTCTCTTCCTATCACTACGCCCTCTCTGGTGCTGGGGTCCCCACACTGTAGTAGGCCCCCCAATGCGGCCTCCTCCTTTCCCAGTAGCCTCAGCCCGATCCACCAGTTTATACACAGAAATCAAAATATGAGCCCCTGGGCTATAACATAATGCAAGTAGTTCAGGTGTGCTCTGTCCCTTTAAGAGAATCAACCCCCCCCCGCCCCGCCCCAGCACTAAATGCCTTGTAGGCCAGGGTCCCTGGTGAACTCCTGGAGCCCCTTAATCCTACCTGAAGCAGAACAGGCACTCAAGCATCTCGAGTTAGCATCTACTATGAGAACTCCTTCCCCCTTAGCCTGCTGACAGAGAACTGACTTTCTAGTCCCAGCCCTGGAGTTTATGTGCGCTCAGGGCCCTGCCTCTTCTGGTCATCTGACCAGCTGCAGTGCAGGCTAATTCCTTCATTAGCCTGCTGCCACAGTAACCTGCATCTGTGGGGTTCCTGCCTAACTGCTAGGGCCCTGTCTCTAGGCAGTTTCTGCCCATAAAAGAGCAGGCACCTTAGTGCCCTGAGACAGAGTACTGTGCCAGTTGAGTCTCACTATCTGTTTCCTTGACTATGTTGCCAGAGCAGAAGGCTGTAAGAGTTTAACACCTTTGTTAAGACCTTTGTCATTTTATTCTCATCAGTAATAATAATAATAATGAGGAGACACATTTAGACATTATATTAGACAGTTCAAAGAAAGGGTGGTTGTGTATATACATGAATATGTGAGCATCTGTAATGTCCATTAAAAAAAGGTATCTGAAGGAAAAGTTCCACAGGTCAAGAGCTTTAGATGTGTTCTACACCTAAAAGTCCTGAAAGATAATTGTCATCTATAACTTTCAGTCAAGGATAGTTGTCAAACTTTGCTTATAGAGGAAGTGGAGGGGGTTTAAAGCACACCTTATACTATCTTTGTTATGGAGGAAGGAGTAAAGGGTTGGATATGGCAGGGTTAGATACGGCAGAAGAACTAGAATCAAAGAAGACCATTTTAGAATTTGCTTTGAGCTGTAATTCAAACATTAGACAGTACTTTGGTTTCAATATTAAATTACTGAACAAGCTCCAATTTATTTATTTTTTATATTTTATTCTGATGCTTGTACCAAAATGGCCAACCACATGTATAGAGCCCATTATACACCTTTATAAAGCTATAACCCTTTATAAACCTTGCCTGTTTTTGGTGTCATTCTGATGATTTAACTAAATCCATACAAATATTGATTTGGCCTTGATTTGGTTGTTGTGCTGCTTTTATTATTAGCATTGTTAACAATGGTTGGGTGGGTTAATGTGTTTTCTTTATTCCATTTCTGTTTAATAATGTTTATAATACAATGTATAAAACTGAAATTAATATTTCTTAATATAAGCAACATGGGCCTAGAACCTTTGGACACCTATATAGGTGCTCCAGGATGGAGGGACATTTCAATTAGAGCGGGTCTTGGGAACTGCTCTAATTAAAACTCCCACAGCATCTCATGTATTCAACACCCAATGTTTCAAAATGGTGGTGGAAGTGCTTTAACTAAAGCTCATTCAACAAGCTTTAGTTAAAGCACCCCTGCCGCCATTTTGAAACACAGGATGCTGAATACATGAGACACTGCAGCATGCTGGAACATTCTGATTAGAACACTCCTGAAGACTCAAGTCTGCTCCAACACATTCTAATCAGAATGCGTCGGAGCACGTGTAAATCTGCCCTTTGAGAACATGGCTGTACGTCAGACAGTCAATTTAAAAGGCTGATCAGTTTCCTCAAATTAGCCTTTGGTTCTCACCCTTCATAATGAATTCTAGTTGGAATCTTAATTACAGAGAAGTTATTGGCTCCCAATAATATAATTATTATATTATTAAAATATAATGATAAAATGTTCTCACATGCACACACAATATTAATATCCTCTATGCCAGTTCAAATTTTAAAAATCATTCCCATATATACTTTTTAAAATATTCAAATATTTTCCCTCAATAAGTAATATTTACACTTGTAGCTTATAAACTTCTGAACTATGTTATACTGATCAACAGATATTTGCCATAAAGACCATTACTATTTTACATGGCTCTTTAGTCAAACACACAGAGGAAAAGCTTTATTCACCTTGAGTCTTAACTAGTTTAAGTATTTGAAGGGATGGAATCTCTGGTACCCTATTTTCCTTTATTTACTTATGTTCATTAAATTGAAAGCAGAAATAAAAAATGCTGGAGGCTGTGTTAATAAACAGCAGATGGGTTCACTTACATACCTGATCTAAAGGGTTCTCAGAGCCAGCAAAAAATAGACGCTATCAGAAAATTAAAAAAAGAGAAAAGAAAATGAAAAAAGGAGAAATGTCCATTTTTTCCAGTTCTCTTGAGCTTTAACTTTTAGGTTCAGATGATTGCCTCAGAGAGATAGGAGAGAGAGTGAGAGAGGGAGAAATAAATCTAAAACCACATGGTGCTTTGAGCCTGGGCTGGTGAGTTTTACCTGTATTTAAAATTGTTTTGATACAACACCCTTTACCTTAAGTAGACTAGCCACTCAAGGCTTATACTTTCATAGTTAATAGGGGAACTACAGGATTCTCACTAGAACTCATTAAATTATATCCTGTAAAGTGATTTTTTTGTGTTGTTCCTCTTCAGGAATTTTGCGCCTCCCACCCTGAGCATGGCTCACCTTACGATAGAAGGCCCTTTAGTAGCTGACTGTGTTCCAGCAACATCCCAGTGGAAATCTGGGATACATGGTCCACCATTAAAATATTGATCTTTTACATGTTGTTACTTTATGTGGTACCCCAGAGGTTCTCCCTACTTTAGTAGCTCAGATTTCATGTTCTTGTTCATTGCAGACATGGGCGGATCTAGGATTTTGAAAAGGGGATGCAGACCATGTGGCACATACAACACATTTTTATCCAGTTTGTCCTGGGGGAGAGCAGTGGAAAGGACCCCAAACAATAAACAGGGAACCCCTGGGATGGGAACCGCACATAAAAAGGGAAGTAAACACAAAAATAACACAAGAAAAACACTTACCAGCAACAGGACCCGTGGCACAGCTGGAGCGAGGAAAAAAACTTGCACGGGTCATAAGCCACGCCTTCATCCAGCTGAAGCCGGCCGGTGACTTCATCGTCAATCACCAGCTGGCGGGGATAAAGTGGACCACCTGGGAAGGTGGAGGGGAGGGGAGGAGAAAGCGGAACCGGGAAGGCACCGGCACGGGACACCGCCCAGGATACTCTCTCGGAGAGAGAGAGCTTGTAGGGGCTTTCTGCTCCAGCGGAGGACAGCTCGCTGATAGGGTCGAGGAGTCAGAAGAGGCTCTTGGCACCAGCGAAGGCGGCAGCACCAAAGGGATGGGAGAGCTGGAAGAGGCTTTCTACACCATTGAAGGTGGGAGCATCGGGGGGCACCCAGGAGGTGGAGGAGGCTCTCCCTCTGGGACATACCAGATGAGAGCAGCAAGAGGGGCTGTGAAGCAAGACAGCAAGAGGCTGGGTGCTGACCTTTAAATGCAAGAAGCAGCCAGTCTTTTCGGGAGGTACCATGAGGCACTGGAAAAGAGACATCCCTAACAGGGGAGAAAAGGAGTGGTGCCACAGACCTCACAGGGCAGAGTAAAGGGGGAGACAACCCGGGGCGAGAGGCCATGGGCTACCCCAGCCACACATAGGGCCTAACCCCTAGGGAGGTTCATAGCGAGCAAAGGTGCCCTGTTCCACTAGCAGAAGGACCAGGGAGGGGACCGTATGGGTTCCCCGTGATATAGTTGTGTTTTTGTTTCTTGTGTTTCCCCCTTTTGGAAGGGTTGAGGAGTAGGGCAAGGCAATGCAGACTAGATAGCTGCATTGGAGCTCTTTTTGTACTCCATCTTTGTCTTGGGGGCACTGGCTAGGTGTTGCGACCCAGGTGGAGTCTGGCTCAGGACCGGAGTAGGGGATCATGGGGAACTCAAGGCTAACTAAGTGAGTCACCCTTGGGGAGTAGTACTTAGGAGGGGAGAGAGTTACAAAGGCTACTGAAACCAGGAGTACGACTGTATTGGGAGTACAGCCGAGAAGACGCAGTGATCCGCCAAGGGTTGGCGTGAGGCTGGAGTGTAGGGGAGGTGAAGCCCCACAGACGACCGTCGGATGGACGCCATGCCACAGAGGAACCCCGTGTGGTCAGCCCCCCCACTGGTATAACATTCAAAGTCGTGGCAGGTGAGACTGGGGGAGGCTGCTCCGGGAATAAACATTTACTCAACGACCTACAGGAGACCGTAGTGTGATCACTACCAGCCACTTGGGCCAAGGCCACATGTGACTGGATGTTCGAGGCCAGGCGGTCACACGGTTAAAACATAAACTAGATGATTTAATAATATGCTAAGGCTAATGCTATATTATTCAGTTTAAGATCAAAGCAATAACCGATAACTATTGGAATGTGCATTAATTTGCTAGATTATATATTAAGTTTAAAAAACCCAAGAAATTAGGTAAAAAGAAGTTAAAATAGTCATTCTGTCACTAGTCCTATAGTTATTATAATTAAACATATGTCTTTTATTCAAGTATATACAATAAAATCTAGCCTTCTTGAGTGCCTTGATGCTACCTCCAATACTTCATTGTTAGTCAGGTCTATACCTGAGTTAATATTACCATACCTGAGTTAAGGTTTTTAGGTACAGTTAAAAGCAATCTGCTGTGCTGTGAAATATAAGCAAGACATTACCAGGAAGGGCTAACAGAGAGCATCACTGCAGAAGAAAGGATATTTTGAATAGTGAAATATCAAGACCATTAAAAAAGAATAGAGGGTCGTTGACACCTCTGGAGTGGAGAGATAAGCAGGAATCAGGGAGATAATGAGCCATGAAACAGAGAAGTAGAGCTGGAAGGGACCTCCAGAAGCCATCTAGTCCAACCCTCTGCCTGAGGCAGGATGATACTTATTCAAACCATCCTATACAATCCATAATCTAAACTTTTATAAATCTACAATCAACCCTGACACAACACAGACATAACACCCTAACCTGCCACAGATAAAGCAAGGGAACCATGGTAGCCAATGGCCTGCTTTTATGAAATGGTGTCAATATGTCTTCAAGAAATCCTGAGTCAAGGGCCACATGCCTGGCTACAGAGGAAAGCAAAATTAAAACCAAGTCTGTTCCAATCTGACCATGAGGTAAAATTCCTTCCTGGGCTCAAATATGGCAATTGGTCTGAGCCTGAGCAGAGGGACAAGATCTTCCAGGTTTTGTCTCAGCAGAAGCATTGGAACACCCCAGGCTTAAACTCATGTAGCAGAAAAGGGATGGGGGTGGTGCAGGGGCAACCAACGAAGCCCAGAAACATGGGAAATACTCCTAGTAGAACATAGGCATATCTACACCTAGATCATCCCCAGCTAGTGGCTGTCCAACCTTTTCTTGAACACCTCCAGTGATGGAGAGTCCACAGCTTCCCTAGGTAGTCTATTCCACTGCTTCACTATCCTAACAGTGAAAAAGTTTTTCTAGATATCCAGTCTAGACTTACTTTGCATTCTCTTCCCTGCAGCAAGAGAGAAAAGGTGCTTTCCCTCTTCTTTATCTTCAAGTATTTGTATACTGCTATCATGTCCCCTCTAAAGCACCTTTTCTGTAAACTGAACATTCCTAGTTCCTTCAGACTCTCCTCATATGACTTGCTTTCCAAGCCCTTTATCATCTTATGGTGCCCGTCTCTGGACCCTCCATGTCCTTTTTAACTTCTCCATGTCCTTTTTAAAATGTGGAGCCCAGAACTTCATGCAGTACTCTAGATGAGGCGTAATCAGTGCCGAGTAGAGAGGTAGAGAGGTAGAGTAGAGATTATTATCTCTCAGGACTTGCACCTAATGCTTCTATTGATACATCCCAAAACCACATTCACTTTTTGTGCGGCTAAATCACACTGCAGATTCATATTGAATCTATGGTTTACCAAGACCCAAGTCCCAAGTCCTTTTAGATAGTGCTACTATCCGGCCAGATGTCACCCATTTCATAATTGTGTTTTTGATTATTCCCCTTGAGGTGTAGCACCTTGTGTTTGTCCACGTTGAACTTCATTCTGTTAGCTTTAGCCCAAATTTCAAATATAGTGAGATCCTTCTGAATTGTGCTCACATCCTCCTTCATGTTCACAATCCTTCCCAGTTTTGTGTCATCTGCAAACTTGCTCAAGAAGCTTTCTGTGTCAGCATCCAAATCATTCATAAACATGTTGAACAGCACTGGGCCCAGAATAGACCCCTATGGGACTCCAATCGAAATATCTTGTCATTCTGACATGTATTAATAATTACACTTTGCTTGCAGCTATTGAATCAGTTATCTATCCACCCTATAGTAATTTTATCTAGCCCACATTTCTCCAATTTGTTTATGAGAAGGTTGTGCAGTACCTTGACAAAAGCCTTGCTCAAGGTTAGATACACAATATCTACAGCATTCCTTTCACCCATCCAAGTAGTTACTTTACCAAAGAAGATCAAGTTTAGATGACATGATTTGTTCTTCATAAATCCATGCTGGCTGCTTGGGATCAACCTTTCTTTCTCCACATGCTCACAAATGGACTTCCGTAGGATATGCTCCAGTAATTTCCCAGGTATTGAGGTGAAACTAAGCAGTCTATAGTTCCCCGCATCCTCCTTTTTACTTTTTTTCAAGAAGGGCACTAATGGTGGCCTTTTTCCAGTCTTCTGGTACCTGGACCATTTCAATTGACTCAATAGACTCTCTCAGCACTGCCTGAATAGAAATGCCGCTGCCCCTTCAGGCATTTGCTTTAAAGTTTGGGTGGAACAGGAATCAAAGCAGGATGCAACTGTACCACTGTGCCTCCCCTGGATCTTTCCCTGATTGTAGATCACTCTTGGTGTAAGAAATCTCACCCCTGCAGATATATCTTGGCCACAACCCCCTACCTTGCTAGTTTTCTTGTGAATTCTAGCTCAGCCTGTTCTTTCTCTAAGAAGGCCAACATTGATAAGAAGATCCAGTATAAGATCTGATGTGCCAGCTCTGCCTTCAGAAGACTGAATCATTGTGTGTTCAATTATCATGATGTCAGGACTTGAACAAAGCTCCTACTATATAAGGCTGTAGTAACCCCAACTCTTTTCTATGGCTGTGAAGCTTGGGTGACCTACAAGGACCACCTGAAAAGATGGAACTCCATTACCAGTGCTACCTCCAGAAGATCCTTGGCATAAAGTGGGAGGATCAACACACAAATGCCAGTGTCCTCACCAATGCTAACACCACCACTGTGGAAGTGCTGATTATTCAAAATCAGCTATCGTGGACAGGGCACTGTGTGCGTATGCCTGATGTACACTTAGCAAAACAAGCACTATATTCCCAATACAGCCAAGGACAAAGGACACATGGGGGCCAGAAGAAATGTTTCCAGAATGCCCTCAGGGCAAATATTACGAAGCATGGCATTGATACCACAAATTGGGAAAAATAGCCCAGAACAAGGCTACATGGTGACGCCTTGTGAGAGAAGTTAAATCTTACTTTGAGGAAAACCATCTCACCCTAGGGGCAGGAAAATGACAGAAAGGGAAGGAAAGCAAACAAGACCAAGAAATTTGTGGTCCGACCCTCCCTTTAACCACAACCTGTGGTGTTTGCCAGAGAGTCTACAGTCTAGGATTGGCCTTCCTAGCCACCAGCAGACTCATTTACAACCCTTAACTTGATCCATGGGAGTGATCATCCTCAACCATCAGGGATTGCTGCCACTGCCAGTGATGGCTCTCTTGCAATACTTCACTTGTTTAAAGCTCAAGATACAGGACACCTAAATACCTGCTTAGTTTTCAAACAGGTGTTGTGTCTAGTCTACCATTCTGTTACAGCATTTCAAAATATTACTAACAAAACCGGACATAATACTCCAAATGTGGCCTCACCACTACTGAATAGAAGGGAAGAATCACTTCACTTTGTGGCAGTGAGACATCAACCTGCAAAACTGTAACTGCAGCTGGAAGTCACAGTTACATAAAACCCACCTCAAAATGGACTGAGTGCCTGGGAAACTTACCTGGAGACACGCTGCCTACTCCAGGAGGTGGCAGTGCAGTGGTGCCGCCGCAACAATTTTTGAGCTCCTGCTCCTTTCAGCTTGAAGAGGACACACTGGCTGATGTAAAAAAGATACACCATGCTGGGAGCTTAAAAAGGATGGCTGCTGGGTACAGCGGCAGGACTGAAGAGCCAAGAGAAAGGACCCAGCACTGAGCTGAAGAGCCAAGACAGAAAAGCCTATTTTGCCAGCACTCTATTTCAGTATAAGTCAAAGAATAGATTTCATAGATATTAGGGCTGGAAGGGAACTTGTAATATCATTGGGTCCAGCACCTGGCCCAAGGGGCAGGAAGTCAGCAGGGGTCAGATCACGCCAGGAAGATAAGCATCTAAGCATTTCTTAAAGGTATCCAGAGTAGGTGCTTGCACCACTTCTGGGGGAAATCTATTCCAGACTCTGGAGACTCAGGTGGTAAAGAAGTTTTTCCTTATGTCCAGCCTAAAACAGTCTGTCGCAGAGCACTGAGGTGCCCTGCTCCTAAGGAGGAGAAACTGCTAGGGAAGGGACCCTAGCAGTGAGTGAATAAGGAGCCCAGCTGTGGGTTGCCGGGGCAACCAGGGAAGGTCAGCTGACCGGAAGGGGCAGGGCCTGGTCCTTATAAAGCCCAGGGGCTGAGGCCAGGCTAGCAGTTCTCTGCCAGCTGTCAAAGAGGAAGGAGCTCGCTCACGGAAGGGATGGAGTATTTCCTGGTAGGCTTAAGCATTGTTATGGCCAGGTGGCTTCTGTTTAAGTTATAGCCGATTGGCTTGTATTTTGTGTTGCCGTTTATGACCGGTGGTTTGGGTGAGGCTATTAGGGGTTGTAGGAGGCCGCATCGGGGACTCACAGTCGAGTGGGGACCCCAGCGCCAGTAAAGGCGCAGCATCTGGGGTACGTTGACCCCAGCCCCAGAGAGGGGCAGTTGAGAAGCCCCAGCGTGGGCAGGGTGAGCCCCGGAGAAGGGGGTAGCAATGCAGTGAGCCCCGGAGAAGGGAGCAGCATTGCAGTGAACCCTGAGGAAGGGCGTAGCGTTGCAGCGAACGCTGGAGAAGGGGACAGTATTACTAAGGAGGCCCCAGAGAGAAGGGGCGGCTTTACTTAGGAGCCCTGAGAGAAGGCGCAGCACTGCAGACAAGCCCCAGAGAGAGGGCGGCGCGATAGTGAAGGCCCTGTGAGAGGGCGGCGCGATAGTGAAGGCCCTGTGAGAGGGCGGCGCGATAGTGAAGGCCCTGTGAGAGGGCGGCGCGATAGTGAAGGCCCTGTGAGAGGGCGGCGCGATAGTGAAGGCCCTGTGAGAGGGCGGCGCGATAGTGAAGGCCCTGTGAGAGGGCGGCGCGATAGTGAAGGCTCAGAGGAGGGCAGCAATACTGAGGAGGCGCAGCATTGTGGAGAAGGCCCCAGAGAGAGGGCGGGGAGAGAGATAGGGCCACCGAGGGCCCGAGCGCCAGAGAGATTGTAGACCTGGACAGAACAACGTCCATTCCACCTGCGAGGCTTGGGGCATGGTTTTGGGGTTGTAGGAGCCACACATGGTATTGGGGTGGTAGGGTGCTCTGGAAGCACCCATTTGTAGAGTTGGACCCACCAGAGGTCCGGGAGTCCACAGGCAGAGACTACAACAAAAAGTGACCAAAAGGCCATAAAAAGGCAGCCTCCCTAACATATTTTAACATCAAAGACGTGGTGGGCGAGAAACCGAGGATGCCCTTGGGCCAACTTGGCACGGGAAGGAGCCTTAAGAAGATCACGGCCCTCCTGTAGGACCCCGCCTGTGACACAGTCTTACAGCAGTTTGTGACGATTAGACCTTGTCTTCCCTTGGGGTGCCCTGGTGAACAGACATTCTCCCAGTTCCTGATGAACACCCTTTATATACTTATAGGTTACCATCAAGTCACCCCTCTGCCTTTGCTTCTCCAGGCTGAAAAGTCCCATGCCTCTCAGCCTCTCCTCATAAGGCCTATTCTCTTGACCTGTAATCATGTGCATGGCTCTCCTCTGGACTCTCTCAAGCTTCTCCACATCCTTTCTTAAGTGTGGAGCCCAGAATTGGATGTAGTACTCCAGCTGTGACCTCACCAAGGCCAAATAAAGCAGGAGGATGACTTCTTGGGTCTTGCTCAAGATGCATCAGTAGATTCAAGCCAGAGTTTTATTTGCTTTGCTCAGTGCAGCATCACATTGATGGGTCACGTTCATCTTGTGGCCAATCATGACCCCCAAGCATCTTTCAGTTGTGGTGCTAGTGAGTATAGCACTGCCAAACCTATAAGTGTAATGTGGGGTTTTTTCTCCTGAGGTGGAGCACCTTGCATTTCTCTGTGTTGAATGTCATCAGGTTTTGACCCGCCCACCTTGCGAGCCTGTCTAGATTGGCCTGAATTGCCAAGCTATCCTCTAGCATGACCGCACATCCCCATAATTTGGTGTCATCTGTGAGCTTAGCCAGTCCACTTCTAACACCCAAATCCAGATCATTTATGAATATATTAGAGAGTACTGGTCCAAGTACCAAGCCCTGGGGGACACCACTGGTCACCACGTACCATGTTGACTCAGTTCCATCAACTATCACTCTCTGGATCCAACCATGGAGCCAGTTCCCCAGCCAACAGACAGTAAGATTGTTGAGGCCTGGAGTTCCCCAATTTTACCATAAGGACATTGTTGGAAACCAAGTCAAAGGCTTTTTTGAAATCTAAATATATGACAAACTCTTCTCCTTTGTTCAAGTAATGTGTCACCTGGTCATAGAAGGAAATGAGGTTGATCAGGCAAGACCTGTCCACAATGAAGCCATGTTAGATAATTCTCAGAACATTGACTTCTGATAGCCTGCTGTTGATGGTTTCTTTGACGATCTTTTCCAAGATCTTTCCAGGGATTGAGGCCAAACTGACTGGCCTGTAGTTCCCTGGATCTTCCTTCCTTCCTTTCTTGAAGATAGGCACCACATTGGTCCTTTTCCAATCTTCAGGAACCTCTCTCAAGCACCACAAGTTCTCAAATATCCTCACTATGGTCATGCTATGATCTCAGCCAACTTTTAGCACTCTTGGGTGCATTTCATCTGGGCCACCTGACTTGTGGATGTCCAGCTTCTCAACCTGTTCCTTCACAAGATCTTCACCAATTATAGGTGTATGATCACCCTTACCCTGGTAATCCTGCATCCTGTCAGGCAGGGTGATCCCTTTGGGCTAGTGGAAAACCAATGCAAAGTAATCATTAAGGAGATTAGCTTTCTCCTGGGTGTCAGTTGTCAGCTGCCCCATCTGGTTCAGCAAGGGTCCAATGTTGCTCTTTTTTTTTCCAATTTCCCATGTATCTGAAGAAGGACATTTTATTGTCCTTGATTCCCATAAACAGTTTGAATTCAGCTTCAGCCTCAATGACTAGATCATCCCCTTTGGCCAGTACCAGATCCAGCAGTGCCTTACCTCTTGTCAGCCTGTAGACTTTTTGAGTCAAATACAGCTCATCAATACATGTGAGGAAATTTCATAACCAATCACATGTGGCTGAATGCTCTTCCCATGAGATGCCAGGGTACTTGAAGTCACCCATGATGACTATGCACCAAGAATTGTAAGAATCCATGTGAAGAGTTTATTTCAGAAGACCCTGGGGCTCAGCTTGAGTGACAACTGTTTCCCAAACAACATCATGTTTGGTGCCTGGATGGGGTGTAGGGGAGGTGGAACCCCAGGCCATCAACCCATTGTGACATGAGTAGACCCGATAAGAGAGGAAATGATCTTAGACAACTGGACCCTCCCCTTTTCTTTTGACATGAAAGGCGTGGCAGATGAGTTGGAGAGGGTAACTCTCTGGGTGATCACTAATAGCGGATCTCAACAGCCAGCTCCACTACACCTTGAACTGCTGGCAATACTCCTACTAATGCAGCCCAGTATGCCATTAGCTTTCTTTGCAACAAGGGCACACTGTTGGCTCATATTCAGCTTAATGTCCACTGTAGGCCCCAGATCCTTTTCTGCAAAGCTGATCCTTAGCCAGTTAGTACCCAGTAGGGGTGTGCAAAATGGACTGTATTTGATTGAGATTCAGCCTGAATCAGGGGACAGTGATTCAGTTCGTTGATTTGGATCACTGTCCCAATTTGATTCGGCTGAATCCAAAGATTCAATGCTGATCCAGAGAATCAGTGATTTGGCCACAGACACAGCTTTAAATGTTTTTTCTATATAACTTGAGGTACCAGATGTGGCTCGTGAACGCTGAGATGGTGGGGCAGATGGAGCATGCCACAGGAGTGTAGTGGGGGAGGGGCCGTGTCCTCAGCGGTGGACCTGGAAGTGGACTGGAAGTACTTCTGGTCCACTTCTGGGTCCATCATCAAGCACATGGGAGACCCCTCCCCTGCACCACCCTGGCTCAGCAATCATCTGTAGGGGGACCCCAGGTGCCCCCCCAGGCCCAGGAGGCACCAGTCGCTAAGCTAGGGGAGCACAGGGAGGGGCCCCCTGTGTGCTCCCTGGAGGTCACAGAAGTAGACTGGAAGTGCTTCTGGTCCACTTCCAGGTTCACCACTGAGTATGCTGGGGACCCCCCGCCCATGCTCCCATTTCATAGATTTCATAGACATTAGGGCTGGAAGGGACCTCGGAAGATCATCGAGTCCAGCCCCCCGCCCAAAGGGCAGGACGTCAGCTGGGGTCATAGGATCCCAGCAAGATAAGCATCCAGTTTCATCTTGAAGGTGTTCAATGAAGGCACTTGAACAACCTCCGGTGGCAGGCTGTTCCAGACCTTGGGGGCTCGGACAGTAAAGAAATTCTTCCTTATGTCCAGCCTGAAACGATCTTGTAGTAGTTTGTGACCATTCGTCCTCGTCATCCCTTGGGGCGCTCTGGTAAACAAACGTTCCCCTAGATACTGGTGGTCACCCCTGATAAACTTGTAGGTGGCCATCAGATCACCCCTGAGCCTGCGCTTTTCCAGGGACGCTCCATCTGCCCCAGCACCTCAGCTTTCATGAGCCACCTGATACTTTGAGGTATGTAGAAAAACATTTAAAGCTGTGTCTATATCTGGATCATTGAAACTCTCCAAATCAATTTGGAGAGTTCCAATTTGATTCAGAGAAATTAAAGGGTCTTGAATTGGGCCAAATCTCTGCCAAACTGAATCAGCAACCGAAGCTTCGCACAGCCCTAGTACCCAGCCTATACCAGTACATGGGATGGTTCCTTCCTAATTGCAGGACTTTGAACTTGTCCTTATTGAACCTCAAGAGATTTCTTTTGGTCCGATCCTCCACTTTGTCAAGGTCTCTCTGAATCCTACCCCTACCCTCCAGTATATCTACTACTTTCCCCAGTTTGATGTCATCTGCAAACATGCTGATCGTGCACTCCATCCTATCCTATTTCACATAATGTCTATCACTTAGGCTAGGGGCAGAAGTTACATATAAACTGGTTTAAGTGATCAGAAACTGGTTTAAATCTGTAAGAGAACAGAAGCTCAGTGCACATTAATCAGTTTCAAAATGGCTGAAATTGGTTTAAGATAAACCTGGTTGAATGTAGTATCAGGCTTAACTGATCTCGGTCAAACAAGTTTATAAAACTTCTGTCTTAGATACCTTCCTGGTTCAAGTTCAATCACAGTCCCCCAGCATCCCAGCATGTTTTCTAGCACTGGGCTGTGCTGTACTGTCTGCTCCAGCAGAGAAGAGTTGGTGGAGGGAGGCACAGGCTGCCCCCCCCCCCCCACAGGCAAACCCTGGCTGGGGTCTGGGATCTGGGGCCAGGGAGGTGGGATTAAAACCACCTTCCTCTTCCCCTGCCCTGGTGCTAAACTTACCAAAACTTACTGCTGGCTATGACTGGACTACAAATCCCAGCAACACCTGGAAGCAGGGAGAGGAAGTGATGAGCAACCCTGGAGAGTTCCACTCCTGTGATTCTGGACTGCAAATCCCAGAGACTTTGGAAACAGCAGGAAGAGGATGCGAACACACAGCCCATGCTGGCTGCATTCTGGAGAGATGTATTCTCACACGCCCCCAGCTTCTGGCCTGAGCCAAAGCAGGCATGTGGCTGCATTTCCTAAATCAAAAGTAAATGTTTGTCCAGTTGTTTCTCAGTTTAATCTCTGCATTTTAAGCTAACCTGCAAAAACTGAATCAGTTCAGCCTCGGGCTTTTTGACTGTCTGTACTTAGCCCTAATATCCTGTGTATAACTGTGTTAAGGACAGGTTGCCTAATATCCTGTGTATAACTGTGTTAAGGATAGGTTGCAAATCTACTGAAATGAAAAGTTTTTTTTTATTGAGGTATGCTATGGAAGCTGCATATAGTGTTACTTCAATGCTATGTATTTATTTAAAATTATATGTCTAATAGTGCCATGAAGCATTTGGATACTTTTGCAAATTTCTTTTTAAAAGTTTTGTGGGACACCTTCCAGGTGCAATAGTCTTGTCCATTAAGATGTTCTGGTTCATCAGCAGAATATCAGGTAGATAATACCCCTAAATCTCACTAAAAAGCTCTTTTACTAAAGTTACACTGAGTTTTCCAGAGCATTCAATGAATTAAAAGACAGTGTTGAGTTTACTAATATTAAGCCTATATACTGAGACAGACAAGCTATGAACTGTCCAATACATTAAGCATGGCAAGTCTCCAAATAAGCTCTTCAAGCTTATGAGCTCTCATACAATTTACATATGCAAAACTATTCAGGCTACATTAAGAGCTATTTAGTAGCAACAGATAAAATATCAAAATCTCTGTCTTATTTTACTCTCAGTCCTAAACAATGTTAAAATACATTAAAATGATGCTCAGGTGGGATTAAAACCAAGAAAACAATGCCACTATCATCATGCTACTTTAGAATCCCCCCAGTTGCACCTAAGTTAACAGTGTCTATATAACCATAGAAAGATTTTGCTTTTGATTCACAGAGAGTAAGTTGATCTACAGCACTAACATATCTTGCAGTATGACCCTTCCATTCCATATTCCAAAAATAAATACATTGGGAATGGACAAATACCAAGAAAAGTCTCCTAAATTTTTATTTAAACCGTACGTTAACAGCCTGTTTTTAAGAAAAAGCCTCCATATTTGCATATATACTTAAGGGAAAATACATAATAGACAGGTGAAGCACTTGCTAAAAGGTTCAATCAAACACTTAAACATATAAATGCTATTGTTTGCCTGCAACTTATTGGAAAAGCAAAATGATAGCTGCAAATTTGGAGAATAGACTGAGGCCCTTAGAAAAGGGATCTAGTCTTGCCATACTCTTACCTTCCTCTCATGTGCCAGCATAAAATTCTGGACTCTGCTCCTTAGCCATTGCCTCATAGAAATAATTTTTAAACACCTTTGGGATAGTGAGTACTATGGCAAGGTACAGGCTTTAACCAAACATCAGAACTAAACACCCCTAAAGGTCATTTTTTGCTTTGTGGGATGAAGAATATAGCTCCAAATTCCTTAATCTTATTATTTCATGGACAATTCTTTCCATATTAGAGTAAACCAGAATACCATATCTGATCATTCACTTTCTATCTGCCCACTACAATAAAGTCTCCTGGTAATTGAAACACAGCCAATTGTTAATAGCACATAGCAGGATACAAAAAACATTACAGTTGAAACAGCAGGAGAAGCTTGCAGGAAGTAGAAATAAAACCCTAGGTAGGAATTAGGTCTGAACATTAGGGAAAAAAAGCCTATGCAGACTCTTCCAAATACTGCCCCAGAGATTTAATAAACACAAGGCATCAAAGTCCTCAGGCATTTGTCCCTCATTGAAAACATGACACTACAATGATCTATTACAGTGGTACCCAACCTTTTTTCCCAGCAGACCGGGATGCTTACAAGTTACATTTTTCACATGATCTGACCCCTAAAAGTGTTCTACACCCATGACACAACACACGTGCACAGCTGCAGATTGCTCTTAATCATGCAAAAAGAATAACCCTCTGTCGCAGGGCACCTTAGTGCCTGCTCCTAAGAGAGGAGAAACTGCCAGGGAGAGAGCCCTGGCAGAACCAAGTGAGCACAGCTGTGGGTTGCCGGAGCAACTAAGGGGAGCCAGCTGCCTGTAGGGGGCAGGGCCTGGCCCTTATAAAGCCCAGGGCCAAAGCCAGGCTGGCAGTTCTCTGCCAGCAGCCTGGGAGGCAGGAGCTCTGAGAGTGAGGATGTGGCAAGTACAGCTCATGATAGCCCGGAGAGGATGGGCACTAGAGTTTAGCCATGCAGCTTGCATTTGTGTTATAGCCAGGAGGCTCTAGTTTACGTTTGGCTCTATATATTATACCCGGAGGCTTGGGCGAGGCTGTAGGGGTTGGAGGAGGCCTCAATTACTCGCACGCCAGTGCGTGAGCAGCTGGCGGCGAGGTGCGCGGCCAGTGGGTCGCGGGCGCAACCCGTAGGTTGCGGACGGGGACCTAGACCCCGGATTGCGTGTGGGGGAACATAGCCCCTGTATAGCGCCAGGGAAGGCGCAGCTCGCACGCCACTGCGCGAGCAGCTGGTGGCGAGGAGTGCGGCCAGTGGGTCGTGGGCGCAACCCGTAGGTTGCGGGCGGGGACCGAGACCCCGGACTGCGTGTGGGGGAACATAGCCCCCCGGCCCCAGGAAAGGGGCGGTATTACGGAGTAGCCCAGTGCGGGCGCGGCAAGCCCCAGAGAGGGGGAACGCCATTGTGCTTTGTTGAGTAGGCGAGCCCCAGAGAGAGGGAACGCCCTTGTGCTTTGTTGAGTAGCCCAGTGTGGGCGCACGGGCATAGTGAGCCCGGCCGCAGGCTAGTGCGGCAATCCCCCTCAGACCAAGGCAGGGCGCTGCGGTTGCCCCTGAGAAGACAGGGAGTAGCAGCGCGGGGAGCCAGAGTCAGGGAGGGTATCCGTGCGGTTGGCCCATAGGACCACAGGCCCGCTAGAGAGTCCCTGAGCGGAACCACACTGGCAGGGGAGGCCCAGAGTGGGCCAGACGAGAGTCCCAGCAAGAGGCTGGGCATGAGAGAGGGAGCCCAGGGTGGGCTACAGTAGAGACAGACCGGACAACGTCCTTTACATCTGCGAGGCTTGGGGCGTGGTATTAGGGGCTGGTAGGAGCCACGCATAGCCCATAAGGCTAGGGCGCTTGGGTAGCGCCCATTGTATGGGGAGACCCACGAGGGGTCCAGGAGCTGACAGGCCCGAGGAAACACAAGGCAGCCTCCCTACTACATATTACATCAAGACGTGGCGGGCGAGAATGGAGGGTGCCCTCGGGCCGGAGTAGCGCGGTGAGAGGGCCTCAAGGAGATCACAGCCCTCCGCGAGGACCCTGCCGTGACACCCTCAATAAATCAACTATTAGCTGGAGGAAATCTAGAGCAAAGCACCTTAGGGAACTTCTGTTCAAGTTCTGTCAAGGGTTAATATTTTGCACGTGTGGGGCTGGGCTGGGAAAGGGGCAGCACACAGTTGGCTGGGCTTTGCTAAGTCTGGAGCTGGAGATGGGACCAGGGTGGAAGCTCCATGAGTTAGAGTGCCCCACTAAGCTTCTCTAGGCACCATAAATGAGCAGTGCCTCATCTGTCCATGGGCTGGTTTCAGTCAGTGGTCCAATCTGACACCTGAAGTGGGCCTGGCAGGCACTATACAGCTGTGTGGTGAGGGGTAGATGGGGAGGCCCAACTTGCCTCAAAGGGAGAAGGGATCATGGCCTGGAGAAAAAGGGCTTGAACAGGCACTACAGAGGGAAAGGAGACATGGCCCAGCCCAGCCCTGCAGAAGGGAAGGGGACATGTCCTGTTTCTGACATGCAGGGCCTGGGGGTTGGGAATTGGCAGTGTGGGAGGGTGGCCATATTAACTGCTGCTGCTCCCCTACTGCCAAATTTCCTGACCCATGAAGAGCCCTGTGAGCCAAATGCCATGGCTTCACAGGTTGAATTTGGCCCACAGGCTGGAGGTTGAGCACCCCTACTCTATTGCAATAATAGGACATTCACAATACTGATGTGTGTAATCTGAGTGTGCCTTCTTATTGATGTCTCATATTGCTAAGGGTCCTCCATAAAAGGGAAACCCCATACGTTACAAATGCTTCTCAGCTATTACTTTAACTGAAAACAGACTTAACTTGTCAAAATCTTTCCATTTACATCTTTAGCTCATTTGTTATAATAGTTATATATATTGCAGTTATATTACTGACTCCTCTTACCTTTTTATTCAGTTTGACAATTTAAAATGTAGGCTTCTGTAAAATATGCTTATCATTATCTGCTAATAATAAGAAAAAACACAAGTTAGAGTAGTAAAGTCAATAATATGCTTGAGTACAAGTTTCTGTTTTAAGGTCATCCACTGCCAATGTAAAACAGATGCAAAATTTCATGTTGGGATAGATTACATATTTATACGCTATAAGGAGGGATGTTTACATTGGGATAGAACAAGGAGACATTAGAAGGGTGATTAATCTTGTTTGCCACAAGTTGCATACTTTGCCCAAAGCATGGATTGTACATGGTTTAGAGTAGAGTGCTACCTCTTTGGTTCATCTAAATATGAATTAGGAAATCTGACCATCACTGATGAGTTTAAAAAAAAAAAAATGAACAGAACAGTTCCCCTATTACTGAGTTTCCAGATGCAGGCAATAAAATTCTGGCCTCACAGAAGTAATTTGGAGGTTTACCATGATCTTAAATGGAGCTAAGATTTTCCCCATAGATCTTCTGTTACACTAGAAGAGCAAAGAAACATTATAGCCCACTTTCACAATGTGTCTTTATGGGAAAGGATTATCTTCATTCTTGACACACAAAGTGCATCTGTTGTAATATTATTCCCATTGTATTTAATGCTTGAAATATGAAAAGGTCTTTTTTTTTTCCATTTTTTTTAAGATGGGCTTTTTCCCTCAACTGTTTGTTCAGATGTAGCTCCCATTTTGCATCTAAGCAGGGTTTCAGGTGAATCAAAATGGACATATATGGCAGCCCTAAAGTATTATATGAAAATCTTATTGTATTAGTCATTTTTCCTGTCATTTTGCATTAGTGTCATATTAATCTAATGCAATACTAACATGATACTAAAATGTTAGCATATTATAGATTACTCAGTGTGTCAAGTTCATACCTGATTGTATTATTCTGTAGTATATATTTTTTCAAGAGAAAAAAAAATCCCTGAAACTGTGCAGGATTTTAACACAAAACATGAGGGTGTGAAATGTGAAAGATTCTTATAATTGTTTCAAAAGAGGAATTAGCAACTCTTTTGCTAAATGAAATAGCCTAATTATATGTGAGCATCCAATATATTAAACCAATCTATGTATCTTTAGCAGCAGCATAGTGACATGGCCAGGTGCCTGGGGCAGCAGCAGTTTCTGGTTGCCACCATAGCACCAGCACGATTGCACAGTTGCCAATGGCAGTCATTTTTTTTCACCACCACTCCCCTCCCCAACCTGGCACCCAGCATGGTTGTCATGGTTGCCCTGCCATAGTTACACCACCATTTATGAGTGAAAACACAGGCATTCCTTTTTTGCTTTGTACAGGGAGAAATTCAAATTAACTGAAGAATAAACTCCAAACAAGAAGTGTCTTCTACTTGACTCCTTCCTGTCATAGAAAAAAAGTATGTTGACATTCTTTTAGAGTGCTCTCTACTAGAAAACATCACATTTGGTAACAGAAAATAACACAGAGCTTAACCAATACTGTTGAGTACAAAACCCAGAATTAAGCAGGAAGGCAAGCATCAAACTGGTGTACCACATGAAAGATTGTTGTGATAGAGTTCTCCTGGTCAACTTCTAAAAGTTCTGGTATTTATTTAGACAAGAAAGCTGGCACAGAATTTATTCTGGTAGTAATTCCCATCTTGAATTATATGATCGTCAAATAGAAACAAAAAGGCAGGGACTTCCCAAGAAGTCTATTAACTCAAAAGTTCCTGAATACTTACTGTTTCTCAATGCTTATGGTAAAGAACTAGTTAAGAGTTATGAAAAGCTGGGATTCTAATTATTCAGTTCATGAATTGCCATATCACGCCCATAAGCTTAAGAATTTTTAGGGTGTTTGGCTGCTATACTGATTTTTTTTGGATGACATTCTCCCTCTTCATGTAATATATATTAATCATTGGGCATGTCTACACGTGCATTTACAGTGGCTTAAAGTTACTGCTCAGTAAATTACTGCACAGTAAGTGGGAATAGACCAGCATCTACATGTGCAGGCATTAAAGAGCATTAATGCTGTGAGTGGACTGACTTGGAACTAAAGTTAATCCCAAATTAGTCCACATACACAGTGTTACTATGCAGTAAGATATCCACATGTGCATTACTGTGCAGTAACTAATCAGGCATAAATTTGATACCTGCGTGACATGCCCACAGTCTTATCTTTCTTAAGTTATTTAGAAAGTTATTTTCTCTTAATGTCACATGTATATATTTACCCAAGTTGCTGCTTTTACAAACAGTCACGTTACTATAGTATTTAGAGTTCCTAACTAAGGTAAAATCCTATTGCACTGTGTATACATTGAGAGAAGTCCCGACACGTAAGGTAAAACAAAGCATAGGCGCAAGTAAATATTCTTATCCCCAATTTTACATATGGCGTAACTGAAGCACAGAGAGATTAGGTGTATATCTACACTCTGCTCTAAGTGAGCCTTGACACACCTCTAAGTAATAAGCCCTGTCCACTTGCACCCATTCTGTGCCCACACAAGCCCATAAATTTGAGTAAATGGTTTAGAGCAGCTCTAACCATGCTTCCCAGGAGAACTGAGGTATAACTGCACATGACAGAACTGAAATATATCTGCGCATGTCTACACATTCATTAATGCACTGTAATTATGGCTCATTAAGTTTAGTACCTGTAATGAGAGAGACTAAGTTAATGCACCACCAGTGGTGACGCATAGGGGGTACACCCCCTGAGATGGCCGGTGCACCTCCTCACAGCCAGTGTTCCTGGGAAGGGGGAGTGGCAGGTGAGAGCACTGGTGCCTCCCCTGAGAGTGCTGGCCAGGGAGTGGGGGTGCCAGGAGAAGTGGTCCCCCTCACAGCCAATCATGCTCACATGGAAGTGCCAGTGGTGTGCCGCTGCCACTTGCAGGTTGGTGGAACTGGCCACAGGGAGACTCCTCCCTCCCGATTCAGCAGAATCGGCTGTGGGGGACTCCCCACACCCCTGGTCTGCAGGATTGGCTGCAGGCCCTCCCCCCTGGTTGCTGACTGTCTGCTGGGGGGGCAAATGCTCCCCCTGACTCAAGAGGCACCAGTCTCACTGTGCATTTTTTTTAATTTTTTTGTGCTGCTGCTGTGTATTACACTAAATCTACTGTGCACTAACACATTAGCACAGGCTTTACCCACCATGCTAATGCACAGTAGAACTGGTTTTCTGCACATTAATGGCATGTGTAGATGCACCCAGTAAGAGTCAATCTGAGCCATCTAATTTCTCAGAGTGGGCCTGGGAGTAAGCATGAATTATTTCTTGGAGACATACCCTGGCTCACTCAAGAGGCAATGTAAACATTCCATAAGGGCCTTATGCGAGGTCACACGAGTCTCTGGAAATACTGGTCATTTAAATGAATCTAGTGCTTTAACTAAAAGTTAAAGTCCTTACATTGTAACAATTCAAAAACTGAAAAGATTTTGAAGATACATTACAAGAGTATGTGTTCACCTCAAACATTTGAGACCCCTAACAATGACCTTCCTTGCAATTTCTGCTATTAACCATTCTTGACTTGGCAGATATCAGCATAAACCATTTTACAGCACAAATCCTTTGCAGGACATGCATTATTAGCACTTGCACCTGTCTCCATGCATAAAAATCCAGCCCAGTATGTGTAAAAAGTAAACTATGCGTATACAATTGCATGTGCCATTTTCTATCTACCCATAGGGATTTTGCACAAAGCATTGTTCATATATATTGTGAGTATAGGCAACGAGATGTGGCCAAAAAAATTCTGTTTTTCTTTAGAGGCTTTTAAGGAAGTTTTTATATTGTCTACCTTTAGTGAAAAGCCTGCAGATAAAGTTTTAGCCTAAGATCTGCACACCCTTGCTTTTGTGTGCTCAGCTCAAGACACAAAATATCAGTTTTTATATAATCAGTGAGGGAAGATGGGATTCTAGTTAATGTCATTTTCATGTACTGAATGAACTATAAGCATGTGATTTGAAAAGCAGAGTTCCATAGCATTTGGATAAATATTTAAAAGCTTTTTACAGCACTCTGTAAATCAAATTAAAAACAGATTTGATCAAACTGCCATCTGCTGGGGAGGCCTGGCATTTAACAGAAAGGAACAAGATATCCACATCTGTGTTTAAAAATATTATAACTAGATATGAGAAAATCATCTTATTTATACTAAATATGTTTGCAGCCAGATTTGAAATGAGAAGAAGCCTGTGTCTTAGAAGAAACACTGTCAGCAGTAGCAGACTAAAGCCAGTGCACCTGTACAGACATACAGGGCACATCCAGATGAGCGCACACATGTGGTATGAGGTACCGCAGCCACCACACATGCAGGTGTTCCCCACAATGCTAATCTGCAGTATTGTGGGGTGGGGTCTGGTATTGGGAGATCCTGATATCAAAAAGACCTACACTAGAAAAAAGCAAGGCAGCACACATGGCGGCAGTGTGCGTTGCCTGAAACCAGAGCCTGGCTGGCCAGAACCATGATCTGGCTGCTGGTCAGGCTCCCTGCTTTTGGATTGCTGCTGCTAGAACCCTGGGAAGCCCCCAGGGCACCAGGCAAGGCTGCTGGAGTCAGCACAGGTGCTGGCCCCAGGCTACCCTACCCCACCTGAGACAACTTGCACTGGGTTAGAGCCTACATGCATGGGTGTTCCCTGGGGACAAGTAGCAGTGATGCAACTATGTGCTGTTGCTATTTGTCCCAAGGGAAATGCACATGTATGCTCATCTGGACATGCCCATAGCAACCATAACATTCACCTATACATCCAAAACATATCCAACTTGTTGGGCCCAGTTCAGTGACAGTACGTTCCCATCTCCAGATCAGTTTTCTGACCATGCAACAGAATCTGTATTGACAAAAACATCCAGTCATAAGAATGCATTACTTACTAGAAGATTGTACTATGGACCACCTGATCAGGAAAAAGATTAAGTACACAATGGTGAGAGGAACTTAAAAAGTTAATAAAGACTAATAAAAGAGTAAAAATGGATGACTTCAACTACCTGCATATAAAATAGTCATATACCATGAGCAAGGCTTAGAGAAATACATTTTTAGTGCCTCAAAAAAAAAAAAAAAGAAAGATTGCGTTTAGAACACTTAGCTTTAAAACACATAAGAGGCAATGTTATTCTGCTTACTAGTCCTAAGTAGCAGAGAAGTGTTGGTTTAAGAAGGAACTACAATATAGTAAAGCCCAATATCACCTGGAAGAATTCATGCCAAAAAATCACAACAATACACTGATAGCTTTATAAAGGTCAATTTCTAAATATATCAGGGTGTTAGTTAAAGAGACAGTTAAGTCAAAAGCAGGAAAAATCAAACCCTTTAGCCTAGATCCAGATATGTAGGCACATGCGATTTGTAATGCTGCAAAATTTGCTACCAGGATTTTCTAGAAGCAAAAAACAAAACCTGGAAAAAAAGCAGCGCAAACTATGTCAAAGTGGCAAGTGCCAGTACAAATACAGAATCGGGAAAGCAGGCAGCTCTCCCATCTCCACATGCTGTGGAGCCCCCATGATGAGGCACCCTGCACCACAGCCAGATGCTCACCACGTGGGGAGCACACTAGGTCCCAATCAGCAGCTGGCTGGGGCACTGTATGCCTCAGCATGGGGGCTCCACATGCTTCAATGCAGGGGCTGAGCAGTGGAGCCCCCATGCTGAGGCACGTGGAGACAGGGGAGCAGCCAGCCCAAGGCTGCCTACTCCAACTCGAGGGACACTATGCCCCAGCCAGGGGGGAGTGGTTGGCTGGGGCACAGGGTGCTTCAGTGCAGAGACTCCTCAGCACACTGAGATAGAGAAGCAGGCAGCCCTGCACTACCTGCTCCCCCATTGCCGCACACGGCTCCCTAGCTAGCCAGAGCACAGGGTGCCTCAGCACATGGGATGGCTAGCCCCTGCCACAGCCAGTCCCCACCCCCACACTGCAGCATTTTGAGCAGAGAGAAAATGGGTCCTGATGCAATGCATATGGTGGGCAGAAGCGTGCACAGGGGCACAAAGTAGAAGCACAAATTTGTGCTGCTACTATTTGTGCTGTTGTAAAGGCATGCCCATGATCATGTGGACCCAGCCTTAGGGTCTGTATGGAAGCTTCTTAAGGAAACATAACAGAATAAGTTGGGGGTACAAAAGACATGCCACACCTGCCAGAAGAGAAAAAGCAACAACAATTACAAATATTTAAGTCAATCACTAACAGGCAGTAAGTAGAAATTTTCAACATGGACAAGAGATACCCTATTCAATTACCACAAGTTTCTTGTGCCTGCTTTGACACATTCTTTTGATACTAAGCATCTTTAGAGACAGGACACTAAATTAGATCAATCATTGGTCTGATCTAGTACAGTAGCCTCCGTGTTCTGTTAGCTGTTTCTTCTCTTGCCTCTCTTGATTCTCTTTTTTCCTTTGATCACCTACTATAACACACAGAAAGGCCTCCAGAGACTACAGAGTTGGCTAAAAAGTAATATTTCCCTCCACAGTTTTGGCCTGTATCGTCAAAGAGGGATGGAAAGGACTATAATTTAATTTCATGCCAGGGATTGAAGTTAAATAATGGCCTTGTAAACTAACTTCACAGAGACCAGCAAGAGCTGGCCACATATGACTTGCTAGTATCCATGTATCTTAGAAGTGTGATCATCCTGGAGAAAGTGCTGAGGAAGAAGGATATCAGGATGGGAAGAAGAAAGGAAGGAGAGATGTGGCCTACATAGGACAATAAGAACCTACTGGACCCACCCAGATGGGGAAGGTACATACAAAGAGGTGAAACTTGTTCAGCTAAACAAAAATATTTAAGTAAGGATGGGGCAAAAGTTTGGATTTCTTTTAAATTGCCATAGTTGGTTTTGATTAGTCCATCTCTCCTTAGCATTCTCTATTTAGCACAATCATTTTGCCAGTCAACACTTGTGGAGGCCAAGATTTCTATTTGGGAATGTGCAGAACGAACAAGTACGCTTTTCAAAAATCAAGAGGTGCCATTTTCATGCAAACATCCCAGCAATAAAAACTAGGAGAAGCAAAATACAATCCTGTAAGTTGTACGTAAGCAGAATAGTGTCTAAACAGAATATGTACTCAAGTTTCCTATGCAGTGTCAGCAGCTCTCTAATTTCTCCACTGTGTTTATTCACATTCAGTCCCATGCCCCCACCCAACTTCCTTTTGCATCTTATGCAGCCTTTGCCATATGTCAGAGATAGACTCAGGGGAGATACAGGTTCTAAAGCTTTAGAAATGTGAAATTGCAGACACATCTTTTAAAACTTTTTATTTTTAGTCACATGTGGCTATATTTTATGCCAAGGTAGCAAGTTGACATGCATTTCTGAATGGCCTACGACCACTATAATTTCATATGATGGAGTTTTAAACTGAGTTTTTCTAAATCTTTCTGGACTGTAAGTGTATAAAGTTTTCCACACTTGTAAGGCCATTTAAAGGCTCTGATCCAAAATGTGGTGATAAGGACAATACCACAGTCATCTTCATCTTCTAGGTCTTATACTAGAGATTTGTGAACAATCAAACAAAAACCAGTATGCAAGCATTCTTTAAAATTATTTAAATGAACTTGATTCAGTGACTTTTATACCTTTTGGGGGGATTTAAATGAATCACTTGGAAAACAAATCAAGATTACTTTGCATGAACATTTACAGAAAGTATTACTCTCACAAGCTAGAATACTTAGGGAAATCAAATGATAGCATTAGGAGGCACAGATAGTCCTCCATATGCATAAGGAAGTTTGGCAGGGGTAGGGAGCTAAATATGGATGAACTCAATAGCAAAATTAAAGAACTGCTGATGGTGTGTCTCTTTGGTGCACAGGGTTCCCTCAAACTCATGTATGCCAGATAAGACGTGAGTTTAAGCATGATTCCCATGCTAATGAGGCACTTAGCTACATACTCCTTACTTGTCTATATTAGACAGCTCATTTAACTGCCCTTCTTTAGTTAAAGTAGTGCAAGAACTAGTGAAGATGCAAGTTATATTGAAATGAGTAATTCATACACGTGAAGAGACAGACCTACACTAATGTCAGACACATTTTTATTAACACAACCATGTCTTCACAGTCACTTGGACCAGTAGACCTGTGTCAGCTGTTAAAAGTTACACCTTAACTCATGTAGGTATACTGACACAAGCTCCAAGTGTAGCCAGTAGCATAACTACATGTGAGCAATAGGGCAAACCACACCTGGAGCTATCTTGGGGTACCAGGCCAAGAAAAAAACAACTGCCACATTCACGTTTGCAATTGTGGCAGCAACCAGAAGTTGCTGTTTCTGCTTTGCCCTGGGTACCCAATCACATCCCTAGCCTGATGAGTGTAGCCTTGCTTGAAGTCTTAGTACTTAGGCAGAAGTCCAGGCAGTGTAGACTTGGACACTAACTAGATCAGAAAAGCATAAGCTTTTGTAGGTGACAACCTACTTTGTCAGATGCCATAGCTGTTGCCTACATAGGCTGTTGCCTACAAAATAGGTTTATGCTGCTCTGAATCAATTAGTCTTTAAGGTGCTACTCAGCCATGCCTTCTGCCTGAATTCAGACTAACAAGGATAACTACCTCTTTCTATGTATGGATATGAATATTTGCTAATACAAGATCAGACTCCCTTGCACTTAATTCCTTCAGTGAGGAATTAAACTATACCTGTATGTAGTGTAAGTCAACTTGTGAAATGCTATAGCTGCCTGATGGATAGAACATGTTATAAACATGTTATCTTACATCTGTTTACATTTCATTCACTGATACTTATTTATTCACAGTATCTCAAAACTTACATCAAGCTCAAATAAATATATGGCCTACCCTTAGCAATATTCTTCTTAATTTTATCACCAATGTCAGCAGAGGTGATGTTGAAGGAGTAGTGCTATATTGCCAGTTCCTACATGCCACATTTTGCACACTGCCTGAAACTGCAGACTAAGGACTTTCTTAAGAATTACAGCATAATCATCTTCTGACAGATGCTCACAAAACCTGCAGCCATTTTAGTCAGTCAGTAAGGGGCCATTAAATTCTTTGAGAACTGCAGGAGGAGAAAATGCACAAATTGAAACTAAAAATGCCAACTCAATAGAATCAGTGCACAAAAAGTCAGCCATGCATACACAGGCCATATATCATGGGCCAGAGATAAGTGCTGTTCTATCTTTGTGGCAATGGAGGTTATGAAATACCTAGGTCAACATTCATTATTCTCTAGGGATGGTTGCCTGTGATGTCAAGGAAAACAGTGCTGGTCCCAGTTAAATACTGCCCTTGACTCTTCTGGGAAATCCTCAGGATGAATATCTACACAGTAAAATCTGGTGAATGATTCAGGTTTCATTCTTGATCCCAATTTCCCATTCTCTGGACTGGAATTCATCCACATTAGCTATAGGATGAGATTATTAATTTGGGACTAGAACTGTCTAAAAAAAAAATAAAGCCCACAAGGATCTTGGCCCCTAATTCCTTTAGGCCTTCATCAAAACCCCAGCCTGAGGTCCTCAGTTATATTACATATCAGAATCTGAACTGTGCCAAGGACTGGAGATTTTCAGACCAGAATTTCAGTTTGGCCCATTTAAAAAATAATCATACACTGACAGTCAACCTCATCTGCTGTAACTAGAGACTGTTTATGCAATATAGTTAAAATTCATTAGCCTGGGTTGAAGAAAGGCTTTGACATACTTCATTGTATATCCTACAAGGAGAAATGGAGATTTTCCTTTCTTTACTTTGAAACATTTAGACACTATATATGTTATTTGTACTGACAAAAATCTACCCAGCTATAACTCAGTTTAGTGATTAGCCTCTCATCCAAAACCCTTTAGACAGTTAACCACTACTTAACCTTTCTATTTACTTCATCCAAGGCATTTTTTCCACATTTAAGACTGCTGCAATGCTAGTGCCAAAAGATTACACACACACCAATATGTAATACTGATATCATTATTTATATACATAATCTGTAGTCACAATCATATCTATAGGCATTATGTATAGGCATAAAACATAGTCACTGCCATATCTATAGTCTAGCTATACATTAAAAATCAATGTTGATCCAAGCCCTAAATCACTTAGTTAGGCAAAAATCCCTTTTTCAGCTCATTGCAAATTATAACAACTGAATAAGGACTTCAGGATTTGGTTCAGAGTGTACAGCAATCAGAATATTTTCATAGAGAGTGGGCACATGTACACATGATACTATATCACTGTAGTGATGCATTACGGTGATGTGGCATCCACGGGTGTTTACATGTGACCACAGCTACTTTGCCATAGTGTCATGCTCCCCTGTTATAGTGCTCCGCTATGGTGAAGTGGCTGCTAAAAATAACTGTGCGCCGTGCGTACAGCATAGTATGGGTAGTTACTGTGCTGTGTACTCTTGCTTTAGTACTTCCTCTTGCTTTAGTACTTCCAAAAAGAAGTACTAAAGCAAGGTGCAGTAGCAACATTGCCATTGGGCAACTTGTAGATGCACCCATTATTTCTGATATACGTATAAGTAGGAAGGTTATAATAATCATACTTTGTATATTGTATTAAATACGAACTCTTTAAATTAAAATAGACAATTAATATTCTTGCTCAAATATATAGGGACAATGTCCTGAATATAGGCTTGTACAGAAAAAGGTAGCTGTACCTTGAATTATTTACCATATTTTAATAGAAAAACTGCTAAAATTATTCCACTATATTTTAGTTTCCAACCAATCAGCTTTATACTATGTTATACAGAAATAAATTATGAAAGTTTGACTATTATGTACTGATACAAAAATACTGTAATTGTTTTCTTAATTACAAGATTTGAGCCAAGTAATAGTTTTAGGACACTGACTGCTGAGTTTTGGTTCTACCCAAAAAATCCGCATCATACAAAGAAAATAGTTAATACAATAATAAAGGTTCCAAAATACTTATAGTAGAATAAATACTAGGTTATAACAAGTTAAAACCAAATGATAAAGGTATCATTATTTTGCTACAGATACACATTAGAGAAAAAAGTATCTGGTCACTAATGATCAAAGTTACTAGAAGGAAAATGCCAGTTGTGTCACTGTTTCCAGATATACTATAACATATATATTCATATTGTATAAATAGATGAGGTAAAACAACAAGGCATTTGTTGTACTTCAATTACTTTCTTGTATAATGTCAAGAAGTAAAACCTAACAAACCATAACTTTTCCTGACATTTCCTCCCTCCAGTGACCAAAGATGGATTTTCCCTGAAAAAGCATTCATCATTTTACAGCATAGTATAGACTTTTTTAAAGTTAATGTTTAAATAGAAAAGCTCAGTACTTATCTGCAAACAAGTCAAACTTGGCTGAAACCATTTTATGCATTTTCAAGTCTGCAGGTGTTATGATACAAGCTGAGTGGTCATATTGTTACCTCCTCCTGGTACAAACTGGTCTAGCAAGATCATTGTGGGCACTGACAGATGTGATGTTTTGTCATATGATTGGCCCCCTGAAAGTGCTCTATAGCCATGCCCTGACAGAAGGGTATGGCAGCAAAATGCTTTAAAAGTGCTGACTTGTGTGACAAATGAACCCTCATTACATGGGGACCTTGTGTTAGTGAGTACCAGGAGCAGGGCTGGGCTTATGCAGTCCAGCCCTGCCCCTAGCGCTGTCTTCAGGATGGGAGGGAGAGGGGGTAAAGAGAGGAGGGAGATCAGTCTGGAGTTTGCCCAGCCCATGCTGGAGGGGAGGGTGGGTAGATTGAAGTCACCTACCCCCCTCCTCCACCCCATACAGGCTGAGCAAACTCCAGACTGAGCTCCCGCCCCTCCCATCCTGAAGACAGCACTGGAGCTGAGGGTGGGTGGAGGAGGGGGAAGGTTAGGGGAGAAAGGCTGTAGACATGCAGCCGGCTCCAAAGTGCAGCTCAATCCCTCCCCTTCCCCCCCACCCTAGACATAACAGAGAATGTCTGATGGGTTGGGGGGATTGCTATAACTCATGGTGCTTCCTGTGAAAGTAGCAAGTTAGCTAATTTGCAGATAATACCAAATTGGGTGGAATTGCAGACACTTTGGAGGGTAGGTCTAGAATCCAGAATGACCGGGATAGACTGGAAACTTTTTCTACAATGAACCAGATAAATTCAACAAGGACAAGTACAAAGTCCTGCTCCAGGGACAGAGTAATTGAATGCACAAATACAGACTGAAGGATCTGGGGGTTAGAGTAGACCATAAGCTAAATATGAGCCAACGGTGTTCCTTTGTTGCACAAAAAAGCCAAAAGGACACTGGGTTTTATAAACAGGTATGTCACTTGCAAATCAAGGGAAGTGATTCTTCTGCTCTATTCAGCCTTAGTGAGATGTGGACAGTTTGGAGAGAGTCCAGCGGAGGATGATAGAAATTATGAGAGGCTTGAGAAGCAAGACTATCAAGAAAAGGCTGAAAGAACTAGGGTTATTTAGTCTGGAGAAAAGAAGACTGAGCAGGGATTTGGTAGCAGTCTTCAAATACCCGAAAGACAATACAAAAAGAACGGAGACAGATTTTTCTCTGTGGCTATAGGGAACAAAACTAGCTGTGCAGGGGAAAATTTAGGTTGGAGATGAGGAGGAACTTTGTCTATGAGACTGGCCAAGCATTGTAACGAGCTAGCAAGAGTTGTGGAATTTCCATCCATTGAAATTTTGAGAAGCAGGTTAGATGGACCCTTGTCTTAGATGGTTTAGTCAGGAATGATTCTGACTTGAGCTGTGGCTGGACTAGCTGATCTTGTGAGGTCCTTTCCAGCCCTATTTTCCTATGATCCTAAGAGTAGTGGATACTCAGAAGGGTAAACCCAAAGACTCCCATCCAGCAAAAAATGTACGCACATCCTTAAGTCCTAGTGAAGGCAATGCAATTTAAACACATGCTACAGTGTATGGCTTAACAATTTCTTAGCTGCTATTTATTTTTGCTATTTTCCCGTTCAATGGAAAATAATAATTTTGCATATGAGGAAAAAGAGGAACAAAATGGAAGAGTTCATGGAAACCATGAGTTTCTCGTAAGTGAAAATACAACACTTATGGAGGGAAAAATGCTAAACATGAATTCTTCCAAGCTGGCTTCTCCTATTCCTTTTTGATTTGTGCACACTCATACCTCCAATGGACACCACAGGGAGTTCATTACGCAGAAGAGGAAAATAACCTTCCTACGTTCTCTGCTTTTTGTGATGTCAATAGTAAAGCCACAGATTTTTCTTTCACATACTTATATCCACAACAGAGCTGTATGTTCTATCCATTTAAGGTTAACCAACACATTTAAGAGTTACGTAGGATGCTATGTACTAGCAATTATATGAATGAAATGGAAGGCATTGGAAAGAATGAATATTATCATTAGTTACTCTTGCAGCAGCTAGAAACAAGTCACATGCAGGATAGTCATAAAATGTGACTAGGACATAAGAGGATATAACAGGAAAAAAACATTATAAATGTTTCTCATTTTTCATTGTGCAAATCAAGGAAGGATGATATTATTGTTACAGAGAACGTTGTGTTCATAGTATCAGTAGATTCATTAAGAAAATATACAATGATCCCCAGAATGCAAAACTATTGCAAAAGGCAACCTTGCAATACCTTATAGCCAAGTATTGGTTTGAGTATATAAAATCTAAATAGTTATTTAAGCTTCTGTTAGTTAAAGCTGAATAAAAAGACATTGAATGAAAATCTCATTGCTACTGCACAGTAGCATGGGGAAAAAACCCATGCGGCATCAGGACTGTGCCGTAACTCCAGTTACTACACAGTCCAGCACACATGCAGACGCACCCAGTGTCTCCAAGCTAAGGAACTAAAAATAATAGCTTGTAATCAGAGCCATATAAAACAATCATAAATACACTGCAAAATTACAAAAATGTATTATTTGAACATACAGTTATGAACTCAAAGTAGATCTATTTTTTCTGAAATGTTGCCTTAAAGTATAGTAATTGTAAGTATTCTTGGAAGAAATCAGGCCCATTTTTTAGTATAGATGGCAATTGCATGAAAAATATTTGCAAGTGTCTATTATTTTAATATGAAACTAATCATTTAACATAACAAGGAGATTTGACAGGAAGTAAGTTACAATTACAACCAGTATTGTGAATTTTGCACCATTCTAGTTAAGAAGCTTTATAAGGCACATTTTCAAGCACTAAATGCCTTCTCCACACTATGAACAGTGGTAGAAACTAACATCAGGTTTACTGTTACCAAATAAAATGTAATCCTAAATAGAGTTAAAAAAACCAAATAGTTCACCATAAGCCTTGGAATAAACCAGAACTTTAACATACAAAATTCCAAACTGAAATCAATAGAGAGTTGTTGATTATTGAATGTAAAGCTGAGAATAAAAATGCTAAACATTTTTTTGCAATGTATTTTAACTCTTCTTTTATTAGTAAAATTATGAAAGTAGTGGAAGTTTCTCAAAATACAAGTGCTCTTGATATTATGTTACCCAGACAGCTTAAGGAAGTGAGAGAAGTGTGACCATACTGACTTTAGATCTAAGAAGAGCCATTTACAGAACACATTTTCTCATACATACTATGGACCAAACACTTCATGATGTGCATAATCTTATATTACATGGAGATATTCCCTAGGCAGAGAACTTTGGGCCCAGCTGACCCTTTGCTATAATATTCTGAGCAGTTTCCAAAGCAGTAAAAGTTATCAGAAATAAAAGGCATTTCACTGTATTCAAGACAACTTGATTAGATGAGAGAATTTATGACTAGTGTTCCAGTGATATGCATGGTTATAACTTATTTCTTATTTTAGAATTGTTGGTTCTCATTATCTACAGAGAAATGGTATTAAGGGATTCATTCAATAATAATGCTTATGCTGAGAATTGGCAAGTTGGCCAACTTCAAAATGTTATGCTTTTTAGCATGTTCATAACTAAAATGAACGAAAACACATGATTTTCAGAACGAAAGGGGAAAAGCTGACTATGGGAGAGTACTTATTTCTACTGAATCCATTATTAGAAAGGTGTTGTATTTTTGCTTATGACACCTTTTAAAAGTCCTTGTGAGCTCATTCTTCCGTGACTATCAATTTAATGAAAATACTGAAGTTGTGAAATGGCTTTAAAGATAGTTTTCATAGCTAAAGTTGTCTGAAAACTAAGTCTTGCAAGCTCATAAACCCCTGTTTGATACTTTAGTTATATAACTACCAGCTCTCTATATATAGACAGCTGTTTGACAAGATGCATGAATATTGTTGTATTGTAGATAAAATCAAGGAATTAAAAAAAAATACTGCTTTCTACATTTATCATTTTCTACCTCTTCCATTTGAAGACTATATTAAAGTTTTTCAAATTAACTTTTGAGACTCACACTAGAAAACTATAAGTTCAATTTTTTTTTCCTCAGCAAAATATGTCAGTGACATTTTTTAAGTGTGAATGGAAGTGTAGCAACAAAACTAAAAATAATTTGGATAGCAGTAGAGACAAAGTGCTAAGTGACCTCTGGGGCATTTTGTTGTTCAAAGCAGCTAGTACTGTACCTACTTTTATGAAAAACGAAGGCATTTTCAAGTTAACAGAAATATGATGCTGAATGACTTTGTCAAGGCCAGAGAGAGTATTCTGGAACATTTTAAAACAGAGGCTAACATCTTTATCCAAGACATTCACACTATACGCATCATTCCTCATATACAAAAAGAATATAATTTTGGGAGGTTTTTTTTAATGTTTGGTTTTATTTAAACAAAGTATGGCATCTGTCCCAGAAAGTGAAGTCAGGAAAATAGAAAAATAACAAAACCAATAGGCATCTCATAGCCAGTAGATTATTATTTCAAGGAAGCAATTTGGTGAAGTGTGTCTTCAAGCACAATCAAATTTCATCTTTCACAAAGACTAAGACTCCTTCAGGGAGAAATGTACCAGAATTCTGATGTTATGAATCATAGTCCAATAGTACATGGGATAGAGAAAGTTAAAGTGACAAGACAGTTAAAACAGCATTTTCTCCTAACACAGCAGGGATAGATTTCAGAACAGTTCAAAATAGGGAGAAAAACTGCTGGGTATATGTGGGTAAATATAGGTATAGTAGTTCACTGCTCCTGGGATCAACACGCACATATGTTCACCACTTCTGGGAGCCACATGGGGAAACTCCCCAGTGTAACTTGGAGGGCTCTGGAGGGAAGGCTGGTGGGTCCATGGGGTGGGGAGTGGTTGCTTTGTCCAAGGGAAGTCAAGGTGCTAAAAATAACCCAGTCAGCACTGAGGAGGAATTGGGTGAAATCTATGTCCATTGATTTAAAAAAAAATCAAAACCTGCCAAGACTAGCCATGATAAATCAAAGCAATCAGTTTTTATTTAAATTATTTTATAATACTTTTTTGTAGTATTGTTATTAGAGCTGTGTCGCAGGGCACCTTAGTGCCTGCTCCTAGAGAGGAGAAACTGCCAAGGAGAGAGCCCTGGCAGAGCTAATTGAGCACAGCTGCGGGTTGCCGGAGCAACTAAGGGGAGCCAGCTGCCTGTAGGGGGCAGGGCCTGGACCTTATAAAGCCCAGGGCCGAAGCCAGGCTGGCAGTTCCCTGCTGGCAGCTGGAGAGGCAGGAGCTCTGGGAGTGAGGATGTGGAAAGGAGCCTAGCAGCAAGTACCATGGTCATAGGGAGCAAGGTGTTATGGCCATAGGGCTTCGGGCTTGAGTTATAGCCAGACGGCTGGAGCTTGCATTTATGTTACAGCCTAGGGGCTTGTGGTTTTGCGTTGTGTTTGTGTTATTACATCCGGAGGCTTGGGTGAGGCTGTAGGGGTTGGAGGAGGCCTCAACTATAGGGACCCCAGAGAGTGTGGGGTGCCCTAGCGCCAAGAGGGCGCGTTATCTGCATAGCGCCAGGGAAGGCGCAGCTCGCACGCCAGGGCGTGAGCAGCTGGCGGCGAGGAGCGCGGCCAGTGGGTCGCGGGCGCAACCCGTAGGTTGTGGACGGGGACCTAGACCCCGGATTGCGTGTGGGGGGGAACATAGACCCCAGCCCCAGGAAAGGGGCAATATTATTGAGTAGCCCAGTGTGGGCACGGCGAACCCCAAAGAGGGGGAGCGCCATTGTATGTTATTGAGTAGCCCAGTGTGGGCACAGCAAGCCCCAAAGAGGGGGGGAGCACCATTACTGAGGAGCCCTAGAGGGGCCATATCAAGGAGCCCGAGACGGGCATAGCGAGCCCGGCCGCAGGCTAGTGCGGTAACACCCCTCAGACTGAGGCAGGGCGCTGCGGTTGCCCCGAGAAGACAGGGAGTAGCAGCGCGGTGAGCCAGGGTCAGAGAGGGTGCCTGTGCGGTTGGCCCATAGGACCGGAGGCCCGCTAGGGAGTCCCTGAGCGGGGCCGTACCATCAAGGGAGGCCCAGCGGGAGGCTGGGCACGAGAGAGACAGACCCAACAACGTCTATTACATCTGCGAGGCTTGGGGCATGGTATCAGGGGAGGTAGGAGCCACGCATAGCCCATAAGGCTGGGGTGCTTGGGTAGCGCCCATCACACGGGGAGACCCACGAGGGGTCCAGGAGCTTACGTGCCCGAAGAAACACAAGGCAGCCTCCCTATTATATATTCCATCAAGACGTGGCGGGCGAGAATGGAGGGTGCCCTCGGGCCGAAGTAGCGCGGTGAGAGGGCCTCAAGGAGATCACGGCCCTCCGCGAGGACCCCGCCGTGACAAGCTGTAATAAGTAGGGCTATGCAAAGCTTCAGTCTCTGATTCAATTCAGTGGAGATTCAGCCCAATTCGGTGGCCAAATCTCCGAGTCTGAATCAAATCACAGGACCCTTTAATCTCTCTGAATCAAATCAGAACCCTCCAAATTGATTTGGAGAGATTTGGAAAGATTCAGAGATTTGGACATAGAGACAGCTTTAAATGTTTTTTCTACATAACTCTAGGTAGCAGGCAGCTCCTGAGTGTTGCTATGCTGGGGCACATGAAGCATCCCACAGAAGCACAGGGAGCTCCCCAGCATGCTCAGCAGCAGACTCGGAAGTGGCCCAGAAGCACTTCCTGTCCACTTCCGGGTCCACTGGGGAGTGTGCTGGGGGTCCCCCTGCACCCTCCCAGCTTGGTGACTGGTGACTCCTGGGTCTGGGGGCGGGGGGCCACCTGGGGTCCTCTTGTAGCCAATTGCCAAGCTAGGGAGGCCACTTCCATTCCACTTCCGGGTTCGCCGCCAAGCACATGGAGGGCCCCCCCACACTCCTGTGGGATTCTCTATGTGCCCCAGCATTGCAGCAATCATGAACCATGCCTGCTACCTCAAGGTATGTAGAAAAAACATTTTAAGTTGTGTCTATGCCCAAATCGCTGATTCTCTGAATCAGCATCAAATCTTCACGTTTGGATTTGGCTGAACCGAATCAGGGACAATAATCCAAATCAACAAATTGAACCGCTGTCCCTGATTCAGGACAAATCTGAATCCAAATTGAATAGGGCCCGCTTCACACACTTGTGCTAATAAGGCCTTTATTACAGTAAACATGCTTTAGGATTATCATCCACTGAAACATGCTGTCCGTCTTTAGCTTACTATTAAGTTCATACTGTTTATGCTTATTTTCCCAACTGTTTAATCTGATCATAATATAATTTGTGTGAAATCTAGTTCACCAGGGTGCCAAGGAATAATGCCCTTATTGCAGTAATAAGACTCAGAACTTTGGATCTACCCAGCAAAATAGGTCTGAAAAAGCATTATTATTTTGTTTTTCAGTTTCTCTGTGCAATGAAATACCACACTGAAAGGAAACATTAGTGGCATTTAATGTCTATCAGTTGCCATGAACTTCTAAAACAAATCATTTTCCTTGCTCTTTAATATATCAAAAACCCATAAAATATTTGTATAGTCAGTAAGGCAAAGTCTTGCAATGCCAAAAATTTGTTTATGGCAAAATGTAGAACATTATTGTGAAAAGGTAAATATTTTATTTTTATTAGAATACATATTACATACATAAACAGAAAAAGTGATTGACTTAGTGACCAACTTCTATTCCATTAACTCGGTACAAATTCAAAATAACTGTCATGATGCTGATGAAGTTACTCTGGACTTACACAGATGTAGATAGAACAAACATTGGTTTCTTGTGTTTTTCAAACTGTTTTACCTGTTCCAACAGATTTAACTGAATGTCGGAAAGAGTTCTATCATTCTTAAACTATGTACTAGGACATAAACTGTATGTGTATGCCTGTGTGTATGTTTGTGTGTTCATACATACCCCTGTGGCGATATCTTTGCAGCACAATAAGATGGAGAGGCCATAATACAGGTGACAAATATAAGTAATACCGTTGTTATTACACCAAAGGTCTTATTGCAGTTGTTTAAAATAGAGAGCAAAAGTTAACAGGCTAATTTTACTTTTACCTAGGATAAATCTTGCTTTTATATGGTAACAGCAGAAGTATTGATGGGACCATTATTTTTTAGACTTATATATTCCATTGAGTTCACAGTTTAATAAGCAAATAGTACTTGCCTTTTACCTAAAAGAACAAAAATTCTAAGGAAACAACCTCCTAACACCTTATTTCACAAGCAAATGTTTGAAAAAACCCTTAAACGTAGCTTGTACTAAAAGTCAGCAGATTTGGGCCTTCTTGGACAAAAGGAAGAAGTGAAGAGTGCTTTACTGAATACATATAACAATTATATTTATATTGACCTAATCTGGGCTGGGTTGATCTAAATGCCATCTGTGCAGGTGTTCAGAAGGGTTAAATTGGGCAAATAAAATGGCTCACTCAATGTAAGTAACTAGATAGGTATGCCATGGGGTACCATTTCCAGGGGTGATCGTAAGCCCCTGGAAACCAAACAAATTTTGGTACGTTCTGCTCCATGGGCAGTCTTCCCAGCTCTTTCCCACCATGCCTTGCTGTTAATCAAGAAGCTGGAGGCTGCCCTTGTTATATCACAATGACTACCAGAATTGTGGCCAAGGCCTTATGGGCCAAATTGCATTGCTACATTCCACCCCTATACCATGCCCCAAGCCTCACAGATGGCATCCTCATCAATGTTCTCCCAGTGACCTATGCAGCCCCTCTCTCTGGGCCTTCCAACCCCTTGGCTTCTCTCAGTCCCACTCCAGGTCCTCAGACCCCTCAATCTATGAACAACGTGTGCCCCCAGTAGCAGGGGGGCATGGCAGCAGCAGGAGCATGGCAGCAGGAGCACAGCAGTGATAAGTGCGGCAGTGGACAGTGTCAACAGTGCCTTTTTGTAGGGGGTGTACGTGCACCTGCGTGCACCCCCTACACATTGCCCCTGCCTTGGTCTCTCCTTACAGCCCCTTCCTGGGCTACCAGACCCTTCGGTCTGCCTCTTGGCCCCTCTCAGGTTTCCAGATCCCTCAGTCTCTTCTTCGGCCCTCTCTGGGTCCTCAGACCCCTTGGTCTTGCACAACCCCTCCCTGGGCTACCAGGTCCCTCACTCTCCCACACCCTGTCTCAGCTGCCAGCCCATTTGATCTCTTGTCTTGGGCCCTTTTGGTCCTCCACTTTCCTGGCCACTCTCCAGGACCTCAGATCCATCCAGTATTGCACTCCATTTGTGGTCCCCTCACTAGGCTGTACTCTATTCCTGGCTCTTCACTAGGCCGCTGGACCCTTCTGGTCACACTACACTATTCCTGGCCCCTCACTTGGCATCACTATTCCCCGGCCCCTCGCTGGGCCACTGGACCCACATGGTCCCAGTCTTTCCTGGACCCTCTCTGGGCCCCAGGACCCCCATGGTCCTGGCTTCCTTTGTCAGGGGCTTTTCTGTTGGGGTGTGATCCCTTAGCCTTCCCCCTCCACAAGTTAACCTATAAGACAGTGGGAGCTGAGGCTTTCCAGTGCCCTTTACTCACCTTTCCCTGGGGTGGCTCACACATGGCATTTCATGGAGGCTGCCCTACCACAGGCAGCCCCACCATGCTGACCGGCCCCAACAGGGTGCAGTTTCAGGTCTTACCCAGGACCAGTCTTCAGGACTTCCCAAACTTACTTGTCTCTCTCTGGACTCCCCCTGGATGTCCAATGCCCCTCCTGGGCTGCAAACCTCCAGGCCTCCTGGCCCTGCATCCATCTTGCCTCCAGACTCTCACCCGTATCAGACTCCTTTCTTTGATCCCTCCTCCTTGGATGGCCTAACATCACCCATCATCATCCTGGGCTGCATGCCCCTTAACACCTTCCTCTTGGCTGTGACCACACAAGGACCTTCAGCCTCTCCTAGGCCCTGGACCTACCTCAAGCTAGTTGAGAACTCCAGACTCTCCCAGTCTCTGCTGTGGTTTATTTCAACCTTTGGCCCCTCCTGGGCACTGGCCCCACACAGGTCATTTGAGATTCCCAGGGTCAGTCCTCCAACTGTCTGCCCTCTCTTCTCCGTGGGTCTGACCTCTTGGGCCCCTCCATAGATCACCCACTGTCTCTGGGCTCACCTGGAGCCCTCCATAGGTCTTCACTAACACAGCCGCTTCCTTCTTTGGCTCATCTGGACCCAAAGAGGCCTCCCACAGACCTTCCACAATCTGCCTCACATACTGGATTCACCCAGACACTTCTACAGGTCTCCCAAACACTCAGACCCTCTCTCAGGGTTCACGTGGCCCCTCAATAGGCCCACACACTCTCATCCCCACTCTCAGGGCTTACCTGGCCTCTCAACTCTGAGTAGGTTCACAGACTCTTAGCCCCATTCTCAGGGCTCCAGACCCCACACTAGGTCCCCAGGAGCCTCCTCCATCTCCTTAGTTTCTAGCCAAACATCCAGACTGCTTCAGATGTTATTCTCCTTGCTGGCATTCAGAAGCTGCAGCCTCTTTGCTGGGCAATGTTCCTTTACCAGCTCTCAAGATGATTCTGCCAGCGTTACTCTTAGGGTCTGGGCCTATACCCTGCCTAAGCCCAGCCCTCCTCCAATCAAGTGACTCCCTTCATCAGGCCTAGCTTCAGCTGCCAGCTCCCTGGGTCAGTTGACTCCACAATTAGTCCTGACCCCACCTTCTGGTGGTTCTGCAGACTGCCTGACCTCTTAAAAAGTGGCAGACACCCCAAGTGCCCTGCCACAAGGTGCACTGACTTAGATCAAGATTGGGTTAATGAATTTAGGAAAGGGTTAACTCAATCCCTTGTAGATGCCATATGTGAATGCATGCTTGCGTTTGTGCTAAAATCAGTAAAAATCAAAAAACACCCCTAATTTTGCACAATCCTGAAAATTTCCATCAATAAAAATTGAAATAGATACTTAAAAATAAACATTGATTTTATTGTTTGAAATTTAAAGAAAAATAAAAATTAAATTCTGCCAAGTCTAAACATGGCCCTTCATATTCATTTTCCACAAACATTTACACATGGGATTGCCAGCAATACACAGATGAAGACAAGTTTGTCTAATAAAGTTCATTAAAACAGGAAGCCCATTTCTAGGTAATTCACCAGCAATAAAGGGCAAGATTCCTTAAATAATGTAGGTGTTATTAATAGTTCATCTAGCCATAGTCTGCAGTGACAATAAAGTTCATTTAAAATTAATCAGGTACTGAATGTACACCTCACAAAACATTTTCTAAATGACATAAAATAGCTGTAACTGTAAAAGAGAAGTGCCATTAATACTGTATCTCATTTCTATAAGATTCTTATAACTCCCATACAAACTGGATTAAACTGGAGATAATATTGAGAGTAAAGGTAAAATATGTTGAAATTATCTCAGATATATACACCATAACTGTACCCTGTAGCAATTTGATAATGGTAAGAGATAAAGAATCTAATATAGTTTTAGTTAAATGTATAATGTAGTGTGGAAACACAAAATTAAATATCTTAAGTCTATCAAAATGTTTATCACATGATAATATAACCATGGTTATTAATTCCAAGAGAGGCTAAGAATGTTTGATTTCACAGGTTTGGATCTCATTTGAATCACAGGATCATAGCAAAGGAGGGTTGGTTAAATTCTTAATTTCTAAAGTTTATAATGTTTACTCTGGAATGTATAATGCTTCTTTTGGAGATAATTGCAAATTCCATGTAATGTACTTTCACATAAATTACTAATCTGGACTCAAATTCAATTCTATCTTCATGTAGCTTCTGTCTAAGAATATCTTTATTTTTAATAAGGAAAATAACTATTAAAGTATGCATTTTAAAGTAATAAAACTATAAATTATAAAGCAGTAATAACTAATATAATTCTTGCACAATAAACAAGAAAGCCAGAATGTTACTATATGAGATTATCTAATGATATGAAGATAGGAAGGACAAGCTTTATTTATTTATTCATGTTCTTCTGAAATGTTTTTAACTTTTAGGTATGGATTCACTAGTACATTCTACCACCTGTCTCCTTACATTTGAACTAATACATACATTCCCCTGCAAATTCTTAGAAAGTTCAATCTATATTGTCTTTTATGCTTTATTTTGGTACATAACAAAGAGATCAAAAGCAAGTCCTAAGTGGAAAACCGAAATCAGCCTTAACTATTCAGATACAACTCAGTATAATTATTTCCTAACCTGCCTCCTATTATCCTAACTTTTAAAAAATAATCCAAAATTTAGTTATTTTAATCTTGCTTTAATCCCTTCTTTTCATTACCAGTATTTCAAATCTTTGGGTCTTTATTACTAAAGTATATTACTAGAGTACACAAATAATATCTTGGTGAGATAGAGTTACTGTACAGAAGTGTACTTAATTCTCTCTCATTAGTACCACTAAACAACTGCAACATCCTTTGCATTCTCAACAGCCACATAATGTTATGTGTAATTTCCAAGCATGATCATCAAATTGTACAAAGTATTTTCAATATTTTATTGAAAATGTTCTCATGATGTTAATTTGAAAAAAATTGAAAAAAAATCATGTTGAAGTTAGTGATAAAAATTATATCTAGATAAAAAATACTGATAAAGTGCAACTGAATGGTACATAGCTATGCTAAATTGTGTTCAGTCAAAAGTCCAAGTACATTATATATAATTGTAGTAAATGATCGGAAATGCTACTAAAATTTGAGGAACTTGATTTTAACTTAAAAAAGCAGGAGAGATGTGGAAAAACATTGTAAATGTCAGCATCATGTTTGATCATGCATAGGTGGTGACTTTAAAATGCCATCTTATCCACTTTAACAAGGATGATTTCCTAAAATATCAAATATATTATATAAAAGGGAGTATATTTATTGAAGCACTGGAACAAATAGCTGAAAAATACTCGATTGTCATGCTTGAATAACTAAGATAAAAGTAAGGGGAAAAAACACACAAAAAATACACAACCTTTCCCCAACTAACTTTAGGTCTTTCATGTAAGGAACAGTCTGTTTTTCCACTCCATAAGGAAAAAATCGTATTTTTTACAAAGCTAACTTTTCTGATTAGTAGACCAATTTTTTAAGCACTCAACAGAGATTCAACACAAAAAAAAGGAACTCTGCACAGAAAGATTATATCACAGTTTTAAGCATAGTCTTAATCCCACAAACAAAAGTAAACTGACATGCAACTTTACCCTCATATTCTCATTCGGAGCAAATAACCTTATCCTGGTATCTGTTTTAATAATTTGTACTTCACATTTTCTTCCATAAACATGAGCGTGCTGCATTTTTATATCATCTAGTGTTTAGAGGGCTGGCTGCATCTTTTAAATACAAACTTTACATTTCCTGGATTTTGATTAGTGAACATATAGCTTAGCAAGAAAAGATAAAAAGGATGGAGACAGACTTTTCTCTGTGGTCATAAGGCACAGAACTAGAAGCAAGGGACACAAATTGCAGCAGAGGAAATTTAAATTGGAGATTAAAAGGATCTTTCTGACTTTTTCTGACTTCTGTTCCATCCCTGGAAATTTTCAACAGCAAAATAGACGGACCTTTATCTGGGATGGGTTAGTCAGGGATGATCCTGCTTTAAGTAAGGGGCTGGACTATGTGAACTCATGAGGTCCCTTACAGACCTACATTCCTATGATCCTATGGCCACATGTTTTTGCTTTTGTTGTGAACCAATGCCAATATTTAGTATGTCAGGTTGACATGTTAATATTTTATCACCTCAGCCAGGAACAGACATTACACTTTTACCAGTATAAGTGCTCAGAAACCAGTCAAAACCCATAAGAGTACAGAAGTTCAGCATATAGATTGGTTTAGAAATGACAGAACCCAGTCTAAGATAGACCTGGATTGATGAGCACTCAGACCTAATCAATTTAGGTAAGACCAGGGAATCAAACTTCTGTACCAGATCCCCTATTAATTCATGCTATGTTGCTGTCCGTTGGCATCCCAGATGCCTTTGAGAACCCCCACTAGACACCCCCCATCCTTGCAGGAAGCTATGCTAGCTCTTGCCCTACCTCAGCTACTCTGGCCAAGCGCCCAGCTGGCCCCATCCCTAGGCTGTCAAAGAACAAGATGCCTGTGGCTGACAATGATGGTGGAGGGAAGAGGACAGGTGCTCAGCTGTGCCCTGCAGCCTAGTTGTGCTCACTGGGGCTGTGCCAACTCATGGGGGACATGGGGTCCCTCGATGGGTGCGTAGGAGCCCACCCAGGGACCCCCAATTCCTCCGTAAGCAGGTGCAGCCCCAGGGAGCATGACTGGGCTGCAGGGGACAAGTGAACAGGGTTGCCTCCACTGTCTGCCAGATGCCTATGGCTGACAATGATGAGAGAAGAGAGGGGAGTGGTGCTTGGCCATACCTAGCAGCTAATCAGGGCTGGCCTGGACACTTGGCTGTGCTCAGCTATGCTTAGCAACCTCTGGAAGCCTAAGGAGCCCACTGGGAGGCATGCAGGAGTGCCCCCAACCTGCTGACCTTGACCAGCTTGTGTGCCTCCTGAATTAACGTATGCATAGGTTCTCTTCACTCCTAAACTAACATTTACATTTACATTTTTCTACCTTTAATCTATACTACAGCCATCACTATATACATGTAGACATCTGTACTGTGAACTGAAATTGGCTCCAGTCCGAATTAACTAATCCTCGTTGAATGAGGATTAAAGTTAATGCAGACTAGAGCAGTCTGAATCAGGCAGTTTAAACTATATTAATGAACATGTATATATGGCATTGCTTTTAGGAAAAACAGTCCTTAGGAATTCAGATAAGTATTACTTAGGAATGCAGATAAGTGTTGCAAATACCAATCCACTGAAGGGAAACTCATTTGGGGTTTTGCAACACAACAGAGGTTATCAGTCACAAAGTGACACCTTTGCAAAGTCAAATGTGCCAACAACACCACACCATGCCTCAGTATCAGTATCTTGACTAAGCCCCCAGCCCTGCCCAAGCACACAGGATACTGGTCTGTGAAGAAGGGGGCAAACCCCCTTTATCATCTATTAACCCTTCATTCAAACTAAAATTATATTTTGAACTGTGATGTGACTCAGTTAGCATGGTTTAGAAAATGGTGAGCATGTCTAATGTTGCCTCATAATTCTTATTGATGGTTGATTGGATGTGGATAAAAGCTACTCAAAGTATTCAGTCAAAAACTCAAGGCCCCAAAGCAATATTTTTAGTATCCATGTTTTGAGACTTTTATAAGCTTGTAGGGAAAGAGAATTACGTTTTTTATTGTTATGAAACATTTCTGCCTTAACTGGAAGAAAAAATGGATAGAAATCTAATGAAAAATAAGTGAAGAAAACAGAAAAATGAAGTGTCAAAAGAAACATTTTATTTTTAGACTATTTTGTGATATTTATATTCACTGTTCGTTAAGTTTTCACTAAGTTACGCTGAAACATGCAAACTTTCAAATATTTTCAGGTTTTAGTGTGACAACACATTAACAACATTTCATAAATGCTGTATTTTGGGTATAAAAAACACACCATCTTTCAGTAAAACTGCATTAATTTTGTTTGAAGAGAGTAGGGATGTAAGTTAAATGATTAAACAACTATTATAGTTATACTGTTTACTGCTTACTATTTACTAACCTCCAGCAGGATCAGCCCCAGCCCCTTATGTCAGTGCTGCATGGGCTCCAGGCTGCTGGTGAGGAGCTGCAGACAGGGGTTAGGAGGGGCAGCCAAGCCTATCTAGAGGTCACTGCCCAGCTGCAGAGCCCTAGCTTCCCTTTGCCCCCACAGGCAATGGCTGGGGCTGCAAACTGAACCAAGGCGGTGGCCCTCTCCTTTGCCCAGATCCCACTGCAATAGGGAGGGAGGGAAGGAAGTGCTAGACCCCCCCACATAGGGGTCAGGCAGGGCCTTCCTACTGCAGCAGCAAGACTCCCAGCCCCAATACAATAGGAGGACCTAGGCAGGGCAATGGGCTTCCTACACTTCCTGATGTGCTTCTGCCACCATAGCCTGGACCTGTTCCTCTGCACTGCCAGGCTGGGCACCCCCAGCTCACCCCAGGGAAAGAGAAGCTCTGGTCCCAGCAGGGTGGCCTCTGCCCAGCACACTGCATTCTTCCCACTCCCACCTGTGGTGCTGGGACCACATGGGACCTAGCCCAGCCCTGAGGCAGTGCTGAGTGCATGGCTGGCTTGGCCTGAGGAGGCACTGCAGCATCTGGAGCAGGCAGTGCTGGGTCTGAGGAGTCACCACTAGCCCCTTGTGTGGTAAGCATGGACCCAAGGCATTCCTGAGGGGTAGTAGTGCAGCAGGACAGCATTCCTGAGGGGTATGGCAGTGCAGCAGGACAGTATAGCTGGGATCCCAGGTGAAGTGTTAGGGCTGCACCAGCATCTTCCCAAGCTGGGGCTGCTGCACTGTAACCCGTTAAAAACAGACTGGGGCCATGCTCATGGCAAGGGGCTGATGGCAACTCCTAAGACCTGACACTGACCCCTCAGAGCCACTGCTGCCTGTTCTACCTACTGTGGTGCCTTCTCGGGCCAAACCAGCCACTTGCTCAGCCCCACCTCAGGGTTGGGCCAGGCTCATGTGGCCCCAGTTCCATGGGCAGGAGGGGGAAGGATGTAGTGTGCCCAGTGGAGGCTCTTTCACTGGGACTGGAACCCCCCTTCCCCCGAGGCAAGCTGGGGAGGGCCTGGCCTGGCAGCATGAAGGAGCAAGTCTGGGCTGTGGTAGCACAAGCACAGTGGGAGGTGCAGAGATCCCATCACCCATTGACCTGCCTGGGCCCCACTACTGCAGTGGGGGTTGGACAGACCCCTCACAGGACCGGGAGTCTCACTGCTGTGTCAGGTAGGCCCCACCCAGCCCCTTTAGGGAGGGGCTGACACCTTGTTCCCTCCCCATGGTGGCAGAATCTGTACACAGGAGAGGTCCACAGTCCCAGCTCCATCTGCAGCCCAAGCCCCCTGTGGGGATGAGGGGAAATCATAGAATCATAGAAGTAGGGTCAGAAGGGACCTTGTAGATCTTCAAGTCCAACCCCCTGCCTGGGCAGGAGGGAAACTGGGCTCAAGTGACCCCAGCCAGGTAGGCATCAAGCCACTTCTTATAGACCCCCAGGGTAGGAGCCAGCACCACTTCCCTTGGAAGTTGGTTCCAGATCCTAGCCGCCCTAACTGTGAAGTAGTTCCTATGGATGTCTAATCTGAACCTACTCTCCAACAACTTGTGGCCGTTATTCCTCATTATCCGGGGGGCACTAGGGGAAACAAGGTCTCCCCCAAACCCTTCTGGTCCCCCCTACTGAGTTTATAGATGGTCACCAGGTCCCCCCTCAGCCTTCTCTTGTGAAGGCTGAACAGGTTCAGGTCCCGTAGCCTTTCATTGTAGGGTCTGCCCTGCTGTCCCCGGATCATGCGGGTGGCCCTCCTCTGGACCCTCTCAATGTTGTCCACATCCCTCTTGAAGTGGGACTGGCAGTGTGAGTTTCACTGCCACAGTGGCCCCCCAGCCCAAATAATTGCCCTCCCTTCTTATAAGAGCTTGGTAGATATCAGAAGAGCTAAATTATGGGTGACTCAAGTGTGATACATAATGAAGATGTGAAGAAATATGCAAATATTTTAAGGCCTAATTGAACTCAGCGTCCAGCTTAAGTGGTAACAGATGTGGAACAAGCATTTACTGTATTTACTCAATTCCAAGATGAGGTCTTTTTCCCCCCCATTTAATAAGGGCAGAAAAGCCCTTTGTCTTGGAATCAAGTATGAGGTTGAAGCGGGGTAGGTAGATGCTACAGCTCTGACTCCTGTCCCAACCCTGCTACCTCCCCCCTCACCACTTCTGTACCCTCTGCCTCTCCCCAACAGAGTTTCAGGCCCCCACCCTCCCTCCCTGCAGCCTCTTCCTTCTTGCTTCCTTGTTTTGATACTGGCAGGCTTTGTGCCCCCATCTCCAGCCTGGGGGTATGTCCTCAGCCTGGCACCATAGCAGGGGTGATGGCTCTGCACTGCTTCTATGGGGCCAAGCTGGGGCTGTGTTCTTTGCTCCAAGGTGAAGTGGGGACACAGCCTGCTTAGGTTAAGCAAGGGCAAGCAGCAGGGAAAGTGGTGGGTAGAGGCTCTGGCATGGGGGAGACAGGGGAAGGGAGGGTACAGACCTAAGGCTGTGGCAGGGTAGAAGCAGCATGGCAGACAGGAGTAGGGGGCGGGGAGACAGGGGGGATAGGCAGCAGGGAACAAGTTGGCTGTCCCCACCACCACCTCCCCTCCACTGCCTGCCCCCAATCCTTCCCCCACCACCTGCCTCCCCACCACCTCCACATGGCTTGCCTTCTACCACTACCTGCCACCTACTGTCTATCCCCAGTGCTGACTTCCACTGCTTTCCCCTTATTGCTGCTCCCACCACGGGCATGTTCAGATGAGTGCACACGTGCCTCTTGCCCCATCTCAAACCCCTTTGAGGTGGGGCAAGAGGCATGTGCAGGAATGAAAAAATGTTTGCAGCATGGGGAGAAAATTAGACCTCTGGATATCCAAGGGTCAAACAAAAACCTGGGGGAAAAAACCATGTCAAGGCATGGTCCTAGGCCGGACCCTGAGGCAACTGGAGGCTCAGTCCTCCAGAGATGCTCTGGCAGAGTACCAGAGCATCTCTATGATTGGCCCTTTCCCGGCTCCTGAAACACACTGCCTACCAGTGTGGGGCAGGCAGCGGTGCAAGATGCAGGGACCCAGACCAAGCTTTCGGCAGGTAAGCAAGGGGTTGGGGGCCTGGAGGAAGTGGGGGGACCTTGGGAGGCTGGAGACAGCAGGGGAATGAGCAGGGGGCTGGAGACAGCCCCGGAGGCATTGCTCCGCTGTCCTCTGCTCTCCTGAGGCTGGAGGCAACAGAGGAATGTCTCCGGGGCTGTCTCCAGCCCCCTGCTTCTTCCCCTGCTTGTCTCCAGCCTCAGGAGAGATGGGGACACCAGGGGAGTGTCTCCAGGGATGGCTTCATCCCATCTCACTGCTCATTCTCCTGCTTGTCTCCAGCCTTGGGGGATCAGGAGAAGGATCAGGGGGCTGGAGACAGCAGGGGAATGTCTCCAGGGCTGTCTCCAGGCCCCTACTTCTTCCCCTGCTTGTCTCTAGCCTCGGGACAGCAGGGGAATGCCTCCAAGGCTGTCTCCAGCCCCCTGCTCATTCCCCTGCTATCTCCAGCCTCCTGACCCTGGAGACAAGTAGGGGAAGGAGCAGGGGGCTGGAGACAGCAGGGGAATGTCTCCAGGGGCAGTCTCAGCCTCCTGCTCCCTCCCAGGGCTGGAGACAAGCAGGGGAAGGAGCAGAGGGATGGAGACGAGCAGAGCACTGGAGACAAGCCCCTGGAGATAAGCTGGAGACTTCCCCTGCTCTCTGCAGCCTCCAGTTCATTCTCTGCTACTGCTGGTGAGTGTGTGGGGGCTGGGAGAGCAAGCGGGGAGCTGGGAGAATGAACAGAGGGTGTGGGGAATGAATAGGAAGGGGGGAATGAACAGGGGGCAGGGGGAATGACTGGGGAGCAGGGAAATAAATGGGGAGCAGGAGAAGCAAACAGGGCGCAGGAGGAATGCACGGTGGATGGGGGAATGAATGGGGAACAGAGAAATGGATGGAGAGCTGGGGGAACCAACAAGGGTGGAGGGAATGAGCCTCCTGTTCATTCTCCTAATCTCTACAACCTCCTGCTTGTTCTCCTGCTCATCTCCAGCCTCCAGAGCCTGGGGAAGAGCAGGGGAATGAGCTGAGGGTTGGAGACCAGCAGGGGAGGAGAGCTATCACCCCTGGGGGGTCCTGGGACCCTGCAGGCAGGGTAGTCCATGTGCTGGGGGGGGGCTATGCCCTGTGGGGGACAGGGGATCATTGGCAATGCATAGGGGGTGCACGTGCACTCCCAGAGCATGGTAGTGCACCCCCTCAAGAAAGGTGCCACCGACACTGTTGGTGATGCCTGTAGGCGGTTGCTGCTTGCCACCCCACAGCACCAGTAGTGTTTGTGGGCAATCAGCGATCGCCGCTGGCCACCACACTGTTGCTGCCAGTGGTGTCTATGGGTGCTCACCACCCCTTCCCCCCGCTGCCAACAGTGCCAGAAGCATCTGTGGGAGCTCCCCGCTTACCACTGCCACCATGCTCCCACCGCTGCCATTGCTGCCATGCCCCACCAGCTGCTAGGGGCATGCGGCTTTCATGCAGGGGACCCACCCCTCCTAAGCAGCCCCCACAACCACATCCCCCGCATCCCTCCACACCCACCCACATCCACCCACCCTGCTTCCCACCTCCTCCTACAAACCCCACATCCCCCTATCACACACCCACCATGTGATAAGGAAACCCAAAGCAAACATTAAAACATATAGATATTTAGGAGTTATTTTATTATGATGCTAGAGACACAGATAGGTTTCCAAATTTCTTTAATATTGTAAATATAACAATAAAACATTGCCCATCTGATCAAACCCCCTTTCTCTCTCTCTTTTGTTCTAATTGTGGAAGAATGTGGATTTTTGGAGTATTTTAAAAAGTGAATTTGGGATGGTATCTCAGCAATCTAGCTGACACAAGGGACTAGTGTCCCCAGATACCAATTGGCCGGGCCCCAGAAGCTCCTGAGGTCAAGTAACCCTGAGCTGTTCGCCAGGGCAGGTTTTTGTACTGCTGGGGCCAGGACAGGGCAGCCTTTTATACTGCTGGGGACAGCACAGGTGCTGGCCCCAGGCTCTAGGTGCCCCTGGCTGCAGATCCGGGAGGAACCAGGCAGGGTTATTTTGCCCCAAGTGGCACAATTTGTTCCACAACAAAGTGCATGTCCAAGCACATGCACTGACACAAAAAGCCCCAGCTCAAATGTGCACCGCTTCTATTTGAGCTGCTGCAAGCGCACATGCTTGCATGTGTGGACTCCCCCCACCTGTGCTTCAACTGCCTGTGCTATGTTTTGTCCCCACCACTGCCTACCCTTTACTACCTGTCCCACTGCCTGATCCCCATCACCTGCCCCCTACCACTGCTTTCTCCACTGCACTGGTGGTGGAGATGAATTTAAGATGTTCCTCCCATAATTAGATGCTATACTTGGAAAATTATAATGATTTTATAATTTTTCCATGTATCTAATCTACTTATTGGGGGGTTGTCTTAAATTCAGGGTTGTCTTAGATTTGGGTAAATACAGTAAATCTTTTTATTCTGTTACTTTAGGAAAAATACATTATTTGAATTCTAGAGACCTTTGAAAATGTCTTAATAAAAAAATTATGTTAGACCTAAAGCTAAATAGACTCATTGCTAGTATAGACAATTATCTTTAACTCCTGTGGACTGTGTCACTTCTAGTTTTCTTGTAGATAACAATTATCAAGAGTTTTCAAGAATTCTGCAAGTAATTGGCATCCTGTGGAATTCAACACATTACTCTGTGTAGGCCAAATGTTTCATAATGGCTTCAAAATGTGTTTGAAATGGTTCCATTTTTGCAGCATTGTTTATATAGCAATGAGAGACTGCAGTTTAAATGTGCTGGTCAAGAGACATGTATTGGAAAAATAAATATTCCACAAGCTCTGCTTTCTCTCTAGAACTCACTACTTTGATTCAACAATTCTTCTCTTAACAAGTTCCAAATTTCCCCTGTTGATGTAAGAGCAAAGAAGAAGCAACATCACAGATCTGCTCCTTTAATTTAGTTTGTACAGTTCATAATATGTGTTTTTATGCAGCAGTGCAATACTAGGGAAATGCAATGACTCAATTTTTGAAAAGTAATTGCCCGTAGGACAGAATATGTCAGTTTAAAATAAGGTTGCACAAAATAATAGATTAGAAAATGCTTACTTGAAATCAAAGCTGAAATATTGTGTTAGAATGCAGCTGTTCAAATTGGAATGTGATTAGAACACCCATCACTTCTGAAAAAATAAGATAGAAGCTTTCATGAACACAGTGTCCATAGATCAGCCTTAGTTTATGACAAGACCTAGAACTAGTTGATTAAGTTGGAAATAAGTCCTGGTATGTCAGAAAGACTATATTAATTTCTCATCACATATACGTATTATCAGAATCTCCTCAATGTAGGAGCCCAGAAAAACACGAATTCTCAGTGCCATGCCTTTACTTTTTCAAACCTCTTTCATCAGCTGGTATGATCCAGAATTCAGCCCAACAGCACACTTCTCTTCCTCCCTACTCCAACATTTATTCAAAATCACATGAAATTGCAGAACATTGAACCAGAAAGAACTTCCTCCCCCCCCACAAAAAAAACAGTTCAACTACTTCCAAGTACCCTCTGTACCTATTTTGTTTGCAGTACAGCATTTTATTGTCCATTGACTTGATAGGAGAATGAGAAAGCCAAAATACTATAGGTATTTTATTCACATATCAACCTCATAATAAAATATGGGATTTAACCTGAATATTATTATTCTGCCTCTAGGTCTATGTCCCAGGGCAATGAAAGGAAAGCTGTGGAAACCCCTTCTCTGGGGCCAGTACCATGGCAGCAAAGCCCCACAGTCCCGGGGAAATACCCATAGAAGCCCCATAATGGGGAAATACTTACCTACATTGGGTGCGGTGAGTGGGAACTGGCTGCAGCTGAGCAAACTGCCTGCACGGTTCTTCAGTCACTTGTTTATGTGGCTGGAGCACGGTGGCTGGACACGGTGATGATGTCACTGAAAAACACCAGCTGGCTCAGATAAAAGCTGGTAGCAGAAAGAATGCCAGGGAGCAACAGTTGAGAGGCGGTTGTACACTCCCTCCAGCACAACCAGAGCTACCTCCACAGTGGGACCCAGGATGGGGTCCCAAAGATGGGTCCACCCCACAACTAGAGTGGTGCTTGGCACCAGAACCAGAAAAGATGCCAAGGGACAGACCGCAGTAGCATATGTGAGGCACATGAATAGGGAGTTGAAACTGTACCTCCCTGACACTTTGATTCATTCTTTTCTTTTACATTTTGGTTGCCCCTAAGGCCAGAGGATGGTTGCATGCCTCACTCCTAATGCCAAGGAACCAGGAGCCCTCAGACTCCAGGTGAAGACTCTGAAAGCTGAGTAGGCTGCTCAGTGGCCAATAAGCACATGGTCCCAAGTCATGGACAAGAATGACAGATGTAACCCAGGCCCATGTTAACTGGTCCAAAAACAAAGGACCCTTGTCCGTTAAGCAGCTTGCAAACCAGACACCTCATTCAGGCCATCACACTCAAGGCCCAGATCAAGGTCACACCACTAGGCTTGGCACCTGAAGTCTTCAGGCTGTATAACACCCAGATAAATCCAACTGGTTGGACATGGAAAGGGGTGTAGGGGAGATGGATTCCCCAGGAACATCCACTGGCAACACCTCCTAGCAAGTCCCAGCTTTGAGGGAGCCTCCCACTCTTGGATAGAACATCTAGATGCAGCGGGCAAATATCAGGGGCTTCTCTTGGGAGGTGATGCATGATCAGAGAGAGTGCCTGAGGGAAACCAGAGACAGGAGAAGAACAATCAATCCCAAGGTATTCAGGAGTAGCTATATGAAGCCCGACAGGTACAGCTTACAAATTTACAAAAACCACACAATAATTAAAATCCATTTAGTAAAGCTTTTTCATGTTTTTTGACAAATATCAAACAATTTGAACAAAAGGTAACATTATTTAACTATAACTTCCTCTAAATATCAAAATAATAGTACCAAGGAAGTTGGTTAAAAACTATGGAGAATTCAACCTCCAAAAACTATGGAAATAGCCGTCTATCTTTACTCTGTATCATTTCACTGGCATTCCATTCCCTACCCCCAACCCCAAATGATCACTTTTGTGCACATTTTTCTTCAATTATTACAACAAAAGCTCTTTTCAAGTAATAGAAAATGATGCTATTTTCTTCCTGGTGCAAGCAGCACTCTCACAAAAAGTAGCAGTGATACTAAACATTGGCCAAGATTGTTATGGAAATATATTTCTCTGTATCCTGTTGTCATGGCAGCTAAAGATCAAGGCATGCAGGCTACATACAATAATTTATACTGATTTGAAAGAAACATTCAAATATATAATCTGATACATTTGAAACGGAGAAAAATTAAAGATTTTGTATAGTTCAATAGATTTTTAGTTCATTATTTATATTCATTGGGTTCCCTTACTATCCAGTGTACTGGCAATATCATTACTTAGGCATTTTAAATCTCCTTTTAATTTAACCCTGGCATTAGTCCAATTTCAGCAATGCTCTTGACTACACAAAAGGGTACTGCAAACTGACATTTTTTGGGGGGAAGTGATGTTTAGATAAGGCTAAATGGTCTTTGCTGTACTGCAACTGACCCTAAATTTGATAAAATGATAAGTCTTGTGTGCAAATTTCAGCTTCCTTAGTAAGAAACACTGACCTACCATTCATTTCAGAGTTGCATTCAGAATGTCCAGTAGTTTTGTTTATATAAGAGAAAGAAAAGAACAGTGCCATATATCAAAATATTTTAGGTGATAATCCAGCCTCTGAATACTTCTTTGCAAAGAAATTGTTATTCTGTATGTAGAAGTGCAAAACAAAATAGTTTTATCTATCCACACACTTAGCCATTGTTGGTGGAATAAATGTTCTCAGTGGCATGTAACATTGTTCAGTGTTGTGGAAAACTCTAAAATAGGATCTCATCACATGTGCTACCCTGGCTCTGTACAAGAAGGCTGGATTAAAGTGACTGTTGCAGACTTCAGAATACAAAATATTCTCATTTCTGTTGGTGTTTATGAACTTCTGTCTGCCTTTCTTTTTTTTTTTCTTTTTTCTTTTGCTTATATCCCATTTATTTTATATGGATTTTTATCAGTGAAAGTTTTTGCGCACACATACCTCAGGTCATCTGAGTTCTGTTTCCTGATCCAGATATTCCAGTTTGGGGTTCATATTTGTATTACACAGGCATCTCTATAGACTTGGATGATAAAATGTCTTTGTTTTGTCATAGATGATGATGACAATAGCATAATTAAGATACATGTATTTTTTCAAATAAAGAAAGGAATCTGAAACAGGCAGCAGGAAACAAGCTGAAAGGAATTTGATGGGGCAGAGAAAAGGGTAAGTGATGGCAAGGAATAGAAATAAGCCCTTGCATGATGCACCAAAAGGCAACAGATTTGGGTAGAAATTCAAGAAACAAGAGCCCTTTGTTAGCCATCTACTATAAAAGCAACAGTGTTGTGCATTGTTTTACCATTGTACCTGGCTACTTTTGAATAAAGGGGAAGTGAATAATAGGGTTCATTCTCTTCCCAGGGGGAAAACTGTATGTGCAGTGTACTGCTTAATATTGTGTGTGTAGCACGTCGGAGTCCCAAGAGTAGCTGTGACACCCCACTGGCAGCTCTGCGACCATGCTCTGCTCCGCCCCTAGGATGCTCTCCCTGTCTCATCTGCCATGCCTTGATGGATAATAAGTTAAGAGGGAGGCTGCCCCCCAGACTTTGCTAGGCTTCAGTCCCACTGGTCTTAGGCCTCTGGCCACATGTCTGTAATCTCAGGCCCCTGGCTGGGCCTATATGTTCTCAGATCCCCTGGCTGGGCCTCTGTAGTCTACTGTGCTCAGCTGGGCACCCAAAGCCTGATGGGCTATTTGCACGGCTCCTTCAATTTAACTAGGCCTACTGGCCTAGGCCCACTGGATAGGACCTGGCTTCAAGGCAGTAGCTTCCCTTGTCTGTTTGCAAGCTACTGAGCCCTTGGCTCCAGTATGCTGGGCCCATGGCCCCTCAATGTGTGCACCCTTGCTGGTGCTGGGCCCCTGACCCCTTGGTAGCTCACTTAGCACTCAAGCCTTTAGCCCTCCCCTGGCAGGGCTCAAGGCAATCCAGTGCTCTCCTGGACACCAGTGAGGCCTCTACCTCTCCTACAGCCTCTTCCACAAACCACCGGTTTATCCCAACATAAATACAAGCCTCTGGGCTATAACATGAACAATGACATGCAGCAGTCTTCTGCCCCTTTAAGAGTATAAACCTCTACTAACCCAGCATCCTGGGCTCCCCTTTACACATAAACTTGACCTTTGCAATGGACAACTCCAGAAGCAGATCTGTCAACCTTGGTCATCATCTCAGAGCCTTAGGTGGCCTTTTAGGTAACCTGGCCCCCTGCAAGGTAATGCCTAAGATCTTAAACCTCACTACTTTATGGGAAAGCAGCAAATGGGGAAACAGGTATGATGTTTTAACAGGAGACTTTAGGGCTGAAGAGATATACTGATGTGTTCTTCACTAAATGGAATTCTCAAGGGTTTATAACTTCATGCCTAGATCGACTGTACTGCTGTAATCCAAATAAGCAGTGACAAAGGCACATGTACCAGAAACCAGATCAGGGCTCACCAAAGTGGGATGGCATTTCCTAAACAACCAGGGATGATGGGAAAAGGATTACTCATGGATGCAGCTACATAAACTATTACTATCGGTAAATAACTCAGTAGTATAATGACTAATGACTAATCCTGGATGTATATCTTCAGCTAAAAAAGACTTGCTGTATGGATCTTAAATTGCTCAATTACACCTAATAATCTTAACAAGGTTTAACACAACCCACAACAATAAGTAATATAAAGGGACTCTGCAAATAAAATTCAGAAAACATACATACACTCTTGAAGATAGTCTGAGAGAGACAAGTGAAGAACAGCAAAATTTGTATGCAAATACCTGCCTCACTTCCTTCAATACTCTACAGCTAAGTACAGATATTCAAAAATCCAAAGAAAGATTAGATCTAAGTTATGCAATTTTCTGTAAGCGGCCTAGGTTAGATAATTTGTGAACAAGATATACATGATCATCCTTTGGTGGAGGGGCCATGCAGGCTGCCTGCACTGAATGAGGCCTGCAGGTTGGGGGCACCCCTGGTCACCTTCCAGCATGCCCTGTGGGTTCCCTAGGCTGCCACAGACTGCTGAGCACCTAGGCCATCCTGATGGCAAACACAACCTTACACACACACACACACACACACACACACACACACACACACACACACACATACACACACACCCCTAGTACTCTGGGACCCTGTACCTGTGGGCCAAAAAGCCTTGCAGCATCCCAGATGGCCATGGCCTGGGTACCTGCTGGCAGTGACCAAGCCAAGGAAGTCACAGGGTTCTCTCTGTGCAGGCCCAGTCCTGAAGTTCTGCCTCCTACCACACCAAGTGACTAGAGGCAAGCCGCCCACACTGGCTCCTGTTTGTCGGGGGAAGAGGGGTCAATGCTGGGGTCTTGGTGACACGGTGCCTGGCTCTGGCCACATTGATGTGATGTTCAGGAACCAAAGTTGGGTTCTATGGGGCTATGCTAAAGACCCATGGGAGTCCATGGGCTCATGCAGGAGACACAGATACCTCCCTTCCAGCTCCCCAGCTGCCTGCATGTAGCTGACAGATGGCCTGGGGCAGAAGGCTGAGCTGGGGTGAGGGCCTGTGCTGGCTGAGCTCTGGGAGAGCTTGGGGGCAGGACCTGCTATGCTCTTGGCTGAAGCAAGGGTGCTGGGCCCTGAGCCAGAGCAACCAAGTGCAGGCCGAGTGCCTTCCTGGGAGAGTTTTCAAAGGATGCTGAAATGCCAGACAACAGCAATCTTATTTCAATCGATAAGGGATCTGGTACAAAAGTTTGATTCACCAATCTAACCTAAATTGATTGCTTGATTAGCAACCTGCCTAGAAGAACAGGTTATTTTGATTGTTAGCCAGCACACTGTCTGCCTAGGGTAAGGTTATTCAGTTACTGAAGTTCTTTAATAATTGCCCCATTCAGTGACAGACAGGCAGTGCTGGTGCCAGTGTGCACCTCCTTTTTGCAAGGATACAAAGACAACTTCACAATTGCAAAAAGATCAAGTGTTCATAAAAGCAAAATGGAATTCATAAGTCCACACAGATATATTCCTACACTGTCACAAAAGGGCTTTGATATCACAGTAAACTTGGCGTGATACTGTAATTTTCTACTGTACTTGTTTCATAATGTCATTAATAAAGAGGCTCCATGGAATCAAAATCATTTAATCAACAGTATCTCAAACAATTGTGACATCAGCACAACATGTTTTCCATGGACTTGCATTAAAATAGGATATTCAAAGACACAAATTAAAATTGATTTGTCATTTTGACCTCACATAATAATGGTATGATAACAGCATTCTAATTAGTAAATCAAACTTACATTAGATTCAGTTTGGAATTGTTAATTCATATTGTGACGGATTCAAAATGACACTGCAGTGAGTTGAACTGTGCATACAGTTCAACTAAAATTGTTTTAGCATTGTGATATCAAATACTAATAGCACAGTAATGGTATCATATTATAGTCCTTATAGGCCTGCCTTGAAATATTTCTGTCATTACAACTTTGCTTTGTGATGGTATCAGAAAAGGGGATTCTGTGTAGTATGGCTTAGAATGGCAGTGAACTGGCACTACTGTTGGCACTGGATGCATTGACGTATAATTTCCAGGAGACTTTCTTCCACTTCAGTAAACAAAGAGCACACTTGCTTATAACTCAGTGCCAGGTGAAAAGTGCCTATAGGTCAGGGGTGGGCAAAATATGGCCTACTAGCTGGATCCAGACAACCAGACCATTCTATCTGGCCTGCAGGACCCCTAAAAAATTTAGAAATATTTATCTGCTCCTGGCTGCTTGTCAAAGGCAACAGGAGCCAGGGGCAGTAGGACCCAGAGGGAGCCAGCAACAGGAGGCAGGAGCTCAGCCCTGCCCACCCCTAGCCATTTCCCTGCTTCCTGCGCCTGCCCTGCTCAAGCACCATGTGGCTCCTGGCTGCATGGCTGGACTGGGGAACATGGGGCCCCACCAGCAGAGAGTGCACGTGTGTGTGCAGACAGGGGCAGACAGTACGTGTGTGTGCAGGCAGGAAGACTCTCACACACACACACCACCATACATATGCACCCACACCACCCTCACACTGCCATACACACAGACCCCCACACCCACACCTCCTCACACACCCCAGCCACCCTCCTGCCACACACAGCCCCCCCACAAACCCCATATCCACCTATAACCCACATATCCACACACACCCCCACATGCTCCCTCACCCCACATACCCACAGCTCTCCACAGACCTATACCCCCCCCACAATATACAAGTGTAAAACTTCATTTTAAGCTTTTGTTTAATCACCTCTGTGTACACTACACAAACACATATAAACCAAGGCAAAAATATTTTTTGAAATCAAATTAATGAATGCTGTAGATGTTTGCTTTTTAGGCTATAATTTGGTATGTTTCTGGTTCTGAGATGGAAAAAAAAAAGTACTCCTTGCTGAAAGGAGTACTTCCAGGGACAAGGGGAAGGACTTTTGGTGGCAAAGGTCAGCGGTTAGGGGGCGGGACTTCCAGTCCCAAGATGGTGACCAGGTGGAGGAACATCTGTCAAGGGGTGGAGCTACCCATGCAGCCCTCGGCAGCTTGCCAAAACTCGGTAAGAAGCCCTCCGCCCAAAATAATTACCTGCCCTTGGTATATAGGAAGGCTGCTCTCAGGGTCCCTAATTGAGCCTCAGTTCCTCAGCTGTCTGGTCTTCCCAGAACTCAGTTAGTCCCAGTCTTGCTCTTAGGGCACTAATCTGTAGTCCTCTTGGCCTTCATGGGCTATATTCATGACTTCCCTTCAACCCCTGTAGCCACACCCGTGCCTCACGAATGTTACTATTGATCCATGTACCAGCTTATACATGTTTCAGCCCTCTTGACTTTGGCTCACTGGTTGTTGTAGCAGTGATTTTTAAACCTAGGCCCACTTGCACCTGGCTCCTTAGTCCCAACTTCCCTTGCTCTTGGAGCACAGGCCCTGGCCCTCTTGGCTCTCACCTGCCCTGTCTCTCTGTTAGCATGCAGGTCCCTAATTTTGAATGAGGAAGGGCAAAAAGAATTATCAAGGACCTGAAAAGACTCCATAAATACATACTGAAAACATTAGGACCCTTTATTTGAAAAAGGGGATGAGTTAGAGTAGGCATGATAAAAGTGTATAAAATAAATAGTACAGAGAAAATTGGTATGGAACATCTGTCCTTCCTGTCTCTAAACAGAAGAAAGCAAAGGTCAATAAAATGAAAAAGAGGACATTCAAAACTTGTCTATAGAAATACTCCTTTACACAATCAGTTAATTTAACTTGCTGCCACAGGAACTTGAAGACAAGAATTTATCAAGATTTAAAAAAAAGAGATGGACAATTTCCATTGATATGAATATCAGGGATATCCAGAGTTGTTGAAATGAAAGGGATATTAAGCCTCCCATTCGGGGCTTAAGTCAGTGTCTCATTTTTTATATACAAATCACTCACTCCACTTTTTACACTGCTCTATGCTTGTCCCTTCACAGCAGTGAGTTCCAGTGAATGAAAGTTGATGCTGTCTTTATATCTTACTGTATTTACTTGAATATAAGATGAGGTTCCCCACCAGTCAGCATGGGGAAAAAAGCCCCTCATCTTATATTCACATATGAAGCAGAGGGGAGAGCAGGTGGCTCAACCAGTCTCATCCCATTCTCATAAATAAATTAACAGGCCATGACTTAGATATTTACATGGTGACAAATTGACTTGGGGGTCGCACCCAGAGAGTGGTAGTAGACAGGTCAGTATCAACCTGGAAGGATGTGGATAGTGGAGTCCCTCAGGGCTTGGTCCTTGGACTTGTACCCTTCAATGTCTTCATCAGTGACTTGGATATGGGCGTGAAGTGTACTCTGTCCAAGTTTGCAGACAATACTATATTGTGGGGTGAAGTGAACACTCTAGAGGGTAGGGAACGATTGCAGGCAGACCTGGAGAGGGTGGAAAAGTGGGCAGAACACAATAAGATGCAGTACAACAAGGACAAATGCAGAGCACTGCACCTAGGGTATAAAAATATCCAGCACACCTACTGGCTGGGAAGTGACCCTCTCAGCAGCACAGAAACAGACAGGGATCTCAGAGTCATAGTGAACTCCAAGATGAACATGAGTTTTCAGTGTGACAAAATCATCAGCAAAGCTAAATACACTTCAGTGTGACAAAATCATCAGCAGATGCATGACAAATAGATCCAAGGAGGTGATACTTTCCCTCTATGCTGCATTAGTCAGAATGCGGTTGGAATACTGTGTCCAATTTTGAGTGCTGTACTTTAAGAAGGATGTGGATAGCCTTGAGAGGGTCCAGAGGAGGGCCACTCATATGGTTAAGGGTTTACAGGCCAAGTCCAATGAAGAGAGACTAAGGGACCTGGACTTCTTCAGCCTCTACAAGAGAAGGCTGACAGGTGATCTTGTGGCTGCCTACAAATTCATTAGTGGGGTGCAGCAAGGTATCAGAGATGCTCTGTTCACCAAGGCACCTTTTGGGGTAACAAGGAACAGGGGTCACCAACAGATTGCAGATTTAGGGTAGACATCAGGAAAAACTTCTTCATGGTGAGGTTGGCCAAAATTTGGAATGGGCTTCCAAAGGAGGTGATGCTCTCTCCTACCTTGGAGGTCTTTAAGAGAAAGCTGAATAGGCATCTGGCTGGGGTCATCTGAACCCAGAACTCTTTCCTGCCATGGCAGGGGTCAGACTCAATGATCTGTTGAGATCCCTTCAAACCCTAGCATCTATCTATGAATCTATGACTCTGAGCATGGGTCAGGGTTAGAGTCAGAGTCACAACAGCCTCCTGCTCTCCCCCACACTTTTCTGCAGATTCTGCCCTTCCTGCCCCCCCCCCCCATCCCTCCATCTTACTCTCAGGTGCAGCTTGGCTCTGATTCAGCTCTGGCTGGGGTCTCTTCCAGGACAGAGCATGTGGAAACTCCTTCCCCTGGCCAATCAGCAGTGCCACCAGTGCTCCCTGGCAAGGGTTGAACTTACATATGCTGTGCTCCAGGATGGAACAGCCCAATTAGCATCTCACAGTAAGGTGGTGCAGAGTTGGGAAGGAACAGAGATTAGGGAGTTGCAGAAGGAAGGGGTAGAGACTGGGGGAAGCAGGAGAAAAGAGGCAGAGACTGGGGGGAGCCAGATGTGAGGATGCAGGTGGCAGGGAAGCAGGAAGTGACTAGGGCAGAGGGCAAGGGAGCCACCTGATCCTCCCCCCAGGCACTGCTTTCCCTGCTGTAGCAGTAGGGGTGGAGAGTAAAGACAACCCTCCAATACTTAGATTCTATACCTAAAAATTATAACAAGTTTATAAATTTTCCATATATAGAATTTAATGATTGGGGGAATTGCCTTATATTCAAGATCATCTTATATTCAAGTAAATATGGTATAAGCTATAGTAGGGGCAGGCAATTATTTTGGGTGGAGGCCCACTTAACAAATTTTGGCAAGCTGTCAAGGGCTTCATGGGTAGCTCCACCCCTTGATGGGTGCCCACAGCTGTGACTTGCCACTAGACTCTTGGTGAATAAGAGCATGGCTAGAAGCTAGTATACTTAGACTCTATTCCTGATCTGGGGGTGGGGGCAGTGCATCCTAGGGCTGTGTGTAGACAAAACTAGAGATGTGTGTGCACAACACTCTAAACCATGCTAAATGCTTTTGAACTGCTTCAATGGTGTCAGTGTTTGCATGCCTTGGCAACGTAATGCACATTCATTCCAGCCACTGTAGGAAATTTAGTGGCGTAATGCACCTTAAAATACTTGGGGTGCAGCAAACTTACTACCCTTAGAGCCACAGAGTAAAACACCAGGCTCCATGAAGCTCCACGAAGCTCGGCAGAAAGCCCCAAAGGCAGCCTGGCAGCGGCCCGGGAAACCAGGCTCCACCCAAGAAAAGCAGCAACCCTGATCTCCCCCTCCCCCCAACCACTGGAACCTGCCTGCCTGAGCTGCGTGGGGACCTGGTGCTTCCCTCTGCAGCTGCGGTGCAGCCACAGACTGCCTGAGCTGGGTGCCGCTGCCACGGAGGGAAGCAGCAGCCTCCCCCACCACAGCCCAGGGACCCCTCTGCCCACTGGCAGCTCACCCTCCCCTCCCCACCAGAAAAGCAGGTAAGTCAATAAGGTGTGTGCACGACATGGGGGTTTAATCAGCCCTAAACTGAAGTGGTGTTTTTTTAAAACCCACTGCTTCAATTTAGGGCCCCCATTTCATCTACACCCACCCTAGGATGCCAGAGGACTGTAAATTGTTAATTTATCTTCATGGAACAGACTAAGGTTACCCTAACATGAGCTAGGTAGCATGGCCCAGAGTTAACCCTTACCTGAAGTGGTGCAACTTTGAGATGCTCAGAGGGCACTTAGCATGAGCTAATGAGCTGTAATGTATGGATGTTTATGTCTTAAGTGCCCTTAGTATGGTGCATGTGTAACACATAATTGCACCCATACACTCAACTTGGATCTCTCTGCAGTTACAGACACTCTTTCCTGTTCCTGAAAAAATCTAAAACTGTTTTGCTAGATGCAAATTTTATTAGCACAGTACCTGTACCTGTCCCCCTTTCCATGCCATTTAATATCACAGAAAAATAACAGCAAACTGCAGTTAATCTTTGGCATGATAAGCTTCTCATTTAAATCTATTCTTTATTTTCTGTCTCTGATACCTGGAACTCTCATTTGAGGAATATTTTTAGTAGCCTTTTCTGCAGGATCTTATTGAAGGCCATGTAGAAGTCTAATTGCATTATATAAACTGGTTATCCTTTATCCATTATTTTATTGACACATTCAAAAAATCCTAAGAGGTGAATGAGATACAATTTTCCTTTTCAGCAACCAAGGATTTTTAATTCTATTTTTAAAACTTTTTTCAATCAAATTCACCAGGTGTGATTTAAGTACACTTGCTATATTTCTGTGATCAAGAAAGAGGAACATCTGACAAATATTTACATATGCATTTTTTTAAACTGAGTTCCTAACATTTTAGACTACAAAAAAGTTCGTATAGAAGTCTGTCAAAATTCCCTAATTCTTTCTGAACATGCTCATGACCAACATTTGCTTCTTCTTTAGTCCTTCAGCTTTTTCTCTGGTATTCATCTTAATGGCTGTATAAATCATGGGGCCTGGATAATTGTCCATGTCTATTGATAAAACCAGAAAAGAGGTTGTAGACCCCTAAATTCTGTTTCTTCCAATTTTTTTCCTTTGGGGGACCATGTGCTCTGGGGACAGCTGCATAAACTTACCCCATAAACTGATTTTAAAAAAAAAGAATAAAAAGGGAAACAAATGAGAACAAAATAAAAAAAATAGTTTGCTTGTTATAGCTAGCTTTACACTTTTCATAAGCTAAACTAAATAAAGAAGTTACAGGATGGGGGGAATCAACATGAAGGACTTGCACCTCTTGAAAACATTCTTTGATCCAAACGCTTCAAGTCTGTCAGCAAACCTTGATGTCTAGATATCAACTAATCCTAGTTGCATTTAGGATTTACTTTTAAATTCCTCTGACTGGGTCAGCTGACAAGTTCAGCAATGCTCCTTTTGGTTGTACACACACACACACACACACACACACACGTGCGCGCGAATTCATTAATCCCTTAGGACAAGGTTTTGTGAAAAATTACTCAAGAGACTTTGATGGAAAGGGACCATATATCTGTTATCAAATAAATACCTCTGGGAGTGTCTGGCAGTATTGTTATCTCAGTGGCTGATAGGCTCAAACCCCTGTGGGATTTTTTTTCTTTATATTATGCATACTAATAAACTCCTGACTTATACCAAGTTCCCTCTTTTGGAGCTTGCTTGTGTACATGTGACATTGACACTGTTGAACACAGATAGCTGGTGTATGTCCATTTTTGAAAACATCTTTTATTATTTTCTCTCATTATAAAATAATTGTAAGACAGATCAATATTCAGCAAAACTTTGAAAAACCTTTCTCACTTCAGCAGACAATGATTTCAGCTTAAATCCATATGATGGGGACAGATAATAGAGTCAAATGGATATAAAGTCCATTCTCAGATATCAACTCTAATTATATGGTCATATGTGTAAAGTGCATATATATATATAGTACGTATCCAACTCGTGTTGGACAATAATTTACATATGTATATAAAATTGCACGTACAAGAATTGATTTGGAGGTCAGCCAAAATCTTGGCTCTATTCAAATATAAACACTTCCAACAAATTTTTCCCATACATTTTCGCTCATTCAATTTACACTTTCTATTAGGTCACTATTGTTAAGTTTGTTAAACTGCAGTAATCTCCCCTTGAACTGGCTTTTCCCTGGTATGGTAATAAATGGTCATATGAACTTATTCAAAACACAACACTCTCTCTTTATAAAGAGAAATAATCATTAATGGCAAAATGCCAGTTGGAAATGAAAATAATATTTCATGTTGGACTAAATAAATGCACGTAAAAGGCAGAAAAACAGCAAAATTAATTCTGGAATGTTTAATTCTTGAATTTTAGAATACAATTATGTAATAAATACATTATTTAATGGCCCTTATTAAATTATTATATCATGTAATTATTGAATAATTACATTAATTAGATTTGTTTCTGGTTTTGATATAATGTTTTCCGGTTCAATTAACTGTAAGATTCAGCTCACATTTTTGTAAATGTTAAGAGCAGGGCTAAGATTCATATTGCATGGGTTTACGCAGGAACATAGGAAAGTAGGGCTGTAAGGAAACTCATAAGGTCATCTAGTCCAGCCCCCAGCTCAATACAGGCTCATTCCTAACTAAAGCATCTCTAACAAGGGTTTGTCTATCCTACTATTGAAAATTCTGGGGATGGAGATTCCATACAGTCATACAGTAGCCAGTTCCAAAGTTCAACCAAAGTTCCTCCTAATCTCGAAAATTATTTTCCTCTTCTGCAGTAAGGCCATTGCTCCTAGTCCTGACCCCTACAGCCATAGAGAAAAATCTGTCCTCATCCTATTTGTAATCGCCCTTCAGGTATTTGAAGATTGTTATCAAATCCCCATCCCCCCTCAATCTTCTCTTCCCCAGACTAAATAATCCTAGTTCTGTCAGCCATTCCTTCTAAATCATACTTCCCAGGTCTCTAATGACTTTTGTTGCACTGCTCTGGACTTTCCAATCTGTCCGCATCTTTCTTGAATCATGAGGCTCAAAACCGGATAAAGTACTCCCAGTACTAGGGCTGTGCAAAATTTTGCCAAGTGTTTCATTTTGAAGCTGTTTCAACTCATTTCAAGCTCAAAACAGCGTAATTGAAATGAAACAAAAAGCTTTGGAACAGCTTCAAAATGAAATGAAGGCACTTGACACATTTTAAAAGTTTCAAAACGTTTCGAGTTTCGAAGCAGCCTGGTGGCGGGAGGCAGGGGAGAGCTATGGTTGTGTTCCAAGTGGCTCCGCAGCCCCATGGAGCACAGCCTGGTGGGGAGCACAGCCCTGGCTCTCCCCACCTCCCATCACCAGCACAGCCTGGCTCTGCCTGCCTCCCACCACTGAGCTGTGCTCCAAGCAGCTCCACAGCCCCATGGAGCTCAGCCCAGTGGCAGGAGGCAGAGCACAGCCCCAGCTCTCCCCGCCTCCCACCACCAGGCTGCACTCCAAGTGGTTCTGCAGCCCCATGGAGCTCAGCCCAGCAGAGAGCACAGCCCTGGCTCTCCCCGCCTCCTGCCACCAGGCTGCACTCCATGGGGCTGGCAGAGCTGATCAGAGAGCAGACCTGGCTCTGCCTGCCTCCTGCCTCTGGCCTGTGCTCTGAGCAGCACCGCAACCTAATGGAGATCAGCCCGGTGGCGGGAGGTAGAGTGCAGCCCCGGCTCTCCCCAACTACTGCCACTAGGCTGCACTCTGAGTGGCTCCATAGCCCCATGGAGCTCAGCTCAGCAGAGACCACAGCCCTGGCTCTTCCCACTTCCCACCACCAGGGCTGGTGGAGGCAATCATAGTGCAGCCCTGGATCTGCCTGCCTTCCGCCACCAGGCTGTGCTCTGAGCGACTCCGCAGCCCCATGGAGCTCAGCCCAGTGGCAGGAGGTGGAGCGCAGCCCTGGCTCTGCCCACCTTCCACTTCCAGGCTGTGCTCTGTGGGGCTGGTGCAGCCAATCAGAGTGCAGGCCTGTTTCTGCCTACCTCCTGCTGCTAGGCTGCACTCCAAGCACCTCCGCAGCCCCATGGAGCTCAGCCCAGCAGTGGGAAGTGGCACACAGCCCTGGCTCTGCCCACCTCCCACCACAGGGCTGCGCTCTGAGCAGTTCTGCAGCCACATTGAGCTCAGTCCAGTGGTGAGAGGTGAAGCACATCCCCAACTCTTCGTGCCTCCCACCACCAGGCTGCACTCCACGTAGCTCCACAGCCCCATGGAGCTCAGCCTGGCAGGAGGTGGGGAGAGCCAAAGCTGCACTCCACCTCCCACTAACAGACTGAGCTCCATGGGGCTGTGGTGCTGCTCAGAGTGCAGCCTGGTGGCTGGAGGTGGGCAGAGCCAGGGCTACACTCTGATTGGCTTCACCAGCCCCACAAAGCACAGCCCGGTGGCAGGAGGCCAGCAGAGCAGGGTCTGCATTCCGCCTCCCACCAGTGGGCTGAGCTCCATGAAGCCTGGCGCTGGGCATGGGCTGTGCCCAGAGCTGGTCCCAGGTGACAGCGGCAGCCTACTGTCATCTGGCGCAGATCTGGGGGGCTGCACCCCCAGGAGGAGTCCAGCACAGCCTGGGGTGCAGGCCCCCAGATCTGCGCCCAGATGACAGGAGACTGCTGCTGCTGTCTGGAGCCAGTGACAGCATCTGTCTTCCCCAGCGCTGGGTGCAGGCTGTTCCCAGTACCGGTCCCAGGCAACAGCAGCAGCCTACTGTCATCCATCACAGATCTGGGGACCTGCACCTCTGGGAGGAGTCCAGCATAGCCCCACAGTCCTCCCAGGGTTATGGGCCCCCAGATATGCATTCCAGATGACAGGAGGCTGCCACTGCCAGCAAGGGTTACAAGTTTTGCTTTCAAGACTTTGAGGCGTAGTTTCTGAGAAACCTCTGCACCTATCCCCTTGAAACTTGGCAGGCTTCATGCCCACAGAAGGGGTACCATCCCTGCAATAGTATGTGAATCAGGCAATAAATGAGTGTTTTAGGCATTTTCATGGTTCTCCATTATAGCCTATGGATGAAATGTCAAAATGCATCGAAACAGCAAAACAGTTTCGACAAAATGAAATGGGACAGTGTTTGAAATGAAACAAAATGACAAAACAAAACTCTGTCCCTTCAAAACAATGAAATGGACGTCGAAACAAAATGATGGTGTTTTGCACAGCCCTACCCAGTACTTCTCCAGGCCAGTAGGCTATACCAGTGCTGAACAAGATGACAGAATCACTTCCCATGATTTTAAAGGGACAGGAGGTGGGAAATTATTTATTATTAATACAGGGGTGGAAAATTATTTGGACCTGCAGGCCACACAGAGATTTTTGGTGAGCTGACACAGGCCAGGACAGCACCCCTCTCCCTACCACCACCACACAACAGTTCACCAAAACTCCCCAAGGCGCTGTTCCATGTTTGGCCAGGCATAATGGATGGGGCTGCGGGCACACAGGGAGTAGTGTTCAATAGTAAGACAGGCATGCAAGGCCAGGATTACATGGTGGGATCGCAGGGCGGTCAACAGCCCAGAGCCACAATCTGCTCTGCCCTGCCCCGCAACAGCACAGGTTCTGCAGGAAGAGGCGTGCAGGGAGTGGGGAACAGTTCTGCCCTGGGCTCACCCCCACACTGTCACTGCCCTAAAATCCTGGAACCAGACTCAAATCCAGCTCCCCATTTGCCCATAGCCCAATCCCATTCACCCAGCTGTACACCCTATTCACGTGGGTCATGACTGGACTCCACGGAGACCACAGGAATGCTGGGAAATGATAGCAGGGGGCCAGGGCCAGGGCCAGGGCAGAAAAGCTGCCTGCATGCCCCTGCAATGGGTGCTGGTTCCACAAGCAGGGCCATGCAGGGCACAGTTCACAGCTCTGCCCTGGCCCCACACTGTCACTGTCAAGTGATCCCGGGTTTTCCATGGAGACTGGCCAGGACCCACACAGGCAGGGCATATGGCCAGGCAGACAGAATGGGACCATGGGCAGCAAGGGAGCTGTATCTGGGGCCAGGCCCAAGATAGGGTGGAGGTGAAAGTGCGAGGCTGGGGCCCAAGGCAGAGCCGCAATCCACACCCTGCATGCCCCAACCTATAGAATACACACCCAACACAAGGCCTTGAGGGAAACATGTTGCAGCTTTGCCCCAGACCAACACTGTCACCACCCTGCAATCCCGCCCTGTAATCCCAGCCCTGCCCACCCATCCTGCTCCCAAACACCACTCTCCACCTGCCTGCAGTCCTAGCCCAGATGCATGGCTGTGCGCCCTGCCCATGCAGGTCCTGCCCCCAGTGGTACATGCAGGGCAGACTCACTGGGGTGCCCAGGCAGTGGGGCTGGGGCTGACAGCAGCAGCCACAAGGAGCTGCCAATGCTGGGACTGCCAGAAAGTGAGTCTGGCTGCCACACTGCCTCAGCTCCTCTGCCACACTGTGGGCAGTAGGACTGGCCACACACACTATGGCCTAGGCTACCCCCTGATGCCTGGGCCAGGTGGTACCGAGGGACCTGCTGTAGACCAGACAAAATCCCGCAGTGGGTCAGATCTGGCTTCTGGGCCATATTTTTGCTCACCCCTGTATTAATACCACTCAGTATGCTGTTGGCTTTTTTGGCAACAAGAGCACACTGTTGGCTCATATTCACTTTATTGTCTACTGTAACCCCCAGATCTTTTTATGCAGTACTGCAGAGCTTAGCCAGTCATTCCCTACTCTCTATTTATGAATGCAATTATCCCATCCCAAGTGCAGGATTTTGCTCTTGCCCTTGTTGAATTCTATCTGGTTCATTGTGGACCAGTTTTCCAGTTTATCCTGGTCATTCCTGATCCTAGCCCTGCCCTCCAGACTGCAACCCCATCCAAATTGGTGCCATCTGCAGATTTGCTAAGCATGCACTCTATCCCATGATGACATATAACGTTGAAATGGATCAGCATGAATACTGATTTGCTTTAACACTAAAATAATAACCACTGAGTGAGCAGGAATTTCCATCTATACTGTTTAAAGAATCAAACTATGTGACAAACCTACTCTAGCAGCAACATACTAAATTGTCCAACCTTCCAAAGCATGTTTGGTATTCTACACTTAAGCAAGAAGGTGATAGATGGATGCAGGTAACCCATTGTCTGTAGGAATTCTTAGATCACCTGCCTTCTGGTCTATGTAATATTTTTTAGAACTACAAACTGCCCCCCAATTCTTCAAATCAGTGCCAGGGTGCTGGTAAATGCTAATTTAAAAGATAAGAAGAAAATGTAAATAAGACATTTTGGAAAAGAGAGGAAATTTCATCCCACAAAACCAGCAAAGAAACAATTGCTACAAAACCTGAGTATCGGGCAGTGTTATGCACAGTAAAATTCCTCTGTAGCACAGGAAGCCTTTGTTTCTACTGCCATGTTATCTGTTCTGTGTGTCTAAACTGAAAAAAGATTGAGAGAGACCCATCAAAATTAAATAAAACAGAAACAGAATCATTCTGTCATCTAAATTCTATACATAATTTTAAAGATATGTAATCTGAAATCTGTTCTGAAACACAGATTAGATCTATAAACAGTGCAGGTTTCCTAAATCAAATAATCAACTTCAGCAGAATACAGTCTTTGACAGATATTTCCCATATGCATATTTGAGATAAAATGTTATTACTGCACAGAGATTGCCTATTATGCACATATCCAAGCTGCACACTTATATCATCTCTTATCTACTAAAATGAATTATCCTTGTTGTCTTATGTTTGAATAGGTAGCCACCTGTTGTCAACGGTATATTATAAGTGAACACACCAGAAAATTAAGGCTTTTCTTCCCCAAAACCTCAACTCAAACCAAAACCAAACAAGCATAAAATAGTAAAGGTATAAAGCAAGATAGGTTAACCTCTCCTTTAACACTTACCATCTGGCAAGGTGCTGACAACCCTCAACTCACATTGAAGTCAATATATCATTGGTGTCAAAGAGCCAAATTCAGGAATGCTGTGTAGATCTTAATTCCACCATTCTCTCAATAATTTAGTAAGAATCACTTATCCAGCGTTAGAGGAGGTGTAAATCCCATCACCCTAACATCACTCTTGAATATTGCCCCAGTGGACTTCATGGTGCTTAATCTCACTGTTAGCCCTTTGAAAAGGAAGCAAGAATTTAGCACTATAAAGAGGAGTTCCAATAGCCTTAATTCCTGTTTCCACATGATCTACTATTAATTCCTGTTTGTTGGTATTTAGTACATCATACTGATGTTCCATTTGTTTTCCTACAGGGTGAGCATCATTGCAACACTGTTTATACATATCACTGGAAAATAATTTGTTCAGCAAAATTCCTACACAACTTGGTTTTACATCTAAGGTATTTGAATTGTGTCATACCAAAAATAATTTATGAGACACCAGGAAGGAATCATAAATTGTGCAGAAAATGGAAGGTGAGAAATAAAATTCATGGCACTTGAAATACTTCCAAACCTATTCCTGTCCACAGATACAACCGCTTCATCTGTCTTAAGTTAGCATAAATTCTCTTATCCAGGGCCCACATTGCTAATTTGGTTACACTCTTGTAGTCCATTTCCATAATGGGAATGCGATAGGGCTGTGCGAAACAGCACCATTTGGTTTTGACTTCTGTTTCACCGTTTTGATGGGCCAGCGTTTCATTTCAAGTTTCATTTTGTTTTGAAAGCGCTGTTCCGTTTTGTTTCATCAAAACTGTCTTGCTGTTCCAACGCTGTTTCTACGTTTCACCCATAGTGTATAATGGGGAAGTACAAAACTGTCTATAACATTGTCACTTTCTAGCAGATTTGGATGAAATCAGAAGAGTTGGTAGCCGCTTCTGAGGGCATGCAGCCTGCCACGCTTCAAGGAGATAGATGCAGGACTTTCTGGGAAACTGCACCTCAGATTCTTGAAAGCAAAACTTGTGTCACATGTGTGTTAAGGCACACCAGGGTGAAAACTGCAGGCATGGTAGCACCTGCTGAGGCCATGCTGAGGCATAAAAACTCATGAACTCAATACAGACATTGGAATTCTGACACTACAACCTGCTGGACATCTCACTCCCCAGGCACCTCTCCATTTTTACTTGAGCTACTACATCCCCCTTCCCCTCCCACGCCAGCCTGTCCCTCATCTCCTGACACCTCCTTTTCCATTTTCAATGACTGGTTTTCTTGCCTGCATTGCATGCCAGCCTCTAGCTTCTTTACTATTCCTTCTATCCAGGAATAGCACACACATACACACCAACTGCAGGTGCTTCCTCAGCCTGACAGAGGGTTTTTCAACCTGAAAGCTGGCATCCTAGGCAGCTAAGCTGAGCTCACCTGAGCCTCACAACTCCACTGCAACCAGCAAGCCTCAGGCCTGTCAAAGATGTGACAGGTCTGGGCTTTCCCCAGCCAGGACTGTGTGCGTGCATGTGGTGGCTGGAGGTTATGGCACCTCCTACCCACCTTTCACCAGGGAGAGCCTCAGTCCTGGCATTTCCTGGGGCTGCCATGCTGCAAGCAGTCCCACCAGGCCTCCCGACCCTGGCAGAGTGCAGTTTTAGTGGTCATGCCCAGGACCTGCAGTCTCCACCTTCCTGACAACCCCAGCCCATACCTCCAAGTTTGTCCCATCATGGAAGTTCAGCAGGGACATGTTCTTCCCCTGCTGGTTGGTGATGCAGTGAATGCCCCCTCCAGCTCAAGAGTGGGGCATTAAATGAATTTTTTAAAATGAATAAAGGAAATAGGTGTGGACAGAGTGAGAAAACTGGCATTTACTCCATTGGCACCTGGAGCATGGGGAACTCCAGCAGCGGGACATTCACCTTGAGGAACACTAGGTACTCCACCAAACCAGGATCCAACCGAGTGCAGTGGAGTGTCACTACATCCTCAGCAAAGCTGAACAGCCTCTCACTTGAAACACTGGTTGTTGGATAGGACAGCTGTTCCCAGGTAACCATGGCCAGATCCAGCTACATCTGGCTGCAGCTTCCCCAGTAGGCTAAGGGGTCGCACAGCAGTGGCTCTACATCCTCAGTGACATAGGCAGTTACCAAGGCCTAAGTGCTCCCTGCCTGATGGTAGGGCCTGGTGATTCTGGACACCACCATGGAAGCCATGCCCTTGGCCCACATTAGCAGCACCTGTGATGGAGGAGGAGACTGGCTGGTGGATGGTGTGCTAGCATGGGACAGTGGATCCCCCTTTTCCACATCCACCCACCTCCGCCATTCTGCCTCCCTGGCTGTCTTTACCAGCACCTCCATTGACTGATCCAGGGTTTGGTTGCTGCATATGCTGCCCTTCACCCTTGGGTCACACACAGCTGCCAGCATGTGGACCATACTGGACTGCAAGGGATCCTGATGCCCTCCTTCAGCTGCCTCACCAGTGCCTGCGCATCTGGTGACAGTGGCTTCCCCAGCCAGGAACATTGATCCCCTGGAACTTCTCCATTTTGGTTCTGAAGTTCCCTTACAGGGATCACCTAGGTAAGGAGGCCATCACCAGCACTAAGGCTCTCAGTGGCCTCAAGGAAGGGCTTGATGGCCACCAAGATCCAGGAGATGGTATCCCACTCAGCTTTGTTAAGGGGGCCGCTGATCCCAATCTTCATGAGGAAGGTCATCTCAAGGATGGCCTTCTGTTGCTCTACCAGTCTCTTAAGCATTAGGTATGTGGAGTTCCACTGAGTCTCCACATCCTGCATGATTTTGTGCTGTGGGATGTTCAGCTCTACTTGTTTGTCCTGCAGCATCTTGCCCTGCTTGATGCTCTAGTGGAAGTAGCCCGCCACCTTCCTGCATTTTGAAATGAGCTTGCTGGTAGTGCTGGCACTGTCACCAATAACCCTGTCCCCCTCCAAGGCATCCCTGACTACAAGGTGGAACTTGGACACCACACAGCGGATGCCAACAAAGTTGGCATCACAGACCTCCTTGACCATATTGGCCCCATTGGCGGTGACCATGAACCGGCAGGTGAGCTTGCCCTGCCCAATGAGCCATCCCTGCACCAAATGGTTCATGGCCCCCATGATCTCTGGTGCTGTGTGGGACTCATCCGTCACCTCAGCTTGAAGAAGAGCCCACCAACGGCCTGACTCATCGCACTAGTGCCCTGTGAGGGAGAGGTAGGCATGATCTCCATCCCAGCTGCTCCAGATGTCTGAGGTGAAGTGTAAAGCCATCTGCAGCCCTGCCTTATGTAGCTCCTCCCTCAAGCACTCCCTGCATGCCCCATACAGGGAGGGCACCACCGTCCTGCTGAAGGTGGTGCATGTGGGCACTTGGTATGATGGGGCCACGAGTGCCATGAGCCACCTGGACCCTGGCCACTCAACTAGGAAGAAAGGCTGGCCATCCACAACAAGCATCTCCCCAGTGCTCTGGGTGATCTCGCTCGCCCTTGCAACACGCCCCACTTTCTGTCCACCTTTCCCCCACTGTTCCATGGTGGCCTGCCTCTGCTTTGGGAGGATGGGGGCTTTGGACCAAGAGGGGGACTCACCTTTGGGCACACTCCGACTGCTGCCAGGCTAAGAAGGAGCAAGGGCAAGGGGGTGGGGCCTGCAGAGATGCATCAGCATCCCCGTGGTGCTCATGTGTTTTGTTCCCTTGCCCCAGTTGGTTTTGGCTTGGCACTGCAGGCAGATAGCGTATGTGGGATCATCTGCCAGCTCAAAATGATCCCAAACCACACTACCCACTCGCTTCTGGGGTGCGGGTACATGTGTGGATCAAGGTTCCCTCTAAGGTGTGCGTGTGCACGGCCACGCACAACTAAAAGTCTGGCTGTGCACAGCCTTTTCAAGGCTGCGCACTGGGAGAGGAGCTTAAGGTAAGCTCTGACGCAAGGCGAAGCGAGGTGAGGCTGGGGCGGGGGCCTGGCATGGGCTCTGTTGGCTCTGGGGAACTGCTCTGCTCCCCCGCATCACCTCGGGGACTGAGGAGGCATGTGGCTTCAGGGCTGGGTAGTGGAACAGCACCCTGAAGCTGGTGGAGCCCATGGAGCAGTTCCCTGGAGCCAAAAGCCAGTCAGCAACACAGAAGTCCTTGACTTCAGGAAAGTCGACTTTGACAAGCTCAGGAGGTTTGTCAGTGAGGCCCTAAGGGACCATGACCCCAGGGAGAGGGGAGTTCAAGAAGAGTGGTTGCTCCTCAAGGGAGTGATCCTCAATGCACAAACTAAGTCTATTCCATCTCGGAGGAAAGGCAGCAAGAGGGCACAGCAGCCCCCCTGGCTCTCCAGGGATCTAGCAGACCTCCTGAGGCTAAAAAGAAAGGCCTACAAAGGATGGAGGATGGGAGTCACCTCCAAGGAGGATTATTCTGCACTGGTCTGGTCCTGCAGGGAGCGTACCAGGAAAGCCAAGGCTGCAACTGAACTCCAACTAGCTTTGAGCATCAAGGACAATAAAAAGTCCTTTTTCAGATATGCGGGGAGCCGGAGGAAAAGCAGGGGCAACATTGGACCCCTGCTCAAACAGATGGGGCAACTGACAACTGATGCCCAGGAAAAAGCCAAATTATTAAATGGGTACTTTACATCGGTCTTTCATCAGTCCCACGGGATGCCCATGCCCGCTACGGGACAGGGAAGTCTGGGTGAGGGTGATCCCCTGCCCTCCATTAATGCTGACCTTGTGAAGGAACATCTTGAGAAGCTGGATACCTTCAAGTCAGCCGGCCCTGACAATCTACACCCCAGGGTACTCTAGGAGCTGGTGAGCATCATAGCCCAGCCTCTAGCACTGATCTTTGAAAACTCTTGGCGCTCTGATGTAGTGCCCGAAGACTGGAAAAGGCCAATGTGGTGCCTATCTTCAAGACAGGGAGGAAAGTGGATCCGGCTAACTATACGCCCATCAGCCTGACTTCTATCCCGGGGAAGATCTTAGAAAAGTTTATTAAAGAGGCCATCCTTAATGGACTAGCCGACACCAACATCTTAAGGGATAGCCAGCATGGGTTTGTTGCGGGTACGTCTTGCTTGACCAATCTCATTTCCTTCTATGACCAGGTGACCTATCACCTGGACAAGGGAGATAAGATTGATGTCATATATCTTGATTTCAAAAAAACCTTCGATCTGGTATCCCATGATCACCTCTTGGTGAAACTGGCCAATTGTCGCCTTGGGTCCACCACGATCCACTGGCTGGAAAATTGGCTCCGTGGTCAGACCCAGAGGGTAGTAATTGATGGAAGTCACTCATCATGGTGTCCTGTGACAGTGGGGTCCCCCAAGGCTCTGTCCTTGGACCCATACTGTTCAACATCTTCATTAATGATGTGGACGCTGGAGTCAGAAGTGGACTGGCCAAGTTCACCAATGACACCAAATTTTGGGGCAAAGCATCCACACCAGAAGACAGGCGGGTGGTCCAGGCTGACCTGGACAGGCTCAGCAAGTGGGCAGATGAGAACCTGATGGTATTCAATGCCGATAAATGCAAGGTTTTCCACCTTGGGAAGAAAAACCCACAGCATCCTTATAGGCTTGGCAGTGCTACGCTGGCTAGCACTATGGAAGAAAGAGACTTGGGGGTCATGATTGACCAGAAAATGAACATGAGCCTGCAATGTGATGCTGCGGCTAGTAAAGTGACCAAAACGCTGGCTTGCATCCATAGATGCTTCTCAAGCAAATCCCGGGACGTCATTCTCCCCTTGTACTCGGCCTTGGTGAGGCCGCAGCTGGAGTACTGCGTCCAGTTTTGGGCTCCACAATTCAAAAAGGATGTGGAGAAGCTTGAGAGAGTCCAGAGAAGAGCCATGCGCATGATAAGAGGTCAGGGAAGCAGACCCTACGATGACAGGCTGAGAGCCATGGGGCTTTTTAGCCTCGAAAAGCGCAGGCTCAGGGGTGATCTGATGGCCACCTATAAGTTTAACAGGGGTGACCACCAGTATCTGGGGGAAAGTTTGTTCACCAGAGCGCCCCAAGGGATGACGACTAGGTCAAATGGTCATAAACTACTACAAGACCATTTCAGGCTGGACATAAGGAAGAATTTCTTTACTGTCCGAGCCCCCAAGGTCTGGAACAGCCTGCCACCGGAGGTGGTTCCAGCGCCTACATTGAACACCTTCAAAAGGAAACTGGATGCTTATCTTGCTGGGATCCTATGACCCCAGCTGACTTCCTGCCCTTTGGGCAAGGGGCTGGACTCGATGATCTTCCGAGGTCCCTTCCAGCCCTAATGTCTATGAAATCTATGAAATCTATGAAAAGAGCCTCACTCAGGGCAGGTAGCAGCTCCTCCCCACGGTGATGCAAGGCAGGGATTGGGGTTGGGACTGGGGGCTGGTGCGGGTTCCGCCGGCTCTGGAGGACTGCTCCACAGGCTCCACCAGCTCTGGGGAAGTGCTCCACTCCCCAGCCCTGATGCTACATGCCTCCTTGCTCCCCGAGGTGAAGAGGGGGAGCGGAGCAGTTCCCTGGAGCTGGCAGAGTCTGCTCCAGCCCCCGGTCCCAGCCTCCAGCCCCTGCCTCCAGCCTCCCAGCCCCAGACTCCGGCCCCCAGCCCCAGCCTCCTGGCCCTAGCCTCTAGCCCCTGGCCCCAGCCTCCAGCCCCCAGCCCTCAGCCCCCTTCGGTAAGTGTCCCATGCTGGACCAAGGCAGTACACTCACAGACCAAAGCAGTGCACTCATGGACCACTACTCCTTAGAGGAATATTGCTGTGGATGCTGCAGTTTCCCCCTCTTGAGCAGGCAGAGGCAGAGCAACAGGAGGAGTGGACTCAGCTGAGCCACTTGCCTCTGCAACCTCTACCTCAGCCTCCTCTGAAGTGCCTTCTGGGGAAGGATACCTGACTCTAGGAGAAACTTGAGGGGTGTGGAGCACAAACTCAGTTGATTCCAACCTCCTTCCCCAGAATTTCCCTCGCTAGGGCACTCAGATCCAGATCCAGCTTCAGCTCTTCCTCTGGCACTGGAAGGCTCAGCATGGGAAGTGAAACGGGGGTGGAGGAGACTGTTCTGCTGGTTCTGCTTGTTGTCATGGCGGTGGGGGGGGGCAGGTTATGGCTGGTGCTATTGGAGGGGATGCAAACTCAGGCACAGGCAGTGGCCCTGGCACTGCTCCCCTCTCCTTGATGCCTGTACTAGTGGAAGCCTCATGCCTGCTTGTTGTAGGAAAGAGGATGTGTCTCAGTTTGGGGGTGGAAACTTACACCTCTCCCTCCACTCCCTCTTCCATCCCTCCCTGAAGGCTTGCCAGCTGCCTTTCCACCATGCTTCGTGGTGTGTTTCATAGTGTCTTGTCTTTATACAACTATATAAATGTATATGTGTGTCTTCCTATATAAATTCTATAATATTATAGGCAATATAATTATGAAATTGAAAAAAATCAATCAATTAATATAATAATAAAATAAAAGGTTCTAGAAAGAAAGCAAAACGTATTGTGGAATCCCACTTGCTAGGTTAGCAAGTAGGAAATCAATGGTAGTAGTAGCCTTTGTTTTCTAATGCTCCTCAGCTTCTGGAAGATAGCTCAGTAACTGACCCCAAGGCAGAATGCAGGCCAGTTCAAACAATGCTGCCTTTTATGTTATTTTTCCATCCTCCCGCCAGAGCACTGGAATTGGAAGGGGCCTCCAGGAAGGATCACAGTCACTGGCCAGCTACACAGTCAATATGAGAGCAGACCTTCCCCCCTCTTCCCCCTCCCTCTCCTTACTTTCTATTTCCCTGCAGGCAAGCCTAGCTTCAGCTTCAAAATGTGAAACGTTTCAAAACTTTTGAAACATTTCACCTACCCTCGTTTCATTTTGAGGCTGTTTTGAAGCCCTTCATTTCATTTCAATTTCACTGTTTCAAGCTCAAAATGAGTCAAAACAGTGTTGAAATGAAACAGCTGGTGAAATTCCGCACAGCCCTAGAATGCACATAACCAAGGATGCAATTGTCTTCACAATCTGAAGGTTCTAAAATACTAAAATTGCCCAAAAAAAAGAAGCACGATGCTGCTTCAATCAAGTTCACTACCCTTGTGTCTGATATCCCTGATCTGCCTTCTAAAGAACACATCCTAAATTGATTGCATGGGACGTGTTGTGTAAGCCATATTGAAGGGGAAAACTCCCTTCCATAAAAAATAGGGTTGGATTGATGTAGCTGTGAATGTTAAGAGAAGCAAAGATTGGGGGAGGGAGGGGAATATCTTAACCAATTATGTAATTGGGAGAGAGACTGGATATGGATAATCTTTCAGGCACAACCTGCCCTTGAAGACCTGAAGCAGGGCAATTTGTGCCTAAAAGCTTGTACAATATCTTTTCTAACTATACAGCTGGTTCAATAAAAATATCACTTAAAAAATCCTTACCTTTAGTGAAAAATGTCCCTAGATCTACATGTTCAAAAGGCTAAGACTAGGAGGAGGATCAGACACACACATTAACATATACATTGTTACATGAAATTCTCTCAGAAGAAAGCATTCAGAAACATGGTGATGTGGTGTGTCAAAATGTTTTGTTCCTGACATTTTTTTTATCCAAACACAGCATCTCATAATTCCATAAATGAAGTCTGGCAGGTTAGTACAGTGATTTCTGTATCTGACTGAGGCACTACCACAGTGCCTCATGGGAGGTGTGGTGCCAGATTTCTCCATTCTCCTCTGAGTTGTGCACCTCAGTCAAACCACCACTCTCATACTAGTCTCTAGTCTCCTATGTGGCTAAACTTCCATGATGCAATAAAAGCCTCTATATTTTCTAGCCTTTGCCCCATCTTGGTACTACACTTTGGAAGGAAATGGGGTATCTGCAGAACCAGTGGTGGTACAAATCTGCAAAAATTAAAAATGTATGCAGTGTAAGCTATAGTTTAGTACTGGTTGCCTCTACATAACTGATGTTCTTAGCTGCTACTATTTTTTAGTCTTTTCTGCCCTTTTAAATATTCTGAAAACTCTGACCTTCTGTTTCTTGGAAAGCACTGACTTTACTGGTTTTTATTTGAGACAGTAGTGAATGCATAGGCAATAGCACTCTAATACACTTTAATACTTTTTTAATCAGGCACCAGTCACCCATGGTCAGAAGTCTACACATGTGCTATTGCACAGTTACTAATCATGAATAACACTTTTTTAATGTAATAGTTTGCACATCAGTAATATTAAAAACATTTGGTCCCATTGACTCATTAATATACAAACCTTGTTTGGGGTCCCTGCCTTATTCTGCTGCTGGATATGCATACAAAGCTCTGACAGGCTGGTTTGTTGCTCCTGATCCAGACATTGCCATACAACACAGGGGATGGATGTAGTTGGCAATTCTGTTGCAGTTTATTCTTTGGTAGGTGCCAAGACTTACCAGCTGTTCTTTTCATATGGGAAATCAGTATCAGAGTTGGTGAATATTTTAGTTGTCTCACAGACTCTCTCACACACACAAAGGACACCTGATTTGGCTAGGATTGTTTATATTTGATAGGAACACTGCATACACCACTATTGCTAGACCAAAACACTCAATTAAACAACATGCAAAAAATAAACCTGACAGCCGATATTTTCTCACTGCAGTTAACATGAAGCCTAATAAATCATTATGCAGAGTTTGTGGTATAATAACTTCTATACCTCAAACTAGATGATCTGGAGTGCTGCTAAATTAAGCAGGCTCCATTTAACTATGCTCTTTAGAAGAACAAATAAAGGGCATCCTGCAGGAAAGGTGATGAATTCACACCAAGTAAAGAAATCTCATCCTCTAGGTTTTCATATTAGATTTTTACAGAACCATTAAAGCAATTTGTGGCCTGATCCAGCCAAGCATCAAACACCTACATGGAACTACACTAAAGGCAAATTCTCAATTCTCAGCATCCCTTGTGAGCCTACACATGCAAATAATCCGGGAGCAGTTTACTCTTGAGTAAACTCTCCCAGGCACGTCTCTACATGTGCAGAGATGCAGGAGTAGATTTGCTCTTCCTACCAGCAGACTGCTTCTGCCCCCTGTGGCCCTGCAACTGGCCCCTACAGCAGCCAAGGGGAACTCTAGGCTCCCCATGGATGCTAGCTAGTGGCCAGGAGACAGCTGTCTCCTGGCAGGGGCTGCAACATTGCTTGCTCCCACTGGAGCTACCTGCTGCTGGGGCAGGCTCTGCCATTAGAGCCCAGGCAGAGACAGTGTCCCCCATCCCATCAGCAGGTAGCCTCCAGCCCCTACTCTAGGATGGTGGAGCTGGTGCTGAGAGATAAGGATCTCCCAACTCGCATCCCACAAATGTGGGAAATAAGGATCTCCCGGTGCCAGCCCTGAGACTGTGGGACTCAGGCTGGGAGATAAGAATCTCCCAGCTCTGGCCCCACCATCATGAGGCAGGGTCTGGGAGCTCCATGCTGCTGGGCCAGGGGGACACTATCCCTGCCCAGGCTCCAGTGGTAGAGCCCACTCTGGCAGCAGGCAGCTCCTGGAGGTAGGAAACAATCTCCTGCCCCCAGCTGCTCAGCTGACCAGGAGTACATTTGCACCCGGTCAGAGGCAGTGGCAACACGTAGGGGGTGCATGCACACCCCCTCAGAGTGCAGGTGCACCCCCTGTCAGGCCACACGCCCTGTTTAGGCAATGGGCAGGGGGGCAGGTGGGAGCACCAGGGTGTTCCGCCCGGAAAGCACCGGCCAGGGAGCAGGGCTGCCAGCAAAAGCAGCTGCACCACTTCCAGAAGTGGCTGTGGGAATTCTTGGTGAGTGAGATCGGCTCTGGAGGCCTCCCCCCCACCCCCCTCCGGTCAGTGAGATTGGGCACTAAGGGACCCCCCCGAGTTGCTGACTGGTGTCGAGGGGTATGTGTCCCTCTGACTCAAGAGGCACCAGTCACCCATGGTCAGAGGTCTACACATGCACTACTGCACAGTTACTAACCATGAATAAATTTGCTACTTGCATTTGCAGGTAGCAAATTGACTCATGATTCAAGCCAATTACTTCACAGTAAGTGTCTGAACATGTAGATGAAAACACTTACTGCGCAGTAATTGGCTCTACTGTACAGTAAAGCATCTCATGTAGACTAGCCCCCTTTGAAGCAGGCCCTCAATCAAAGGTATCAAGAAAATACTGAATTAATCCTTGATGTCATTTCTCAAATAATTGCATCTTCAATACCAAGTACCCATGCATCATTCACAATAGCTAAATAACTTGAGACAAAGGAAAGCATAGAGATTGAAAAACTTTGTTTACAATCCCTGTTGTTAGAAAATTATTCCTATGTACTGTTATTCTCTTTTTCATGCTGATTCTCAAAGACATTTTAAAGTTATACAGGAAACAATATAAAAGTTTTTTTTGGCACACCTTCTAAAATCGATGCAGTTTTTAAACAAGACCGGGTTTTTTGGAATTTAGTACTCGAGTGTTGGGAGGGAAGGTAAACCCTTCAGTCAAAGAGCTGCTGCAGGCCAGAAAGAGAAAAGATCACACTCCTTTGCTAAAAGCCAAAAAAACTCTTTCAGTGCCACATTTTGTGTCAGGAAGCCACTTCCATCATATTCTATTTCCTCCTTGAGGCAGGAATAATCTTCTCATTGCCTGGCCACTAACCTGAATGTCTACAAAAATAGGTGGGTGTTTAGGAAGCAGAGAAAGAGATGTGGCTACAGGTCACAAAAACACACATTTTGGCAGAAGAAAGAGTAAAACAGAGAAGGGAAGTGGTTGCAGAAAGACAAGGCAGAAAGAATGAAAAAGAAGCATGTTTACTTATAGAAACAAATCTAGCAAATATCTAAATATCACCTATCACTTCAGAATAGTCCAACATTTAAACTGATAATCATAAACTACAATGATTCCAAAATATTGCTCATTTTTCTGGCACACATTAGTTTGCCTAGAACTGTTCAAAAGACTTGTCTGTCAACTACAGCGTGTTAAGTAGCAATGAGAGCTGACTTCTAGTTCTTTCTCATTGTGTTCAGCAAATGTTGGGAAAAGAATGCTGGAAATACCAGTACAAAGTATATGAACAATTCCCAAGAACTGTTTAGAAAAAAAAGGAAAATATATTTATATTGCCTTCTATTCTTTGAAAATTATCCTCAGGTACTATATACAGATATCTACCTAAAGCTGGCTCAAGCAGGAAACAAGTTTGCCATTTCTTTAACACAGGGCGTATCTACACGACACACTACTGCATAGTGGTTACTGCACATTTATTTAGGACTTATATAATCAAGCACTAAATAAATGCACAGTAACCAGATTTACTGCACACTAGTGCCAGCAAACATCTCTTAAGTGATGCTACTGCTCAGTAGCCTAGTAGCACATATGCTCAGTAGCATATTAGCACCGTCAGTGTTGTGACGCGCTACTGCACAGTATTATTCAGCTATGGTGCAGTCAGCATCTCATGTAAACATGCCTACATAGTACCCATTGTTGGATGTGATCCATAACATGAGATCCCTCCTGAGCCTGCACACGCTGATTAGAAGTGGGAAAGTTCTGCAATAGCTAAACTTTCCACTGTGATGATGCCAGTGACCCACTTACATCTGGGGAGCCTGCGCAGTAGTTTGTGTGGTCCAGTAGAGTGCCATGTGCTAAACCTGAGTGCCAAGAGCACAATAGTAAGGTGTCATGTGTACATGAGTATGATTGGTGAGAAGAATGACTGACATGTGGTATGATTTTACTGAGTATTTAAAGAATCCTGAGGCATGATTTGGCATGTGAATGGAATATAGATGCTTGAGAGTACTTGAGGTTTGAATGGTGTGCTAGTTTACTTGATTGGTTATCATACCTGTGTGTCTGAGGCGTATGAGTAGTGACTGTAGCAGTGAGGGAAAGAGGGGTGACCTATCGGATTGGATTATAATTGGATACTTACCTGTAAAAGTGTTATTGGATCGGGACCTTGATCATCCACTGAATTGATAATTATTATCATGCTTCCCTCACTCTCTGTCTGAGACCCTCTGAGGGAAAAAACAGAAGGCCTGACTGTCACTGCAGCTCAGTGAGCCTGTGAAGGACCGGACGCTGCCCTTCGCTGTCCCTGGCAGGTCTGTTTATGGTGTATTGCAGTTAACCAGTATATATAGTTAATGCTTGATATTATGTATGTTTCCTTCTTTTAATCTTGTTTTTGTTGTGATCGTGAGTTTATAATCTACTTTTGAACTTTATTGGAGCCTCTGTGTATTTATAGGGTATCTGAGGGCGGGCTGTAGCTCTATGTATATCCCTGACCCCAAAATCCACCCCAGCAGAGTTAACACATGAAAGGCCCTGGCTGTCTGAGGAGGCCTAACAACCCTCCGCCCCTTCAGTTTCTCATAGGTGGTCAGTGTCCAGGACACCTGGCCATATCCACCTTTCGCCATCAGCTATCAGTTAGTTTAAAGTGAACTGAGCAAAGTAAAATTTCTATATAGCACACAGAGTTTGGGGTTGTTTTGTTTCTTCTCTCTCATTTTCTTGATCTCTTCTTTCTTCCATTTCTATTTTTTCTCCTTCATTCTAACAAGTTGTGTTAAATACTATAGGGATAATACTTAGTTTATGGATGGACAGAATAAAAATGACTAGTTGGATTGTGGTTGGGCATCCCACCCAATTTTTTAATAACCCCTTGGATTTCTCATAGAACTGCAGGCACCAAGTTCATTCCTCAATAAGCATTATAGTTATCAGAAAAGTAAGAGAAAGAGTGTGACACATCCATACATTTCCAGCACATTTAGAACTGTCTTGTAAATGCCTGCTACAAGTGATTCTGAGTATCACCTAAAATCTGTGGATATTTTAACCAATTTGTCAAGGCTAGAAAAATCTTTATTGAACTGCAGTAAGTCAATGGCTGGCAGCAGTATTCACTAGAGCCTGTTTTTGCAAGAGAGCTTAATATACCTGATCTGATTCTGAAATGCTATATGAATACAATTCAATCCACACTTAACATGGGAGAAAAGCAAAACATATGCCTTTCCCTGCCAATTACTTACAAAACTTCAGATGGCAAACAGCTAGAGTGGATGTTTTGTAGGATGGAAATCCTCTTTGTGGCTTGGTGTTCAGAATGCTGCACCTTCTCCTGTCTCACAAGCTAGGGTGGTTTTGCCAGTCATGTCGTGTTACATTATACAACATAACATGATGTGGCTGATGCAATCTGATGTGATGTGTCACAAAACAAACCATCAGCAAAGAAATCTGAGAAGGCACTTCTGTAGAAGCAATCTAATTAAAGATAGCACAGACAGTGAGAAAAGTTGTGTTTTAAAAAAAATGGAGGTTATACCTGAAAAAGGTGAATAATTAAAGTTACTCATTTACAACTCTAATCAGTATGTGATCTCATTAGGTCAAAAGATCTGCTGGCAATTCTGATTAAAAGCAGAGCCCTGGCAGCTGTCTCACTTATAACACATTATACACAAGGTGCTGAACAGAAGATGCAGGTAAATATTGAACAAATAAGACAGATGTTATACTGATCCATCTAGTGACCTGGCTGTCTGTTTGGCTGCCTGTCTTGCACTTTTAGGTCCATATGTGCCTAAGCATAGTGAACATTGTGGCCTACCAGTTTTTCAGATGAGCTAATTACTGTTACCAGTCAATAATTCAGACTTTTTTTTCAAAGAATAAATCTAAAATACTTTTTAGAAGAGAAAAATATAGTCTCAGCAATATTAGATGCAACTTCAAAGCTTCTTTATAGTTGAATGTTATGAGAAATGCTCAAAAGGGGAAAAATCAGCCTTGGATAAATTGCCTGGCCAAGGTATTTAAGGGAGAAAAATGTGCTGTTATATTCCTAACTTCTTTCAATCAAGAACTTTCCTTGAGTGTGTATTTACTTAGTTCTGCAGGTAATGTTTGTAAAATTATTGTAACTCAGCATCCCTTAACATGAATTATAAGCACATGTTCCACCATACAATAGACGATACATTTGCTTTCTGAAATAGAAGTTAAAAAATTAAAGAAATCACTCAAGAACACCAATGCCAGCTGAATTCAAAGACATTGATTCAGTTCCATCTATCTGAAGAGACACACACTTTAAACAGTTGATGAAATATTAACAGTGCACTAATACTAAGGGGTCTTAGAAAAGATTTCTCAGAAAAGATTTTTGACAGAATTAAGAACAGGAAAGAAGGAAGAAATGCAACAGAGCAACAACTAAAAACACCCCAAATCATATATTAAGTGGATTTTAATGTTTGGTATTGTTACACAGGTGGTCAGTAACTGAAGACTTCACAACACTCTTGCTCTAGGATTATCTGGTTTGAGAATTATAGAGGAAGGAGACGCATTCATTTATTTGCAGAAACATTTTCACATCCTGTAGGACAATACAATCTCAATATTTTGGAAAAAATCTTTTTATTACAGGCATGTGACTAAAACAGCAGTATATTGGCAATATTATAAAGACCTATGAACGCAAGAGAAAAAAATTAGAAACACAGTGTACTCTACTTATATGCGTACCAGAGATGAGCATAATTTGCCTAAGTGCATAATACAATGTCAGTCCCAATTTGTTGTCTATTTCTTGTACTGTAACAAACTCCAGTTATCTGCATAATTGCTACGTCTATAAGACCCTTAAGTGTATAGCATTTTTCAGTTACAGTTATTGTCAAGGCTGCTATTAAAAACCTTGAAAATTAGGAAACTACTGTTTCAGGGCTCCTAGTATCACAATGATTACAGTAATAATCAATAATAATTATTTACATTAAGTTTGGATATGTACATACTTTGGAAGAGTGTACAGCCTTCTTTCAGTCCTGAGGTCATTCAGTTAAACAGAGTATGCTCTGTGAGTGTCACACTCAACTACCAGATGCATTCTACTCTAGTAGACAAAAAAGCCGGGGTGCCAAGAGTCGGAGCAAACATGAGAGTACTCCAAATGAATGAAGCCATTGCTTTCAGCATTGAAAGGAGAAGGACAAGTCTTCTTCAAAAAATGTAGCTTCTTCTAATGAATGTTCAATAGCAGTATGGGATGCAAGGAATGAGATCAATAAATTAGTAGGGCAGTTTAAAACATAAAGAAGCTAGAGAGAGAATTTGCATTGGAAAGGGTAATGGTGATATTGGTCCATTTAAGCAGATGCCTTCGGGGGTGATTCCCTAAAATGGGCTTTAATGAGTTTACACTTTTACACTACATATCCTATTCATGGGGGGAGTCTACTAATGAGTGTTTGGACCTTCTTTGCAGTGGTTAATGTCTTATGCCTGACTAGATTAGATAAATGAGATAATTAGGGATTGTGGAGAAAGCATGCTAATGACTGAAGCAGATATTGAACTAGCTTTCTATTTATTATCCTGACAACCAGCTCAGTTTCACCTGATTTAAATCTGTGGTTGCATGCATGTGGACTAGTGTATGTATGTGGGCAATTTGGTTTCTATGCTAAGCAGTTTTCATACATGGGAAGAATGACTAATGCCAATCTAGGAGAGTCAGGAGGGTCAGAAAAATTGTGTAGATCCTGTGAGTCACTAACATTATGTGTCTGAGCAGAAATGCAAATGTGTTCTAAATATAAGAGCACTTGAGAAGCAAGAAGACACATTAGGGTGGCCATTGCTCATGTTTTATACCAGACTGTGCCGTTCTTAAACCCTTTGTTCCCTGTCCATTTCTAAATGAGGAACAGATTGCAAAAAGACCTGTTTTTCAGTTCATTGGTGTATATACTTGTCAATAATTTGTCCTCATGTATTGGCTGTGCCCAGAGGTAGGGTGGTGCACAGCTAGGAGGAGCAGAGTTTGGAGCCGGCCAGGGATTGGGGAGATGGCCTTTTTCTGGTGGCCCTTCTCCTTGCTCCTGATTGGCTAAGGGGCCTGGTGGCCCACCTGCTTGCTGCTGATTGGTGGAGGAGAAGGCAGCTCTGCTCCTCACCACTGGCTCCTCACCACTGATTGGCCGAGGGGGCCAATTGGCCCCCCCAACTCTCCACCAAGGGGATGTCCTATATTCTGGAGATGTATTAGTGGCCACCCTAAAACACATTCACATGCAGGATTATAAACTATACTGGCTATGAAGTCTCATCTTATGCCTACTCTTCCTTAGACAGTGGAGAATCTGTCATGCCTTGTGTTTTACTGACTTTATAAAAGTTCCTTTTGTTGATCAAGGCCATGGAGCAGCTCCTTCAGGTCATAATACAGTAGGCTTTGTTTTTGGAGAGGATGGTTGGGGTGTTTTATTCCCTGTAGAATGTATGAAGTTGGATGACAACTATAGTAACAGCATCTATGCCACCTTTCCAACTCATTAGCCACTGCAAGGTAATGAGCTAGACAGGTTTAAAAAGTTAATATTCCCCTTTCTTCATATTAGGATCTTCCACATTTTGACCAAAAAAACAGTGATAGATGAATATACCTTTGAGTCAAAGCTTGGGGCATAAGTTATGCAAAAGTGCTACATAGCATAGAGTAAAAGCATTAGGGAGAAACTGAGGAATAAAAGATCTATGTTAAATTCAAGATGGTTGTTAATTTGTCAGTGGAATTCTTTCTTCTTGAAAAACTGAAAAAGAAAAGTTTGAAATTGCTGAGTTGGAACACTTGGACAATTTCTAAATGAGCAGTTTGTTGGTTCAAAGAGGCTTGGAAAAAGAAAAAAAAGGCAGCAAATCCAAACCTACTTCTATACTAGTGCTAGTGCATTTTTCAAACCCAGGAATATTTAGTTTTTCCTTGGGCTTTTCAGTCTGCAAAAATACTTGAGATTTTGACATATTCCAATGTGTGACAGGATTCTTCAAATCTAAAAAATATTCACAGGATGGGTACGCTATGTCCTACCCTGCTCTAAATAGCTTGTACTGAAGTTGTGCCTTTAGAAAAAACAGTGTGAAAACCTAATGCATGCTTTAGAGGAATTTATTGATGGCAGAGTTTAAAACCAGGTAAAGGGTTACTCATGACATCTCATTGTTGTTGGAAGACTTCACCAATAATGCAAGGATCTCTTTGACAAAATCAGACAGGTCCTTTTTCAATTCCAGTTGAATAGTTATACAACCTTTTATGGACAGTCATACATGAACAGTGTCAGCAATTTACCATTTCTATTTCTATGGTACTAAATCAGGGGAGTCTAGTATGTTCCTCTAAAGAATCACACATTGAAAGTTGGGAGACTGTTGCATTTGATTTCAGAATGCAACTTCAGTTATGGATTACTATCAGTATCTCTATAACATAAAGGTAAATTATTGCAATGAATGAAACCCAAGGATGAAATGAATGAAACTCATTCATAATGAGGGAATAAATTCAATTTATACCCACCACATTTCAGTATCGACCTTGTTCAGCTGTTCATCATTTTTTCTATTTTAAAACTTTAGTTCTTATAGTTCTTTGAATTGGATTCAAATTAAGCAGTAATTTAAAGATTTATTCATGTCAAATCTAAGAGGAAGACAGTAGCACAGTAGAGAAATAATTATTATTTAAACATCCTCATTCAATCCAGTCTTTTCACACAACAGCTTCTCATAGGATGTGTCTATATGTCACTGTATGGCAATGTTGCTACAGCACTGTACTTTAGTACTTCCTTTTGGAATTACTAAAACACAGTGCAGTAACCGCCCGTACTGCACCATGCACCCGGCTCATGGGTGACTTCAAATTTCACTGCTCCAATGCTGTAGTGGCATGCTAACATGGGGGAGCGCACCACTACAGCAACATAGGTGCCGATCACGTGTAGACCCATGTGATCACTACGTTGCCACAGCACACCATATGGCAACATAGCATGTCACTACATCACTGTAGGGCGATGTGCGGATGCACCCATAATCACTCTTCTAAACCCCTAGTGGCTGGCAAAGGTCTTAAAAAATCTAATGCTACCTGTTCCTTCATTGTACATTTTCAAAGAAGTCACCATGTTGTTATGAAGGAAAATGCTTATTATTTCCATTCCTCCTTGCTAGAAGACAGTAAGAATTGTGGATAATCGTATTGCTCAACCAGTGGTCCTGGTTAGGACCAAGATACCGATACACCAGATACTGTTTAATATAGAGGTGAGGTTTCCATTACTGAATGGGGAATTTTTATATTAAAACATTTTTACACAATATTCTTCTAATAATCATGCAGAGTTTTGCAAACCTATTCTATAATGAAAGCTATGTTTGGAGGTTTTACTCATGCCACGCGAGTGTTCTAGAAAAAGAAAGCATCCATATTATCTATATGAATCTTTTATTTGAAGCAAGTAACCATTTCAAAATGCAGAAACATGGAAAACATATTAGATCCCACACAGAGTTACTCATTTTGATTTTTTTTTACCTGACCTCATTCAGCAGGGTAGAAGTCAGCTTTTCTTGGTCTATTAAGATTTCAATAAAATCATCCATTTACAGTTAACTGAAATAGTATTCACATTTAGACCTGAATATTAATTGACTGATAATGAGATGATAAAGCTGCTTTTCTCTGCAGGTGTACCAATCAATTTCAGTGAAACTGAAAAGTGGATGTTTTTTTTATTATTGCATCTGAAATTAAAAAGTGATTTATATTTTCTAATAAAGTGCTTTTCATTGATCTCCTTCTGAAAATGTATGGTTTCATTTGCACCCTTTTAAATTATAATAGTTTCCGTTTGTGTAAGAATGATTTTCCAATATAATTTTTGGCTCCAATTGATGATTAGCTATAATATAGCTCTGAAGGACAAAAAATAAATACTATAGAATTATTTTTATTTTTAATAAACTAAAATATCCATTCATCAAAATGATGCATTTTTACCTAAAATAGCATAATTTTAAAATCATGTTTTTATATTTGTACAGATTGTTTTCCATTATTATGCAGTTCCAGGGCTAGTGTGTTCAAGAGGTTTGTTTGTTTTTCTTTGTGGTGTTGTTGGGTTTTTTGTTTTGTTTTGGGGTTTTTTGCCTATCACTAGAACAAATTCCAGCTTGGAGCAGTGCACACAGTTAGCTGCAGAAATTTTTTGGTGGATGTTGGAACTAGCAGAGCACTTAGTTTTCACTTAAATTTAATATTATTGTCTTCCAACTGACAATAATAATTAAGCACACATAAAAGAGATGCTGTATTTTGAACATGTGTTCAAATATCAGTCAGAAATAGGTGGTGAGAATTACGGGTACAGCTTGCTCAATTCATTGCCAGAAGGTCAAAGCTTTCTGTCAGGATGACAAACTGAAGAATCTAAAAGGTGCTGCTAAATGGTGGTGTTCCGTACAAAGTATCTTTTCCAGAGACCATAGTTATGGTGTCCTGTCTAAAGGTTAAATTTTGGATTGTGACTTTCAGGGAGGGTGTAGCTACATATCGTATTCTGATAGTGTTTTTTGTTTTATTTCTTTGCCACTGATTTGAATCCTGATTCAACAATCCTGCAATATGAACAACCACAACTTTGCATAATGTCAGGTATTTCTCTTGAAGTGTCACCTCCCAAAATGTTGTAACTCAGATACTTTATGGCCTTTGCACTTGCAAAGGAAGCTATGAAAATGTAAAATCCTAAAGACATAAAAATGAGGAAGCAAATATTTTTTTAAAGAAACCTCATGATTTTTAAAGTCAGTCTCTCAAGTTCTGAGGAACTAACTCATAAATCTTGAATATCATATGTTGACTTCAGTAAACACATGACATTTCCAAATGCAAAAGAAATGTATTCTTGAATGACAGCTGGTTCTGTAGGGGTTTAGGTTGTAGCCGTGTTGGTCTAAGGATATAGGCAGACAAGGTTCCTTGAGTGAATTTGATATCTTTTATTAGACTAACCCAAATGGTTGGAGAATAGTTAATAAGCAAGCTTTCGGGTTCAAAAACCCTTCGTCAGGCTAAGGAAGCTGCAGCAGTTGCTGCGTGCTCTTCCTGGATGGAATGAAAAGTAAAGAAGCCAGGGGCTGGGCTGGGCTGGGCTGGGGAGTCAGTTGTCAGGCAGATTGTAACGTATCAAAAATCCAATGTCTATGTTTAGTCCATGATCTCTAGTATCCAGCAGGTTGATGAAATGGAGCTCATAGGCTCATCTCTGGGAAGTGTTGTGTAAGTTTCCCTTGAGGATCAGGACTGACAGACTGGAGAGAGAGTGGCCCTCCTGTGAGAAATGTGCCCCCACCGGTAATTCAGTGTTTCTGTCTTTGATGGATTTCCGGTGTGCGTTCATTCTGGTGCGCAGTTGTTGTCTGGTCTCTCCTACATATTTTCCATCAGGGCGTTTGGTGCATTGGATGCGGTATATTACATTTCTGGAGGTGCAGCTGTAAGATCCTGGGATGTTGATGGCTCTGCTGTGGGGTGTAGTAATAGTGGGGGTGGTGGAGATGTGTTGGCAGGTTTTGCATTTCTTGTCCTGGCATGGTCTGGATCCTTTTGGTGTGTTCTGGGCTTGAGGAAGTTTGCTTCTGGTGATGAGGTTGGCGAGGTTCAGTGCTTGTCTGAAGGCTAGGATGGGTGGCTCTGGGAAGATCTTTTTAAGAATAGGGTCTTTTTCTAATATGGGTTGCAATTTTTTGAGGATTTTCCGTACAGGTTCAAGGGAAGGGTGATACGTCATAACCAGCGGTGTGCGATTTGTGCGTGTTTTTCTTCTGTACTGCAGCAGTTCTTCACGTGGTATCCAGGTGGCTCTTTCAAACGTGCGATCTACCTCTCTGGAGGAGTGTCCTCGCTGGGTGAAAGCCTTTTTAAGATTGGTGAGGTGGCAATCCCGGGTGTTCTCTTCAGTACAAATGCGGTGATATCTGAGGGCTTGGCTGTATATCACAGCTTTTTTGGTGTGTTTCGGGTGATTGCTGGTTCTTTGCAGATATGTATGTTGGTCTGTGGGTTTCTTGTATACTGTGGTCTGTATTTTACCCTTCTGGATACTGATCATTGTGTCTAAAAAGGAGATGTTGGTGCTAGAGTATTCTAAAGAAAGTCGGATGGAGGGATGGTGACTGTTGAATTTCTGGTGGAACTCTATCAGAGATTGCAGGTTCTCACTCCAAATGATGAAGATGTCATCGATGTATCTTAGGTATAGTAAGGGTTTGATGGTGCAGTTCTTGAGGAAGTCTTCTTCCAGGTGGCTCATAAAAAGGTTGGCATACTGTGGGGCCATTTTAGTGCCCATAGCTGTTCCCATCATCTGGAGGAAGTGTTGATTATTAAAAGTTAAATTGTTGTGTGTGAGGATGAAGTGTATAAGGTCAGTAATATCTTTGGGTCTGTATTCTGGGTTGTAATCTTGTTCCTGTAGATATGTAAGGCAGGCATGGATGCCAACCTGGTGTGGGATGTTGGTATATAGGCTGGTAACGTCCATGGTGGCTAGGAGTGTGTTGCTAGGAAGGTGGTCTATGTTTCAGCTGGTTCTGTATATATTTCAAGTATTTTAAGTCTGAGTGATCATTAGCTGTACCTTTGATATGTGGGAAATAATTTACAGTAACTTCCAGAGAAATAGCTATCAAGATCCCATTTTTAAAAACTCCAATGATAGATGAAAGAATCTTAAGTCTGATAATTATTAAGAAAGGACCAATCTATTAATAAAAGATGGCCCATAAGTAAAACTAAATTTCATCAAATATGGAGAATTCAGATAAATTTCCGAATTTGTGTTCTTCTTTGTGGCCCTGATTACTTTCTAGGTTACACTCATGTAAATCCAGTATAGCTGTAACTCTGGTAGAGCTATTTTAGGCTTATGCCACCTAATTTTAGAAAATCGACACCATGCGCTACTTGTGGCTAGACCCAAAAATGAGAGAGCCAAAGTGCCATGAGAGCTGCTGCTATGCTAGCAGCTTAGTCGCTTGAAAACAAAGTACCACAAATCTTTTTAGCAGGCCTATGCTGGTGACATTTACAGCCCCGTTTCAATGGCAAGAAAATTTTGAAATAAGTTTAAATTTTAAAAACTAACTTCCTGGATGCTTATCTGAATCTCCAAGAATGTATTGGTGTGAAGCCAGTTTGCAGCGGCAGTGGTTCCTTTTTGAGCATACCCTGCAATAAGTTGATGCCTTGGGCTCCTGGCCTAGTCACTTCCCATAGTTACATTACTGTGGGTACATCTACATGTGCTGTTAATGCAACTTAGGGTTACTGTGCAGTAAAATAAAGTGCAGTAAGCTTTCCCCAGGAACACATCTACACTTGCACCCATCAGGAGAAAATTTGCTCCTGACAGGAGCATTTCAGTTCACCTGCTTCTGCCCTGCTTTGCCACACTACAGCAACCAAGGGGAGCTTCAGGATGTCCCGAGTGCTAGTCCTGGGCTGGCAGGGTGCACAGCATTCAGCCTTGGGCTCCCAGGCGCAGGGGGAGTTTTCCTGCCTCCAGAGCAGCTGCTTCCCAGCCCAGCACCTCAGTCTGCACAGGGTAGGAGGCAGGGAGCTATCTGGTCTCCCAGGCAGCTGCTTCCCAGCCCCATATGCCAATCTCTACAGGGCAGGGGGTGGGGAGCTGCTTGGTCGCCCAGGCAGCTCCCTGCTCTCCACCCCATGCAGGCTGGGGCATGGGGCTAGGAAGCAGCTTCCCAGGAGACCAGACAGTTCCCCCACCCGTTGCTGTCTCAACTTACTAGAAGAAATTTGTTCCTGGTCAGCTGTCTACTTTGCATGTACAGGTACTAGCAAACCATTCATTAGACTAAATTGCTGCACAGTAATTGTTATGCATGTATAGATGGTGATGCTTTAGTGTACCTTAGTTTAGTCTAATGTGCAGGAAAGTGTCTTGTGTAGACATATCCTGTGTGTAGCAAAAAGCTTGACTAAATTTAATGGTAGTTTTAAGTTCCAAAGGAATATATGACAGATCCTTATAAATTTTTATCTATTTTATCCACACATGTAGGCCTAGCAGCATCTCTAAAGGAGTACATGACTCCTATTGTCTTAATTCAAGTTCTACCATATAACAACAAGTAGGTAGACTTTATTATGGAATAGTTACATTTATCTAGATTGTGAAACTGAACTCCACAAATGTAGAATATAAAAAGGTAGTAAAATACAATGCCATATCTAAAACACTCTGCTTATGTTTATTTTGTATGATAGCACCTTCCTTAATAACAGTAAAATTCTTCCTTCCAGTTTATGTTCAGGATGCGATAATATTCTACTTATCAAAATGATACCAGGCTTATATGATGAGATGCCATAAAAGCGAGACAAAATAATTAGAGAACAGTTCCAGTTACAAGAAAAAAATAAATATAAATACACCATCCTGATCATAAAATGATCCTGAAATAATGGCATTGCCAGAATTGGAACTACTTCTTCACCTCTGATTAACTAGGGCAGTGAAGCTCAACCTGTGGCCCATGAAGCCTGTGTGAATGGCCTCCTTGTGGCACTGCCAATGACCAGCATGAGCAAACCAGCACATCAGTGTGGCTCCTCCCAGAGCCACTGCCTACATGCAGTTCCGGAGCCCAGCCAGTGGACGCTGTTTCTGCTCATTCCCTCTTTTCCTCTGCCACTGAATTCAGCCAGGTGGAGGTGGAGGAGGAGGGGAGAGGGAGGAAAGGAGATGAATGGTGGCAGCCTGCCCTGCAATTAAATGTAAACAATGCTTTGGATCTTGGGGGAATCTGAACTAGCAGTGCTACTCAATTGTTTGGACTGGCAGGCCAGATGGGCAGTGCCTGATCCTTCTGTGAGCTGGATCCAGCCAGTGGACACAATCTTGTGCCTGGGCCAGGCTTGGCCCAGCCCCGATCTACTTGTGCAGGGGAAGGAGGCTTGGGTTGGCTCCAACCTAGCCCACTGGGATAGTGGCATGAGATGGCCTTGATCCAGCCTCATGTGGATGGGGGGCATGGCCCAACCCCATAGGAGGCAGGGAGTATGGCCTGGACCCACAGGGCAGAGAGAAGGAGAAAGGGCATGGGTTAGCCCTGAACCAGATTCCCAGGGGAAGTGGGGCATGGCCAAGCCCTGCAGGGAGAAGGGGCATACATAATCCAGCCCCAGCCTAGGATCTGAATCTTTTCCCTGCTTCACCATGGAAGCTGAAATATGGTAAGTTCTGGTTTTTGGAGGTGTCTGAGCTTCTCTCCCTGCTCCCATACATGTGCTAGCATGTGGGGATGTCCTTAAATCCCTCAGTGTAGGCTGAGCTTCTCTCATTTCCCCACAGGTTGAGTTGGGATCTGGTGAGTCTAATGGTAGGATCATAGGAAAGTAGTGTTGCAAGGGACCTCACAAGGTCATTTTGTCCAGCCCTTTGCTCAAGGCAGAATTATCCCTGGTTAAACCATCACAACCTACTCCTCAAAATTTCAAGGGATGGAGAGTCCAAAACTTCTCTTGGTAGCCTGTTCTAATGCTTGACCACTTTCACAGAAAGTTCCTCCTGATCACCAACCTAAATTTCCCCTGCTGTAACCTGAGGCCATTCTTCCTAGTCCTGCCGCCTACAGGCACAGAGAAAATTCTGTCTCCATCCTCTTTGTAATCGTCCTTCAGGTATTTGAAGACTGTAACCAAATGCTTGCTCAGTCTTCTTTCTCCAAACTAAATAACCATAGTTCTTTCAACCTTTCCTCATAAGTCTTGGATCACAGGACCCTAATCATTTCTGTTGCTCTGCACTGGACTCTTTCCAAACCATCCACATCTATCTTGAAGTGTGGAACTGTAACAGGGAACCCTAGCCCTGTTATCAGAAAGCAGGCCAGCCCCCTTTAAAACTACAACTTTCTGGACGCATCCTGCTGGCAGGGTAGGGGTTAAAAGTTGAGCCTGGCTGGCTAGTCAGGTGAATGGTAGGGGGCATTCCAGAACTATAAAAACCCTGGGCTTGGTGGCAGTTGGAGGCAGCAGCCAAAGGGGAAGGAGGTTGAATATGAGAGCTCCACAGAGAGGCTTGGCTGCTGGTCTGGCTGCTGTGAGAAGCGAACTCCTGATGACTCTCAGTGATGCAGTGGCAGTGCCACAAGGAGGAGCATCACAGACAATGGGAAGCAGAAGCACCAAGCCATGAAAAAATGTAAGCTGGCATGCTGCCTTCTTTAATTTCTATTTTTTGTGGTTATAGCCCATGGACATACTGTTTATATATTTTTTTGACTGATAGACCAATGGTTTTTGGTTGAGGCTCTAGGGGAGGAGGAGGCCTCATTAGTGGCTCGGGGTGCAGTCATAAAGGACCAAAGGGCCTAATGCACTAGTGGGTGCACTGTATAGGGCCAGTAGCCCAGAGCTGGCTGTAGGACTTTTAAGCTGGGTCCCAGTGGAGGGATCTTGGCTAGTATAAGAAAGGCTCAAGCCTGGGGAGGTAGAAGACCCAGTAACTTGGCATCCAGGGGGCGCAGGGTGAAAAGTGGCCAGAAGGCCTGACTCCATAGTAAAAAAAAAAGGAGGGCCATGGGCCCAGAAACGAGTAAGGAGCTAGAGCCTCAGACTCAAACCCTACCTGGTGGGTTTAGACTGGTAGGCCTAGCTAGAGAAAGATGTGGGGGTTAGGCCCATGGTTGCTGAGAACCCCAACATAGAAGTATAATAGGCAGTCTCCCACTTGTAAGAACATCTCAAGAATATTTACATCAAGACGTGGCAGAGGAGTAAATGTGGGATAAGATAGAATTGAAACATTAAGGGACTTCAAGTGTGCCCCTCATAGGCCACAGAAAAAAAATGCTGCTGGGGAGGCCAACCTGTTACAAGGACCCAAAACTGGATGCAGTACTCCAGGTGAGGTATCACCAGTGCTGAACGGAGTGGAATAATTACTTCCCTTGATTTGCGAGTGTCATTCCTGTTAATATAACCTAGTATGCTGGTGACAAAACTAAGAAACAAACGTTTGCACATCATGAAATACAAAATTGAAATGCATACCACCTCTGTATACATGAGGGAGGTCCAACCAAAACAGTTGATAGTCCAGCTGAGTAGATTGTGGTGGAGTACAGGGCCTAATCTGATGTACAATTTGAGTGACATACTGAAGAAAGTGTGCAATCATTCAGTAAGCTACTGCCCATAGATAAAGCATTGGAAAGCAACAGCCAGAAAGGATCAGTTTTTACGTGCTAATGGTTGTACAGTACAAATGACTTAACAGGATGGGAAGGGAATGGTAAATTGGAAATGGTGACAGAAGAAACTCGATGTCATTACAAATGGTAGGAAAGAGACATTGGTCTTCTTTTATATCCTTATAGTTACTGTAACCATTATATAGTTTGGGGGCACAAACTATGTTTTCTCCAACAAGCTGATTTAGCAAGAAATACAAAGAAGAGACTTTAAAAAACAAATATATGCTAACACAGAATTAAGGTTACCCAGTGATTTTTTTCATATTTTTTTCCAGAACATTGGGTTCAGCAAGGACACAGGATAACCTAGAAATAATGCTGCCCTGTACTTATAAAGTTTGTGGTCACTGAATATTACTGAAGTCTGACAGATGGCAATCTGGGCGTCTTTCATTTCTCAAATAGGAAGGCAGAAAGGCAAACTCATTTTTAGTGTAAGTTTAGACCAGAGCTGGATCTCGTTTGACATCTGTGCTTAACTGAAAGAATAAGATCACAGTGGGTACATCTACACATGCTATTAGCACGGAGCAATAAACTCCAGTTCTTATTGTGCTGGAATTTATTGCTCCCAGGCATTGGGTTTGCATGTGCACCTGGGACCACAGCACATTGAGCTGGGTTGGAGCAGCCCTGGCTGGCAGGGAGCTGGGGCATTAGCCTGCCATCCCGAGGCTGCTCTGACCTAACTCAATGTGCTGCAGAGGGGCTGGCCAGGGCATGAGGGTGGCCAGCAGCCAGCCACTGCACTGAAGCACCCTTGTGCCCCAGTCAACTCTCTTGGTGTCTACACATGCACTGCTGCACACTAAACTCGCCGTAGGATAGCACTTGCATTTACAACTACTAACCTGTAGCAACGTTTATTAGTTTCCTGCAGCCTAAAAGAGCTGCACATGTAGCTTTTGAGAGTTTACTGCAGAGCTAATTAGGCAACTCTACAGTTAACATTTCATGGAGCTGCCCCCAGTGTGACTCAGTAAAGTGTAAGGTTTCAATATGATGTCTGACATGTTTTCAGATAACTATTATAATTGTTCATGGGATTTGCACATTTAAGGGTCCAGACAGAAGTGCAGCTCCCTGCTGTAACTAAGAATGCTCTGCAGGAAGTGTTCTGAGTTACAACAATCCCTGGGACAAAACAGAAATTCACTGTGGGTTCCAAGAGGAAGAGAATCTAGCTACTGGCAGTGAGTCTGCCGCTGGCTTCCCCTAGCAATGGCCCCTCTTCTCTCCCAGTCTGTCGCTGTTTTCAGAATGGGAGATGGAAAGGAGAACAGAGGAAGCTCATTTTAGGGATTCCCCAGCTGGTGCTGGAGGGTGGGGTGAGTGAAATGGACCTCCCCCCACTCCCCGGGGCTCCAATACACTCCGCTTCACCCTCCAGCAGGGGCTGAAAAAAACCCAGAATGAACTCTCTCCAGTCCCTTTCCCCAGCTCCCATTCTGAAAATAGAAACAAGTTGGAAGGCAGCACAGACAGAAATTACAGAAGACGCTCTGTTTTGACACATGCAACGAGGGTTCAGATTTTCGCCTAATTGGCCATTTTTTAAATAGTTTGCAGCCATGGACTTGTATTTGGTCATGACTATAGACCACTTTCTATGGTCATATCAGGCAAAATTTGTCACTTCTGTCTGCACCCTAAGTCACCACACTGTAAATATTCCACTAAGTATCAGAAAAGGTAAGGGACAGAGGTCCTATATTTGTATCTCCTTGGCCAATTACACAGGTATAGTACAATTGAGTGGCAATAACTGTGTGAAAGAAGGCAGCCAAGGCTAATAATGGCTTCTTTTCAAAGAGCAACTTAAAAAAATATTGTTTCAAGAAAGTAACAAAGGCAACAGTCCTTGTCCAGGACAGCTTTAAACCTAACTCAATAAAAATCTATTTATAATAGCATGACTTATTACATTCAATTCAATAAATATCTGAAGTAGCAGAGGGACACAAGCAAGGAGAGATACTTAACCGTTTTAATGACTAAGGGGTTTTTTTTATCTACTTTATATAGATAAAGCAAATATATGCTTATACTTTAATTTGTATCACTATCGCACTTAAGGTTGGCCTGTACAAAAGAAGCAGAAAATGAATTAGTATTCATAGTAAAAAAAAATACATCTGCCTTTAAGATTTCATGACGTTTACTGTTTTCTACACATACTTAAAAAATGCACAGAACACACTTATGAATAAGTCATCAGTATTTTTCCTCTATGGTATAAGTCTATTTCATATGAGGAATTTTTAGCTTCTTAATGATATCGTCTAGCCATACCATATTACCTTACATTTAGAAGTAATTAGTTTTCAGACTGCAGTATAAGAGGTGTAATGCATTTAAATTAAAATTGATTTTTTAAAAATCTACTCTGCTTCCAGTGATGGAAAAAAGTTACTTTTCTTCAGGATCTTAAGGATAATTACCCTCTCATCAGAAACAGATCTTCTCATTCAGGATGATTTTTACAATGATTTCAAATTTATGACAGCTAAACAGTGACATACTAGATATTATACTAAAGGAATTGAAGATATCTAATATGAACAAAGGCAACCTAAAATCACTGGGCTTCCAAAAACTCCCAGGACAGACACCCACCAAAAATCAAAACTTCTTTCTGAAGAGATAGCACAGGAACAGTTTCCTCCTTAAAATATCACAGTGCTATTACTAAAATTTCTACAAATTGAAGTTGAACTTCTCCAGGAAACAAGCAGGCAACCCACTCAGATACATATAGAGGGAGAATGCACATTCCTGAAGGCTTCTAAATGGGATGCTGCTCATTTTCAGGTAGTTCAGCTCAAGCTATATTTGATTAACATCCATTTTACTTGTTACTATTACTCCTATAAGCAATTCATACCTTCTCGCTTTTCAGACATTGTGTCAAGCATAATACTTTTACAGAGGTGGGCAGATGAGAATAGGATGGGTTTCAATATGGACAAGTGCAAGGTGTTGCACCTGGGGAGGAAGAACCAGCAGCATACCTACAGGCTGGGGAACTCCCTTCTTGTCAGCACAGAGGCAGAAAAGGATCTTGGAGTCATTATTGATTCCAAGATGAACATGGGCCGCCAATGTGGGGACACGGTCAGGAAGGCTAACTGCACCTTGTCATGTATCCACAGATGCATCATGAGCAGGTCCAAGGAGGTGATTCTCCCCCACTATGTGACATTGGTCAGGCCGCAGTTGGAGTACTGCATCCAGTTCTGGGCGCCACACTTCAGGAGGGATGTGGACAACATGGAGAGGGTCTAGAGGAGGGCCACTCTCATGATCAGGGGACAGCAGGGCAGGTCCTATGAGGATAGGCTACGGGACCTGAACCTGTTCAGCCTCCACAAGAGAAGGGTGAGAGGGGATCTGGTGGCCACCTATAAACTTGCCAAGGAGGACCAGCAGGCAATGGGAGAGTCCCTGTTCCCCTGAGCACTACCAGGGGTAACAAGGAACAACGGCCATAAGTTGACTGAGTGTAGATTCAGGCTAGATATCAGGAAGCACTACTTCACAGTCAGGGTGGCTAGGAGCTGGAACCAACTTCCAAGGGAAGTGGTGCTTGCCCCGACCCTGGGGGTCTTCAAAAGAAGGCTAGACAGCCATCTAGTTGGGGTCATTTGACCCCAGCAACCCCCCTGGCAGGGGGTTGGACTTGATGATCTGCTTAGGTCCCTTCCAACCCTACCAACTATTAAACTAAATCAGAGAAGCATAAGTTTTTTTCTGACTGATCTCACTTCATCAGATGTTGAATAGTTTTGAAGCCATTTTAAAATAGTTTTAAAACCATTAACTGATGAAGCAGACATCACCTCTATTATCTGGGGCTAAAAAATATGGCCTAAATTATGCCCATATCTCTTAATTAATAATATGGCAACAAAAAGCAAACACTGTATGCTATGTGCATATTGGAATAAGAAACATTTTCAGTATTTGGGATCATATTCAATAGATCATATTCAACAGTAAATGTGCAGTGTTTTCTAATTTAGGATTCATAACAAGAAAAGAGAGAAACTGATATTTTACTTCATTAAAATGGATGTAACTTTTCCAATGAACAAATCTGACAATAGCATGTAAGGACACTATCCCTTTTGAGTTACTAGCACAAAATTATTCCTTCACACTTGCCAACAGAGCTTTCAATCCCATAATTCCTTTTACAACATTGCCCCCTAGTGTTTCCTCATTTTAAAGCATCTCAACAGATTCTTCTAAAGAGCAAATATATTCTTTTGCTTCAATGGCTCAGCATATTCCAAGGAATTACAACATTTAATAGATCCTTCTAAATAACAATTTTGTGCAACAAACATTTCATAGATATAAGAAAAGATACTCGGATAAGTTCTCACTTCAGAATATCCCACACTTATTGGCATTTCAGTTAATTACAAAACTATTTTCGACTGTAGATGGAAAGGACTGCTCCTAATCTCTCATCACCAGATCTGGTTCAATTTGATTTCATCTCCTGCCAACTACATGGAGATTTGTGATATATACTGTGTGCACAGTATATGCAGTTTTGTTTCAGCGATCTGCATGAACACAATATTTTCTTCTTTGATGGCATGTGAAGTTGTTTGTATTAATTTTTATTACTAATTACTCAGTTGTAAATGATACACACAATTTAAATTTTTTTTTCCATGGCTTGCAATAAATTATATGCCAGTAATTAGATAAAAGCAGTTGCTCAAGGTAGATGGGTTATTATTTTAAAATAACATCTATAGTATATTTGACACTGTATTTGATAAATTCATGTTATGTTTTCTCAAAAAAAATAAAGAGTTTACAATATGAGCTCTAGAATGCAAATTACCAGTATATTTTCTTTTGGGCCCCTGTCCATAATGCTTCAGTACTTGAATGGATAACTCCAAAATACTCAGAAAGCTTTGAATAAAGACCAAATAAAGATACCTGGTTCAAGAAACCACCAAGTAGCCAGTTAGGCTGGCTGTTCATGACTTGGTACTATGAGCCACAAAAAGAATTAAAAGTACAAAGAGCTTTCCTTCCCCAAAGCTCCATGGATAGGATCCCCACAAAATTGCAGCCCTGATCTACTTTCTCATGAGTCACTTAAGGGTAGTACCTGACAATAGAGAGGAGTAATGGTCCTCCCCTTCCCTATGAAGGTCAAAACATCTGGCCAGTTGCCTTTTAATTGGTGGTATAGTGCTCACAAGACTATTCAAGTCTTTTCCATAATGGCAGTCTGTCACCATGTTTACAAGAATCCAGAACACAGCAAATACATATAAAAATGAAGATACTGTTCTGACTGCGGTTGAATGAAAACTACTTCTTAAAAAAAGAAAACCCCCTAGGTTTTTTTTTCCAAATGTACTGTAAAGCTGCAAAAAGCAATCCATCAGTTGAAACTATTTAAACTATTAAAATATAGACTTAGATTTAAATGATTTAACCTTTGTCGTCAGATTTAGGAAACAAAAATACAGCTCATTGTTCAAACGATTGGTTGTTTTTGTGAAATAATTACGTATGGGCACAAGTAGATCTGACCTAATGGTGGTGTCGCAGGGCACCTCGGTGCTCCTGCTCCTAGAGAGGAGAAACTGCCAGGGAGAGGGAGCCCTGGCAGAACATAATGAGCACAGCTGCGAGTTGCTGGGGCAACTAATAAGGATCAGCTGGCCAGAAGGGGGCAGGGCCTGGCCCTCATAAAGCCCAGGGCTGAGCCCAGGCTAGCAGTTCTCTGCCAGCAGCCAGAAGTTCCTGGAGATAGGATGAGGAGAGAAGCCTCACAGCAGGTACCGCTCGATTAGAGTTGAGCAATGCTAAGTTATAGCCAGGTGGCTTTGAGCTGAGTTATAGCCAGGAGGCTCTAGTTTATGTGTGTGTTGTTGTGTATTGTGACCGGCGGTTTGGGTGAGGCTATTAGGGGTTGGAGGAGGCCTCATAGGGGGCTCACGGTAAAGTGAGGACCCCGGCGCCAGTGAGGGCGCAACCTCATACGGGGCGTATAGACCCCAGCCCTAGGGAAAGGCATTTCAGAAGCCCCAGCATGGGCGGGGCGAGCTCCCAGGAAGGGGGCCATTTTGTAAGCCCAAGCGGGGCACAGCCAGGCGCCAGTGAGGGCGCAACCTACTCATGGGGACCCACAGCAGTGTGTGGGAACCCCGGCGCCCAGGAGGGTGCAGCATACGGGGCGTATAGACCCCAGCCCTAGGGAAGGGCATTTCGGAAGCCCCAGCATGGGCGGGGCGAGCTCCCAGGAAGGGGGCCATTTTGTAAGACGGGGTACGTAGACCCCAGCCCCAGAGTGGGGCGATTTGAGCCCAAGGGTGGGCATAGTAACAGTAATTACATCTGCGAGGCTTGGGCTGCGGTATTAGGGGAGGTCGGAGCCGCAGAGCGCCCCCTGGCATTGGGGCATTATAATGGGCAGCCTCCCGCTTAATTAACATCTTAATTGAACTAATTAACATCCAGATGTGGCAGGCGAGAAGGCGGGTGGTTGCCGCAGGAACAGGTGAGCAGGCCGCAACTTGGCTCGGAATCGATGCCTGTTACAATGGTGCATTGGCCGGGAAAGTTTCGTACAGCAGTGCGCAACATTGGACACTGGTTTGGCCGTATCAGGAAAAGAATCCTTGGGCCCGGAAAGAGAGAGAAGGGAGAACAGAGGCCTGGCCTAGACTCAGAGTTTCTACCACAGGTTGTGGTGTCGCAAGGCCTGCGGGAAACTGCTAGGTGACAGGCTCTGTTAGCAGAAATGATGGAAAGCAACCCCACCTGACCACCGATCCCGGTAGGGATGTGTGGCTACGTAGCCAAGTGGGACCCTGAGGAGGGAGATGGGTTACCTGCGGTTACGGCGGAAGTAACAATAGAGGGCAGGACGGTCCGAGCTATGCTAGATTCAGGCTCATTGCAGACCCTGGTGCAGAGCAAGGTGCTATAGACAGGAGGAAGGGAGTTAGTCGATTGTGTACAGGTGCAATGCTATTGCGGGGACTCCTGTAAGATCAACAGGATAAGGGTCAGGCTTCGGGTAGGTAATAGAGACCGGCAGATGCTAGTAGGGGTTGTGGAGCAGTTACCCTACCCAGTGGTACTGGGATGCGACTGGCCTGACTTGTTAGGGGAGATAGTTAGGGCAAGGTCGCAGAAGACGGTTGAGGGGTTCGCTGTAGAGACGGGACACCCTGAAGAAGCGGCTGAATGAGAGGTGGATGTTGCTGCTCTGTGGGAGGATGAGCACTTCCAGCTGGAGCAGAGTCGCGAGGCAAATTTTCGCCATGCATTGCAGGAACACCTAGCGAGACGAGACAACGAGGTGCTACGGCCTGAACTGATGAAGGTATCGCCGAGGTTCGAGGTACGGAATGGTCTTGTTTACCGCATTGAGCGAGGCAAGCCTGGAGAGGAAGAGGTCATGCAGCATCTGGTACCACTGCGATATCGAAGGGCCGTTATGAAGGTGGCCCACGAACTACCTATGGGGGGACATTTGGGCCGAGACAAAACTGAAGCACACATTAGGGCAAGGTTCTTTTGGCCCGGACTGCTGAGAGAAGTGGCGAGATATTGCGCCTCTTGTCCGGTGTGTCAAAAAGCCGACCCGAGGCGCCCCCCACAGGCCCCTTTAATCCCTATGCTTTTGATGGAGGTTCCGTTCAAACGGGTAGCTGTGGACATTGTGGGGCCACTTCTCTGAAGTAGTACTGGGAACCAGTATATTTTAGTGATACTGGATTATGCGACCAGGTACCCAGAGGCAGTACCGACAAGGACAATATCAGCTCCAAAGGTGGCAAGCGAACTATTGAAAATATTCTCGTGGGTAGGACTCCCCAAAGAATTGTTAACGGACCAGGGGACGAATTTTACTTCCCGCGTTTTTGAAGGCGTGAGTAAAGCCCTGGGGATTAAGCATCTGAAGACGACGGTCTATTACCCCCAAACAGATGGGTTGGTGGAACGGTTCAATCAGATGTTGAAACAGATGCTAAAGAAGTTCGTGACCGAGAGACCACAAGACTGGGACAAAATGATATCACCTTTGCTGTTCGCAGTAAGGGGGGCTCCCCAAGCCTCAACAGGGTTTTCACCCTTTGAAGTGTTGTATGGCCGACAGCCCCGGGGGATACTTGATTTGATTAAAGAAGGTTGGGAGGACCAGCAGCACAAAGATCAGAACTTGATACAATACGTGGTACAACTGCGAGAGCGATTGGAGGCTGCTCACAGTGAAGTCGTGGGCAATCTTGGAAAGGCCCAGCAACGTCAGGCGGGGTACTATAACCGAGGCGCCTGGGAAAGGAGGTTTGAGGAAGGAGACCACGTATTAATTCTATTACCTGATAGAGAGAGTACGTTGCTCGCCCGATGGCAGGGACCCTATGAAGTCACACGCAGAGTGGGGCCCGTGGACTACGAGGTATATCAGGCCGATAGACAAAAGAAGAAGCAGATATATCATGTCAACCTGCTGAAGAAGTGGGAAAAGCGAGAGTGTATGTATTTAGCCTCAGCCTGATGAGCTAGATTTAGGACCCTCCTTGACAGAGGAGAGCAGACCAGGCGACGTGGAGCTCGTGTAGAGATTATCGAAGGACCAGAGGGAACAGGCTGCTGAGCTAATCAGGGAGTTCGCAGATGTGTTCCAGGAAACGCCCGGGAAAGCTCGGGGGGTGGTACACCGGATAAAAACTCCTCCAGGCCAGGTGATCAGGGAGAGCTGGAGACGGATTCCCCAGAGGCTACAGAGTCAGATAAAAGCCAAGATTGAAATGATGTTTGGAGAAGGGCGTCATATGCAGGTCCCACAGTGACTGGCGGAGCCCCATTGTCGTAGTACCCAAACTGGACAGGAAGATTCGTCTATGCGTAGATTTCCAGAAAGTAAATGCGGTGGCGAAGTTTGACACCTATCCCATGCCGAGAGTGGACGAACTGGTAGAGAACATCAGACAGGCCCGCTACATCTCCACTCTAGACCTGACAAAGGGCTATTGGCAGGTGCCACTGGCCCTGGAGGACCAAGAGAAGACAGCCTTCGCAACACCATGGGGGCTCTTCCAGTTCCAACGCATGTCGTTTGGACTCCATGGAGCTGCAGCCACATTCCAATGATTGATGGACAGAGTTTTGGCCCCACATATGGATTATGCTGCAGCATATATAGATGATATTATCATCTATACGGAAGGGTGGGCCGACCACCTCCAAGCACTCAGGGCGGTGATACGTGACCTGAGATGGGTCGGGCTGACAGCCAACCCGAACAAATGTACCATAGGGAAGGAAGAAACGCAGTATCTGGGCTTCCTAGTAGGAAGCGAGAAAGTGAGACCACTATTAAACAAAGTGGCGGCTTTACAGAGGTATCAAGCACCCCAATCTAAAAAACAAGTGAGGGCCTTCCTGGGGCTAGCCAATTATTATAGAAGGTTCGTACCCCACTTCGCAGATCTAGTGGTGCTGTTGACAGAGATGACCAAAGCGAAGGCACCAGCCAAGGTAAGATGGACGCCAGAGGCAGAGAGGGCCTTCCAAACAGTGAAAGAAGCGTTATGCCTGCAACCTATGTTATATACCCCAGATTTTAATAGACCCTTTTTGGTACAGACCGATGCATCCGAAGCGGCGATTGGAGCAGTACTGATCCAGCTGGAAGGGGAGGAAGAGCGTCCCATAGCCTATATAAGTAGGAGATTACATCCCCTGGAGTGGAGTTATGCCACGATAGAGAAAGAACGTTTGGCCATCAAGTGGGCCGTGGAGACATTCCGCTACTATTTGCTGGGAAGACAATTCACGCTGCTTACGGACCATGCGCCCCTCCGCTGGTTACAGAACATGAAAACGGACAACGCCAGGTTGATGAGATGGGCCCTGAGTTTGCAACCCTATTATTTTGAAATAAAACATCACCCGGGCAATAAGAATGTAAGTGCGGATTTCCTCTCGAGGCAGTATGAGGAGGAAGGGGGGCTGAGAAGAACGGGAAAACCGCAACCAAGAAAGAAAGGGGGGTCGACCCTTTTTGTGAATAGCCGGTGGCCAAGAAATGGACTCCTAGCTGCCAAGTAGTCGAGGACTGTAGAGGAAGGATAGGCCTGGTTAGCACCCTACCAGGGATGGCTAGTGTGGGGGGACTGCCCGCGGCGGGGTAACTCCCGAGAAATCCCACATGGTGCGCCCTGGAGAAAAGGCGAGGAGGAGGCGCCTTAAAACCTCCGCCGCTTATGAGAGAGATGCCGGGTGCGAGAAGAAAGGCCAGGAAAAGACACTGAATTCGGCGATACTTATGAAGATCTTCCTCGGTGAGTGCAGATCTTAAAGGGGGAGGTGCGTCGCAGGGCACCTTGTTGCTCCTGCTCCTAGAGAGGAGAAACTGCCAGGGAGAGGGAGCCCTGGCAGAACATAATGAGCACAGCTGCGAGTTGCTGGGGCAACTAATAAGGATCAGCTGGCTAGAAGGGGGCAGGGCCTGGCCCTCATAAAGCCCAGGGCTGAGCCCAGGCTAGCAGTTCTCTGCCAGCAGCCAGAGAGGCAGGAGCTCCTGGAGATAGGATGAGGAGAGAAGTCTCACAGCAGGTACCGCTCGATTAGAGTTGAGCAATGCTAAGTTATAGCCAGGTGGCTTTGAGCTGAGTTATAGCCAGGAGGCTCTAGTTTATGTGTGTGTTGTGTATTGTGACCGGCGGTTTGAGTGAGGCTATTAGGGGTTGGAGGAGGCCTCATAGGGGGCTCACGGTAAAGTGAGGACCCCGGCGCCAGTGAGGGCGCAACCTCATACGGGGCGTATAGACCCCAGCCCTAGGGAAAGGCATTTCGGAAGCCCCAGCGTGGGCGGGGCGAGCTCCCAGGAAGGGGGCCATTTTGTAAGCCCAAGCGGGGCACAGCCAGGCACCAGTGAGGGCGCAACCTACTCATGGGGACCCACAGCAGTGTGTGGGAACCCCGGCACCCAGGAGGGTGCAGCATACGGGGCGTATAGACCCCAGCCCTAGGGAAGGGCATTTCGGAAGCCCCAGCGTGGGCGGGGCGAGCTCCCAGGAAGGGGGCCATTTTGTAAGATGGGGTACGTAGACCCCAGCCCCAGAGTGGGGCGATTGAGCCCAAGGGTGGGCATAGTAACAGCAATTACATCTGTGAGGCTTGGGCTGCGGTATTAGGGGAGGTCGGAGCCGCAGAGCGCCCCCTGGCATCGAGGCATTATAATGGGCAGCCTCCCGCTTAATTAACATCTTAATTGAACTAATTAACATCCAGACGTGGCAGGTGAGAAGGCAGGCGGTTGCCGCAGGAACAGGTGAGCGGGCTGCAACTTGGCTCGGAATCGATGCCTGTTACAAGTGGCAATTAAACCTCCTGAATCAATTCAGATACAGTTGATTAAATTTGTTTTAACTATTATTCACAAATGTACATGCAGGTCTGTTAGTGCTGTATTACAGTCAGATCTTTATATACTCTCCAGTGCCTGTCTCAGCATTCTGAATGGGATTGTGAAACAAGGCTGAAGATCAACTCCAGCGGAAACTAAAGCTTTGAAGTTGCTTTTGGAAAAATAGTTTAAGGCAAGTCAGATTTTAACTTAAATATTTTGTCAGCATTACTATAATAAAACAGCAGCAACCTATTATATAGCTATCTTTGAGCACCTCTAAGTATTTATGGTAATATTAAAATTAAAAAGTTATTCCATCCTTCAGAGTTAATAATTAGTCAGAATCAGTAAAAGGTCAATGAAAAATTTAAGGCTATATTCCAAGGAGGATATTTTAAGCCTATTTTAAGGCTATATTCCAGGGGGAGACAAACCTATTTTCTGAAGTCAGAATGCAGCAATTTCCTCCAAATAAGTTCAAACTAGGCAAAGTGACCTAATACTAAGTAAGCATTTTATTACAATACACCTGTATAAGTGGACGAGAATACAAAGAAAGATCTATGCCTCAAAAGAGGTATGAATTTTAGGAATGGGTAACAGGAGGGGATAACATTATTGAAGGCTGTCCCTACAGGCAAAGACACCTAGGTTTCAGAAGTAGCCAGGGGGAAAAAAAACCTGTTGATTATTGAAAGCTCATCCAGAAAATGATTAATGACTATTCTGCGAGGTGCTGGCAACTTCAGTGCTCACCAAAAACAGAGAACTACACAGCTATAAGCACTGCAAATTCACAGGTTTATTTATGCTTTCTGAACCTTTAAGCAGTAGTGTACCTAGGGTGGGGCAGTTACCCCAGGCAGCAAAAAAACAACCAAAAAAACAGCTGCTGCTGCAGCCACACAGTCATGATCATGTGCCACAGGAGCAACCAGAAGCTGTCCTGTGTGTGGCAGCTGCCTCACGCACCTGACTGCATTGTTACACCTTTCCCTTTAAGTAATAGTTTTGCTTCTTTAAGTTTGAATCTCTAAATGCATTATGGCCTTGTTACACATTAATTTTAAGTGGCTCCTGAAGCTCTTAACTCCAGGATTGTCTATATATTAACACCTGAAACTAATTTTAAGCATACTTTAGGTGTCTTAAGAGTTACACCACTCGAAGACAGGTTTATCTCTGATCCGTTTTATCCAGTTCATGTTCCATTAATGTGTGGTGACTCCCCACAGATGAACTGCCCAGTTCCAGACCTCCAGCATCCCAGGATGCAGCATCCCCTCCCCCACCCTCCCATTCTGTGTGGACAAACTGTTTACCTCCTGAACTGTATTGCCCAGGCACCAAGCCACATCCCGCTCCTGACCTTCCCACCCCTGGGGTGAAAACGCATGCAAACAGTCTGCAGAGCACATGCCAGCTAGCCAAGTCATAGGGCACACACAGGTCCAGGAGTGGGGTCTAGGAGGGCTGGTGGGGGAGAACAAGGTGGGGGAACTGGATGGGGCTGGTGGGGAAGGCTGGTGGGGGAACTGGATTCAGTTCCCATAAACTGGAGCTTCCTTATCAGGGCAAGGATAGTAGCTCCCCCAAAAATGCCTTCCCTCACTGCTCCCACCTCCCAGCCACCCCAAGAAGCATGGCCAGCACCCATCACACTCCAATCTCAAATCCCAATTTATTAAATGAGGAGACCTTATTTAATTACTTCCTCTTTTTTTTTATCCTTCAATGACTGACTTCCTTCATTTCACCACTCTTCCCCCACCCCTATTTCCTTTCCAACTTCTATTTCATTACCCACCCTCATCCCATTAACTCTTCACCTCTCAGCCTCATGTTCCCACCCTTGTCCCCAACCCATCTCTAACACATTCCCACCTAGAGCAGGGAAAGATGCCTGTCCTGGCTCACCAGCCCTGTAGTGGCAGCTCACAGATGTAACAACTACTCAGGCCCCCCACTGACCGGCTCTCTAGTGGCAAGTCACAGCTGTGCAGGTGGGGGATAATCAGAGATGGTTTTTAGCCTTAAGGTGTGCCTGCTCCAAACTCAAGCTAGCACTAACACAGATCAACATTTGAGCAGCTCAAAGTTCAATGTGTAAGAAGTCTCTTACAGTCAGCTCAATGTCATTTTTCTGCTGAAATAACTTCTTCTCAACTCAGCATCTGACCAATTCCAAAATTTCCCAGCATAATGACCGCAGCATCAATGGGCAAGAAAACAGTCTTGTGAAGAAAACTAGAACATCAAAAGAGGAAAATTATAGGACATTTGGGACTCCTGTTATCTGTTTAATAAAACCAAAGCTTAGAGCATTTCAGCAATTCTTTGTATATCAAGAACTAGTTGATAGTACCAAATGCTTTCCAGCATAATAATACCCAGCTTTTAGCTCTGCCCATTCTCCTAATAGAGTTTAACAATCCATTCAGGGAATTGTTCTATCATCCAGAAAAAAGAAGCCTTAGGGGTGGTGGTGAAGGAGGGTATACCGCAGTTCCTGGTACAGAAGGAAAATGGTATAGTCTGATACAGGAAAGTAGGGAAAAGAGCGCAGAAAGCTCACTATCAGGAGAATAGCTAGGGAGAGGAAGTGGGAGAAATACAAACCTCCTGTGACAGATAGGTTTGAGGGATAGAGAGCATCCAGACTTCCTGCCAGCTTTAGGTTCCCCCAACACAAAGAATGTCAAACCTTGGGAATACGGAATTGGGATGGAGGGCACAAAACCTGTAGTGGGAACGAGAGCAAGATCAGGGAGTCTTTGCATAGAGAACGGGGGGCAAGAAAATCAGACAGACAAAACTTCGGGAAGATGAAGGCTGAGGTTACTAAAACTAAGCCTTTCAGGATCAAGTGCTGTTTTATAATAATAATGGAAATAAACTAGTAAGTCAAGAGTAAGATGATGTATCGCACAAGAAGACACTTCATTAGCAAAATGGTAGATATCAAGTCAGGCCAACAATTCCATATAGTTCCCTGACTCCACTTTGTTATAGCTCTGTTTTCAGGCCTAAATCCTCCAAAAGCATCTAACTCCCTGTAATAATCTAGGTATCACTTCTTGGGGAAGGGGTGGGATGGGGCATATATACATACTTACATTTACAATTCAAATATCCCTACTTTTTTATTTTGTATTTGTAATAAAATATGGTGACAAGAAAAAAAAAACCTCAGGGTTTCAACGGGCTAACATAATACTGTCCCTTGGTCCTGTATTGATTTAAACAGACCCTTCCATGAATTGTAGGATCAGAGTTGGATGAAAATCAAAATATTGTTACCACACCTGATATCTTATTTACTGGTAATACAGAACTTGGCAATTTTCTCTGTGTAAATAACTGAATGCTCAGTTTGCCTAGTGAGTGCAAATACACTGTGTACTAAGTGAGTCTTGCCAGCATTAAACAAAGAAGGAAAATTCAGAATTCATTAGTGTGTTTGCCATAGTGAGTTAGTGTATTTGTCAATAACAAATGTCCAAATTAGGATTTCATCCTGCAGCACACTGAGCACCTCCTGGAAAAATAACCTGCTTACCCCATCAGTAGTTGAGAGTATGCTGAACCTCAAACAACAGTTCAGAAATTCTCAGACTAGTGAGACATATGCAAAATAGCTCCTTGGCATCTGTTTAGGGTCATGATAGAGTAACAAGAGCCATGGGTGACTGGTGCCTCCTGAGTCTGTGGGGCGCCAATCGCTGACCAAGGGGACGACCCAAAAGCACCAGCGGCAAAACCAGAAGTGTTGCCGGTGCTTCTCTCAGTGCCCCCACTCCCTGGCCAGTGAGGACCAACCTCAGGATGGGCACATACCCTCCTGTACCCCTCTACACATTGCCTATGACAAGAGCAGTTCTCTAGATAAGTAGTCTTTTACTATCTCTCCTCCAGCTTACAGTTAATACTGCCCGTTCAAATAAGAGGACAATATCTTAATAGCAGACTTAACAAAAGTTCACTATAGGGTTGTATACCTCAAGGACGCAAGTGGGCATTAAAGATCTCCAAGTACATTTGGGGTAGGGCAGTCAGAACTAAGAGCACTCATAAGGGCCCTCTTCTGGATGCTGAATACACGCAGTTGGGTGACATTTATTGTATCCGGTAAATTGTACTGCAAATTGGTAACTTAGCAGTCAGGAGAGGTGGCAAGCCTGGAACCATTGTTATTAGTGCCCAACTGTAGGCATTATTTTTAATTTTATGAAACAGACCAGCCTCACTATCTATCTGGTAACTGTAACATTCCCACATGGATCATTCCAAACACCATGTCTTGCAGATTAGACTGTGCAATATCTTTTGTGGATTACAAGGTAAGCCTTTGAAGAAGGATATAGAGGATATTACAAACCAAAGGAAAATGGTGCCATGTGTAAATATATTGAATTGCGTACATTTAGAAAACTTTCATCCTGATCTGAGGTGAAATGCATCCCTACAGCAAAAAAATATTTCATTTTTTTCCTGAATGACATTGTACTTCTAGAATGGACTGTAAGGTGGATATAAAGCTGACTGGATTGTTGGGCTCAACAGGTTGTGATCAATGGCTTGATGTCTAGTTGGCAGCCAGTATAAAGTGGAGTGCCCCAGGGGTTGGTCCTGGGGCCAGTGTTCTTCAATATATTCATTAACAATCTGAAAGATGGGATGGATTGCACCCTCAACAAGTTTATAGTTGACACCAAGCTGGAAGGAGTAGTAGATATGCTGGAGGGTAGGGCTAGGATTCATAGTGACCTAGACAAATTGAATGACTGAACCAAGATAAATCTCATGAGGTTCAACAAAGACAAGTGCAAAGTCCTGCACTTAGGATGGAAAAATCTTATGCACCGCTACAGGATTGGTACTAACTGGCAAACAGCAGCTCTGCAGAAAAGGACCTGGGGGTTACAGTGGACAATAAGATGAATCTGAGTCAGCAGTATACCCTTGTTGTCAAGAAGGCTAACAGCATACTGGGCTGCATTAATAGAAGTATTGCCAGCAAATGGGGAGAAGTAATTATTTCCCTCTATTCAGCAGTGGTCGGGCCACATCTGGAGTACTGTGTCCAGTTTTGGGCCCCCCACTACAGAAAGGATGTGGACAAGTTGAAGAGAGTCCAATGGAGGGCAACGAAGATGGATAGTGGGCTAGGGCACATGATTTATGAGGAGAGGCTGAGGGAACTGGGCTTATTTAGTTTGTAGAAGAGAAGACTGAGGGAAGATTTGATAGCAGCCTTTACCTACCTGAAGGGTGCTTCCAAAGAGGATGGAGCCAGACTTGGGTGGGCAAATACAGTCTGTGGGCCAAATCCAGTCCACAAAGCAATTCCATCTGACCCACAATCACCCACTAATTAATTGTACACCGCCCAGCTGCTCCCACCCTCCTGCATGGGAAGGCCCTAGCTCCAGCCAGCAGGCACAGCTTCCAGGCAGGGCTGCTGCTGCCACTGCTTGGCCCTCTTCATGTCCCTCCTGCTCCTGCTCCAGCAATTCCTCCGCATGTCCCTGCTGCAGCATTTGCTGTGGGCAGCAAGTAGGGAAGCTGCAGCTAGGCAGTAGTATGGACTGTGGGGCTGGGGTTGGGGCTGGGACTGCCAGGAGCATGGAGCCCAGGGCCTGTGCCCAGCAGGGCAGTGAAAGCATGGATCAGGGTGTGGGTTTTTGTGGGGTGTCAGGGAGGGTGGGGGGTTTGGGGACTGTCCTCCCCGCACCCTTTCATAGTACACAGCCCCAGCCATCAGTGGTGGCAGTAACAGCAGGCCCTCGGGGTGCTAATGGTACACACAGATGCAGCCGCTGCTAGGCACATGGCTCCAGTCAGTTCCAGGTGCTGCACAAGGTGGCAAGGGACAGGGCTATGCAGCCCACCACTATCCTGCCGAGCTCCCTATGGCTCATGTGCAGCTCCTGGGACTTGCGCACCAGTAGGAGGAAGCCCCATGTAATGGAGCCGGTAGCCTTTCCCACTTCCTGCCACTATGTGCACCTAATAGGACTCCAGTGGGAAGCAGACAGCTGCCCACCACTTCCAATCGAATCCTATGAGCTGCATGTGGCAGCAGGAAGCAGAAAAGGCCACCGTCTCCATTGCTCAGGGCTCCCCCAGGGTGCCATGCGAGTCCCAGTAACTGCACATGAGCCCTGCTGGCCTGGCTCTGCTCCTTGCCACCACATGCAATTCCCAGAACTGGCCAGGGCTGCATGCCAGTGGGCGACTGCGCCTGCATAGACCATGAGCACCTCGAGATTCATAGATTCGTAGATTCATAGATGTTAAGGTCGGAAGGGACCTCAATAAATCATCAAGTCTGACCCTCTGCATAGGCAGGAAAGAGTGCTGGGTCTAGATGACCCCAGCTAGATGGTTATCTAACCTCCTCTTGAAGACCCCCAGGGTAGGGGAGAGCACCACCTCCCTTGGGAGCCCGTTCCAGACCTTGGCCACTCAAACTGTAAAGAAGTTCTTCCTAATGTCCAATCTAAATCTGCTCTCTGCTAGCTTGTGGCCATTATTTCTTGTAACCCCCGGGGGCGCCTTGGTGAATAAAATCTCACCAATTCCCTTCTGTGCCCCCGTGATGAACTTATAGGCAGCCACAAGGTCGCCTCTCAACCTTCTCTTGCAGAGGCTGAAAAGGTCCAGGTTCTCTAGTCTCTCCTCGTAGGGCTTGGTCTGCAGGCCCTTAACCATACGAGTGGCCCTTCTCTGGACCCTCTCCAGGTTATCCGCATCCCTGTTGAAGTGCGGTGCCCAGAATTGCACGCAGTACTCCAACTGCGGTCTGACCAGCGCCCGATAGAGGAGAAGTATCACCTCCTTGGATCTATTCGTCATGCATCTGCTGATGCACGATAAAGTGCCATTGGCTTTTCCAAGATCCCTTTCCACTTCCGTGCCACCCAGCAGGTCATTCCCTAGGCTGTAGGTGTGCTGGACATTTTTCCTCCCTAGGTGCAGCACTTTGCATTTCTCCTTCTTGAACTGCATTCTGTTGTTTTCTGCCCACTTGTCCAACCTGTCCAGGTCTGCTTGCAGCTGTTCTCTGCCCTCCAGCGTGTCCACTTCTCCCCATAGCTTTGTGTCATCTGCAAACTTGGACAGAGTACATTTCACTCCCTCGTCCAAGTCACTGAAGAAGACATTAAAGAGTAACGGTCCAAGGACCGAGCCCTGCAGGACCCCACTGCCCACACCCTTACAGGTTGAAACCGACCCATCCACCACGACTCTCTGGGTACGGCCCTCTAACCAATTCATCACCCACCGAACTGTGTAGTCATCCACGTCACAGCCTCTTAACTTGTTCACCAGTATGGGGTGGGATACCGTATCAAAGGCCTTCCTGAAGTCTAAGTATATGACATCCACCCCTCCTCCTGTGTCCAGATGTTTCGTAACCTGGTCATAAAAAGAGACTAGATTAGTCAGGAACGATCTGCCTGCTACAAACCCGTGCTGGTTTCCCCTCAGCATAATTTGTCCTGCTGGGCTCTCACATATGTGAGCCTTGATAATTTTTTCAAAGATTTTGCCAAGGATGGAGGTGAAACTGACTGGCCTATAGTTGCCCGGGTCCTCCTTCCTCCCCTTCTTGAAAATGGGGACCACATTGGCCCTTTTCCAGTCCTCCGGGACTTTGCCCGTGCACCACGAGTGTTCAAATATTCCCGCCAGTGGCTCTGCAATGATGTCAGCCAGTGCCTTCAGCACCCTCGGATGTAGCTCATCCAGGCCTGCCGACTTAAAAGCATCCAGTTCTTCCAAGTGACTCTGCACCACCTCAGGGTCTACACATGGTAGTCTGGCGCCTCGCTGCTGCCTCTCTACAACCCCAGTGAGAGACTTGTCGTGCCCCTCGCTTAGGAACACTGAGGCAAAGAACTCGTTGAGGAGTTCAGCCTTGTCCCCCCTGTCCATCACCAATTGTTTCTGCCCATTTAGTAGGGGTCCTTTTCCACCCTGGGCCTTCCTTTTACTCCCTATATATCTAAAAAACAATTTCTTGTTGTCCTTTACTTGGGATGCCATCCTCAGCTCCATGGTAGCTTTGGCCCGTCTAACTGCCTCCCTACAAGCGCGAGCAGAGGAGGTATATTCGTCTTTGGTGATCTCGAGCAGAGGAGGTATATTTGTCTTTGGTGATCGAGGGCCCACTGCCTGCTGCTGCTGCTGGTGGTGGTGGGGGCTGTCCATGCACTGTGCGGGGAAGTCTCCACATCCCTCATTCTCCCTCCTACACCCTGCCCCCCACA